>NC_081297.1:77305742-77608773 GCF_030435805.1 Mustela lutreola | reverse complement strand
GTTATCCTTAGTGTTTTGATATTAGAACCTTGAGGCATTTCCAGGCTTAGACTCTGGTTTGTACATGTTGGCCACTATGGCATTAGAGCCACCTCAATCCAATGGCCTCCTTGTTTAATTAACTTAACAGACTTGGAAGATTAAAGGAGCTAACCCATGCAGAGCTCTGGAGATGGAAGAGAAAGGTTCTGAAGCAAAAAATGTGCTTGATAAAGTTGAAAGGACATAAGGAGCAGGTGGAAGGAGCCCCCAGGGAAGGAGAACTATGATGGTAGTAAGCAGCAAATGCATCCATAGGGCCCTTAGGCCTGGGACTCTGAAAGTTGCAATCCTGGGTTGCTGTCATGGTGGTGATGATCTCAGAACCATGGAGCCTACATGTGTCTAAGAGCTTGAGCTCTAACCTCAGAGTCTGAACCCTTATTTTTGCCCAAGGTGAGTGTAGTATTGTGATTTATAATAATAAAAAAATATGTATATTTATATATTTGATATAGGTGTATAATAAAATACATATGTTTACATGTATTTTATATGTGTAAAATAATATGTTTGATTTATAATTATTTATACACACACATATGTATACATTTATGTTTTGGTCTTCATCTTGTTTCTGGTATTGAGCTCTTAAAACTCTTGAAATTGTCCTAAGATCAATAGGAACATCTTTTGTTATAGTATTTGGTTTTTTGTCCTTGGTTCCTGAAATAGCTCCAGAGCCTTAAAGGTGAAAGGAATACGGCATATTATTCATAACATGCCCCTTTCAACGACACCTGAATTTATGTTAATGCATTGACTTTTGGAAAACCCCTAAAGAGGAGGCTGGTTGCCAGGGGAACTAACCTGATTAGAAGATTGAAACTTCCAGTGTCCCCTCCCTCTGGGGAGAGGAAGAGGGGCTGGAGGTTAAATCAATCACCAATAGCTAACGATTTAGTCAACTGTGCCTGCTTGTGATACCTCCATAAAAACTCAAAAGAATAGGTTTGGAGAGCTTCTGGATTGGTGAACACATGAAGATTTGGGGAGGGTGGTGCACCGAGAGAGAACATGTAAGCTCCATGTTCCTTCTCCCAAAACTTAACGCTCGGTGTTTCTTACATCCGGCAGTTCTGAGTTATATTCTTTTATGATAAATTGGTAATCTAGTAAGTAAAAATTTTTCCTGAGTTCGATGAGCTGTTCTACCAAAGTAATTGAATCCAAGAAGAAGTTCATTGGAATTTCCATTTTACAGCCAGTAAGTCAGAAGCGTAGGTGACAGCCTGGGAAGGGTTATTTTTGTTTATAATGTCATCTGAGGCAAAGAACATTTGCAAGTATCTGCCTGACCTTTCCTTATATATATAAGGAAATGCTCCCAACCTAATACTAAACCCCATCTCCACCCCTGCACAGAACACAGGGGCTCCTTGTCTTCTGCCTAGTCTTCTGTGCAACTGGAGTGAGGACTGCAGGTTTCCAGCTGCCCAGACCACCATACCCACCTTTGTATCTCCTATTTCTTATGCAGTAATGACCTGTGTCAGTATCCCTCTATCAATTCTCCGACTAGACTATGGGTTCATGAGAGTAGCCCAGTGCCCTGCATGTACCTCAATAAACATGGGATCAATGAAAACAGGAAGAGGAGTAAAGAGATTACTAGGTAAACAGGAGGGTGAGACATTTCCAACCAGGACACTTACTGATGATAACCCCAGGGATGGTCAGAGTAGTCAAATTTGGATATATTTTGAAGGTTGAACAATAGACTTGCTGAAGGATTAGAAGTGAGGGAAAGAGAGAAATCAAGGTATTGTTCATTCATTCATGTTTAACTAATAATTATTGGCTCTTGACTGGATACTAGGTACCATTAAAGATGCTTTAGGTACAGTAGCAAATAAGAGAAGCTCCTGATGTTAAAGAGCTTATGTTCTAATTGATGGAGACAAAGCAATAAACAAACAAGATATTACACAGAATGTTAAGTGCCGAGAAAATAAAAGAGGGCAATGTAACAGGTTATTAGGTAGGATATATTTGGCTGAAAACCCAACTCAAAATGCCTTTAGCATTAAGATTTTTATCTCATAGGAAAAGTCAGAGTAGGATTGTTCCATGGTTGGTTACTCAGTGGCTCAATGACATCCTGACTCCAACTCAGCATCTCTGTGATTCTCAAGATTTCTTCTCATGCTTGTAAGATGACCCTACAGTTCTAAGCAATATATCTTCCAACCAAGGTATAGGCAAGGAAAATCTGTTTTTTCTCACATCTTTTTTTTTTTTTAATTTAAATTCAGCTAGCCAACATGTGGCAAATGTAGTGTTCAATAGTTTATCAGTTGTGTATAACACCCAATGCTCATCACATCACATTACCTCCTTAATGCCTATCACCCAGTTACCCCATCCTCCCACCCACCTCCCCTCCAGCAACTTTGAGTTTGTTTCCCATATTTAAGAGTCTCTCGTGATTTTTTTCCCCTTCTCTGATGTCTTCCCATTCAGTTTTCCCTTCCTTCCCTTATGATCATCTACTCTGTTTCTTATATTCCCACATATGAGTCAAACCATATAATTGTCCTTCTCTAGTTGATTTATTTCACTCAGCACAATCCCCTCCAGTTCCATCAATGTCCATGTAAATGGTAAGTATTCATCCTTTCTGACGGATGACTAATATTTCATTGTGTGTATGTATATGTGTATGTGTTCATATACACACACACATACACACACATCTTCTTTATCCATTCATCTTTCAAAAGACATCTGTGCTCTTTCCACAGTTTGGCTATTATGGACATTGCTGCTATAAATATTGGGGTGCGGCTGCCCCTTAGAATCAGTACATTTGTATCTTTGGGGTAAATACCCAGTAGTTCAATTGCTGGGTCATAGGGTAGCTCCATTTTTAACTTCTTTTTTTTTTAAGATTTTACTTATTTATTTGAGAGAGTGAGAGCACAAACTGGGAGACAGAGGTAGAGGGAGAAGCAGGCTCTCCATGGAGCAGGGAGCCCAATGCAGAGCTCGATCCCAGGACCCTGGGATCATGACCTGAATTGAAGGCAGCCACTTAACTGACTGAGGCACTCAGGTGCCCCTATTTTTAACTTCTTGAGGAGCCTCCATACTGTTTCAAAGTGGCTGCACCAGCTTACATTCCCACTAACAGTATAAGAAGGTTCTCCTTTCTCTGCACCCCTGCCAACAACTGTTGTTTTCTGACTTGTTTATTTTAGCCATTCTGACTGGTGTGAGGTGATATCTCATTGTGGTTTTGATTTGTATTTCCCTGATGCCGAGTGATATGGAGCACTTTTTCATGTGTCTGTTGGCCATCTGGATGTCTTCTTTGCAGAAATGTCTGTTCATGTCCTCTGCCCATTTCTTGATTGGATTATTTGTTCTTTGGGTGTTGAGTTTGCTAAGTTCTTTATAGATTTTGGACACTAGCCCTTTATCTGATATATCGTTTGCAAGTATCTTCTCCCATTCTGACAGTTGTCTTTTGGTTTTGTTCACTGTCTCCTTTGCTGTGCAAAAGCTTTTGATCTTGATAAAATCCAAATAGTCCATTTTTGCCCTTGCTTCCCTTGCCTTTGGCGATGTTCCTAGGAAGATGTTGCTGCGGCTAAGGTAGAAGAGGTAGCTGCCTGTGTTCTCCTCAAGGATTTTGATGGAGTCCTTTCTCACATTGAGGTCCTTCATCCATTTTGAATCTATTTGTGTGTGTGGTGTAAGGAAATGGTCCAATTTCATTTTTCTGCATGTGGCTGTCCAATTTTCCCAACACCATTTATTGAAGAGGCTATCCTTTTTCCATTGGACATTCTTTCCTACTTTGTCGAAGATTAGTTGACCATAAAGTTGAGGGTCTATTTCTGGGCTCTCTATTCTGTTCCATTGATCTATGTGTCTGTTTTTGTGCCAGTACCATGCTGTCTTGATGATGACAGCTTTGTAATAGAGCTTGAAGTCCGGAATTGTGATGCCACCAACTTTGGCTTTCTTTTTCAATATTTCTTTGGCTATTTGAGGTATTTTCTGGTTCCATATAAATTTTAGGATTATTTCATTTCTTTGGAGAAAATGGATGGTATTTTGATAGGAATTTCATTAAATGTGTAGATTGCTTTAGGTAGCATAGACATTTTCACAATATTTATTCTTCCAATCCTGGAGCATGGAACATTTTTCCATTTCTTTGTGTCTTCTTCAATTTCTTTCATGAGTACTTTATAGTTTTCTGAGTATAGATTCTTAGCCTCTTTGGTTAGGTTTATTCCTAGGTATCTTATAGTTTGGGGTGCAATTGTAAATGGGATTGACTCCTTAATTTCTCTTTCTTCTGTCTTGTTGGTGTAGAGAAATGCAACTGATTTCTGTGCATTGATTTTATATCCTGACACTACTGAATTCTTGTACAAGTTCTAGCAGTTTTGGAGTGGAGTCTTTTGGGTTTTCCACATATAGTATCATATCATCTACGAAGAGTGATAGTTTGACTTCTTTGCTGATTTGGATGCCTTTAATTTCCTTTTGTTGTCTGATTGCTGAGGCTAGGACTTCTAGTACTATGTTGAATAGCAGTAATGATAATGGACATCCCTGCAGTGTTCCTGACCTTAGCGGAAAAGTTTTCAGTTTTTCTCCATTGAGAATGATATTTGCTGTGGATTTTTCATAGATGGCTTTGATGATATTGAGGTATGTGTCCTCTATCCCTACACTTTGAAGAGTTTTGATCAGGAAGGGATGTTGTACCTTGTCAAATGCTTTTTCAGCATCTATTGAGAGTATCATATGGTTCTTGCTCTTTCTTTCATTAATGTATTGTATCACATTGATTGATTTGCGGATGTTGAACCAACCTTGCAGCCCTGGAATAAATCCCACTTGGTCGTGGTGAATAATCCTTTTAATGTACTGTTGAATCCTATTTGCTAGTATTTTAGTGAGAATTTTCACATCTGTGTCATCAAGGATATTGGTCTGTAGTTCTCTTTTTTGATGGGATCCTTGTCTGGTTTTGGGATCAAGGTGATGCTGGCCTCATAAAATGAGTTTGGAAGTTTTCCTTCCATTTCTATTTTTTGGAACAGTTTCAAGAGAATATGAACTAGTTCTTCTTTAAATGTTTGATAGAATTCCCCTGGGAAGCTGTCTGGCCCTGGGCTTTTGTTTATTTGGACATTTTTGATGACTGTTTCAATCTCCTTACTGGTTATGGATCTGTTCAGGCTTTCTATTTCTTCCTGGTTCAGTTGTGGTAGTTTATATGTCTCTAGGAATGCATCCATTTTTTCCAGATTGTCAAATTTGTTGGTGTAGAGCTGCTCATAGTATGTTCTTATAATTGTCTATATTTCTTTGGTGTTAGTTGAGATCTCTCCTCTTTCATTCATGATTTTATTTATTTGGGTCCTTTCTTTCTTCTTTTTGATAAGTCTGGCCACGGGTTTATCAATCTTATTAATTCTTTCAAAGAACCAGCTTCTAGTTTCATTGATTTGTTCTATTTTTTTGTTTGTTTGTTTCTATTTCATTGATTTCTGTTCTGATCTTTACGATTTCTCTTCTCCTGCTGGGTTTAGGGTTTCTTTCTTGTTCTTTCTCCAGATCCTTTAGGTGTAGGGTTAGGTTGTGTACTTGAGACCTTTCTTGTTTCTTGAGAAAGGCTTGCACCGCTATATATTTTCCTCTCAGGACTGCCTTTGTTGTGTCCCACAGATTTTGAACCGTTGTGTTTTCATTATCATTTGTTTCCATGGATTTTTTCAATTTTTCTTTAATTTCCTGGTTGACCCATTCATTCTTCAGAAGGTTGCTGTTTAGTCTCCATGTATTTGGGTTCTTTCCAAATTTCCTCTTGTGATTGAGTTCTAGCATCAGAGCATTGTGGTCTGAAAATATGCAGGGAATGATCCCAATCTTTTGATACCAGTTGAGGCCTGATTTAGGACCGAGGATGTGATCTATTCTGCAGAATGTTCCATGTGAACTAGAGAAGAATGTGTATTCTGTTGCTTTGGGATGAAATGTTCTGAATATATCTGTGATGTCCATCTGGTCCAGTGTGTCATTTAAGGCCTTTATTTCCTTGTTGATCTTTTGCTTGGATGATCTGCCCATTTCAGTAAGGGGAGTGTTAAAGTCCCCTACTATTATTGTATTATTGTTGATGTGTTTCTTTGATTTTGTTATTAATTGGTTTATATAGTTGGCTGCTCCCACATTAGGGGCAAACATATTTAAAATTGTTAGATCTTCCTGTTGGACAAATCCTTTGAGTATGATATAGTGTCCTTCCTCATCTCTTATTATAGTCTTTGGCTTAAAATCTAATTGATCTGATGTAAGGATTGCCACTCCTGCTTTCTTCTGATGTCCATTAGCATGGTAAATTCTTTTCCACCCCCTCACTTTAAATCTGGAGGTGTCTTTGGGCTTAAAATGAGTTTCTTGGAGGCAACATATAGATAGGTTTTGTTTTTTTATCCATTCTGGTACCCTGTGTCTTTTTATTGGGGCATTTAGCCCATTCACATTCAGGGTAACTATTGAGAGTTATGAATTTAGTGCCATTGTATTGCCTGTAAGATGAGTGTTACTGTATATTGTCTCTGTTCCTTTCTGATCTACTACTTTTTGGCTCCCTCTTTGCTTAGAGGACCCCTTTCAATATTTCCTGTAGAGCTGGTTTGGTGCTTACAAATTCTTTCAGTTTTTGTTTGTCCTGGAAGCTTTTAATCTCTCCTTCTATTTTCAATGATAGCCTAGCTGGATATAGTATTCTTGGCTGCATGTTTTTCTCATTTAGTGCTCTGAATATATCATGCCAGCTCTTTCTGGCCTGCCAGGTCTCTGTGAATAAGTCTGCTGCCTATCTAATATTTTTACCATTGTATGTTACAGATTTCTTTTCCCAGTCTGCGTTCAGGATTTTCTCTTTGTCATTAAGACGTAAATTTTACTATTAGGTGATGGGGTGTGGACCTATTCTTATTGATTCTGAGGGGTGTTCTCTACACCTCCTGAATTTTGATTTTTGTTCCCTTTGCCATATTGGGGAAATTCTCTCCAATAATTCTCTCCCGTATACCTTCTGCTCCCCTCTCTCTTTCTTCTTCTTCTGGAATCCCAATTATTCTAATGTTGTTTCGTCTTATGGTGTCACTTATCTCTCGAATTCTCCCCTCGTGGTCCAGTATTTGTTTGTCCCTCTTTTGCTCAGCTTCTTTATTCTCTGTCATTTGGTCTTCTATATCACTAATTCTTTCTTCTGCCTCATTTATCCTAGCAGTGAGAGCCTCCATTTTTTATTGCACCTCATTGATAGTTTTTTTTTTTTTCAACTTGGTTAGATTTTAGTTCTTTTACTTCTCCAGAAAGGGCTTTTATATCTCCCAAGAGGGTTTCCCTAATATCTTCCATGCCTTTTTCAAGCCCGGCTAGAACCTTGAGAATCGTCATTCTGAACTCTAGATCTGACATATTACCAATGTCTGTATTGATTAGGTCCCTAGCCTTCAGTACTGCCTCTTGTTCTTTTTTTTGTGGTGAATTTTTCCGCCTTGTCATTTTGTCCAGATAAGAGTATATGAAGGAGCAAGTAAAATACTAAAAGGGTGGCAACAACCCCAGGAAAATATGCTTTAACCAAATCAGAAGAGATCCCAAATGGTGAGGGGGGAGAAAGAGGGTAAAAAGAGGTTCAGAAAGAAAAAAAAAAAAAGAAAAGAAACAATTAAGCAAAGAAAATGAATAAAGAAAATATATATATATTAGGTAAATAGTTTTTTTTTTAAAAGTTAAAAATGAAAAGGGTAAAAGTTAAAAAAACTTAGAAGAGAAAAAAAATTGAAAAAGAAAAAATGAAATTAACTGCAAGACTAAAGAATCATGGGGAGAAATTCAAGAGTTCCGAGCTTTGCTTTCTCCTCCTCTGGAATTCTGCTGCTCTCCTTGGTATTGAGACTGCACTCCTTGGTAGGTGAACTTGGTCCTGGCTGGATTTCTTGTTGATCTTCTGGGGGAGGGGCCTGTTGTAGTGATACTCAAGAGTCTTTGCCCCAGGCGGAATTGCACTGCCCTTACCACGGGCCAGGCTGAGTAATCCGCTCAGGTTCGCTTTCGGGAGCTTTTGTTCCCTGAGCACTTTCCGTAGAGTTCCAGAGGACGGGAATGAAAATGGCGGCCTCCCAGTCTCCGGCTTGGAGGAGCCGAGAGCCCAGGGCCCCACTCCTCAGTGCGCCCTCAGAGAACTGTGCCCAATTACTCCCATCTCCCTGGCTTTCAGCCGCGCTCCGAGTTCACCGAGCCTGCGACCGGTTCAAGGTAACCCCGAGCTGTGAGCTCACTCCTCGGCTCTGTCTTTGTAGCTGGCTTCCCCGTCCTAATACCTGTAAGCTCTGCAACACTCAGACACCCCCGATCCTTCTGTGACCCTGCGGGACCTGAGGCCACGCTAACCCCGCATGGGCTTCACCCCAGATTGGCCTCTGGCGTGATGTCCCTCAGCAGAACAAACTTTTAAAAGTCCTGATTTTATGCTCCATTGCTCCGCCACTTGCCGGGAGCTGGCCCCTCCCCCCGTGGTCTATCTTCCCGTCCCTTTGGATTCACTTCTCCACCAGTCCTCCCTTTCAGAAAGTGCTTGATTTTCTGCTTCTAGAATTGCTGTTCTTCTTCTCTTCCATCTCCCATTGGATTTGTAGGCATTTGCAATCTTTAGATAAGCTATCTAGCTGATCTCCTGCTAGCTGACGTAGTCTCAGCCTGCTACTTCTCCGCCATCTTGACTCCTCCCCTAAAGTTTTTAATTTTGATGAAACTTAGTTTATCTATTTTTTTTCCTTTGTTGCTTGTGCTTTTGGTGTTATATGAAAAAAAAAAAATCCTTCATGGGATACCTGGGTGGCTCAGTTGGTTAAGTGTTCTACTCTTGATTTTGGCTCAGGTCATGATCTCACAATCCTAAGATTGAGTCCCACATCAGGCTCTGCTCAGTGGGGAGTCTGTTTGGGATTTTCTCTCTCTCTGCCCCTTCACTGCTCATGCATGATCTTGCTCTCTCTCAATAAATAAATAAATAAATATCTTTAAAAAGAAAAAAAAAAAGAATCCTTTCAAATCTGCAGACACAGTATTTACCCCTATGTTTTTTTCAAAGAGTTTCATAGTTTTGGTTCTTACATTTAGATCTTTAGTCCATTCTCAGTTAATTTTTTATATATAGTGTGAGATAGTGGGCATCATTCTTTTGCAGATAATGTTACATTTCTAAACCTGTGTATAGATACCTTTATATTTACTTGCATATGTGAAATATTTTTCATAGATTTAAAAATACAATTGGAAATAATTGCTGGGATGCCGTGTGGAGTACCCTGTCTGTGAAGAACCCATGTTATAATGAAATGATAGATAAATCAGGAACACCAGTTGGAATGTCTTATGGGGTTTTTAAATGAAGTAACAGGATAGGTGGTGGTCCATTAACTGGGACAGCAATGAATACAGAAGGAACAAGGTTTTGGGAGAGGGAAGCAAAACTATTTGAAGGATATGTTAAAGCTGAGGAGCTTTTCAACATCTAAGTGAAGTCAAAAATACAATCTGATATATGAATCTGGAGTTTAGGATGAAAAGTGGGTCTACAGGTGTACACTTGTGAGTCTGTGGCATAAAGGTGTCATAAAACTATGGAACTGGTCAAGATAAGACAGGGAGACAGTGTAGACACAGGAGGGAAGAGCATCAAGGACTCATGTAGAGCATTAATAATTAGAAGGTAGGCAGAGGAAGCAGTGGGTCCTCCCAAAGAGACTCAGAAGGAGCAACTAGTGAGGAAGAAGGTGAACAGAAGACTGTGGTTTCAGGAAATCTTAGGGAGGAAAGTGTTTCAAAGAGAAAGGAATTGTCAAATACTGCTCAAAAATCAAGTATGATTTAGACAGAACCAAATGTTAGATTTGGCGAAGTAAAGATGGTCAGTAAGTATAAGAGATATTTTGTGGAGGAAGCAGGCAAAAACCTGATTGGCTTTACACAGCACATTGGGGAGTTGAACACTTAGCTTTCTTCTTTTTTACAGTTTCTTTCAAAAAATACCAGGAGGCATATCATTGACCACCAATTCTTCCTTATGAAGCAGAGCATGTATTCCTTGTTATGTATAGCTATCCGGTATCAGAACTGAATCTATCATACCCTTTCCAGTCCATGTTATGGCTCACAAAATAGTGATTATCTTAGGAAAAAAAAAGTTTTCCTGAATCACTGGATTTTAGTAATGAACAGAGTAAAAAGTCCCCTAGCACTTCTCCTTAAACCACATATGTGTAAGAACTAATTTATTTTCTAGACATTAGCGATTAGAGGCTTCATGCAACTCTAAATAAAATATTTGCTAGCATGAGTGCAGAACATCAATTCCTCTTTCACATTAAATGCCATTGATGTTATGTAATGTCAAATAAGTTGACAATGGAATTTTGCCAGTAGCTTGTTTTGCTTTCTGTGAACGTATCTTCAACAACTTTCCACATTGTTTTACAGAACTTTTGACAATAGTGAGAACTACCCCATTTAGTGTACAAGGAACACAACACTGAATAAATTATTGATAGTTTGGGGCTCTTTATGATTTTAGCAAAAATATTTATTTAATCCTGTATGACGTTGTTTTGTTTTAGTAATGAAAAATTTAATTGGTTTACTGGGGGTTACAGTGTTATGTTAGACCTTGAAATCAAAGTGTCATTAATTTCTTGCCAAAACTTGACAAAGTTTCACAGCATGGAAAAAAAAATACATTGCTAATTTTCAGATAGTCACTGTCACACTTCATATATTTCTGTAAAATTATCACATTTGCCTGTAAAATTATCACATTTGCCTCTTATTTAAAAATGGGGGTCCTGTTCATTTTTTATACTTATGAAATTCTGAATTTTAACATTTACATTACTATTTTCATCATTATATTTTTGCTTTAGTGCTTCTGAAATTCTTAATAACATTTCTTCAAACATTGGAGATATAAGACCACACAATAGTAACAACACAAAAATTAAAGTGTTGGGAAAGTATTTGAAATCAAGATGAACTGTACCTGATAATTGAATATTAGTGGAGCCAAATTGCCAAGCACGGGTCTTATAGTTCATGTGATATTTTTTTAAAACAATGTTATCACAGAGAATGTAGCAGGACTTATTATTTGAAGACAGTAGCATAAAGTTAGCATTTTTCCTTTTGGAGGCTAAATCACCCAGAAGTATAGAGTAGAAAAAGAAATAGTATGATATAAATCCTTAAATTACAAAATAAGTGGATGAGAGTGAGAGTACGGGAGGATGTTGAGAGTGCAGATTTTAGAAAGATCTCATTAGATTTAGGGTTTCAGATTGGCTTGGTGTCAGAGTTAGGGTTAAGTAGCAAAATATACTGCTTATAAGTTAAGGACATAGCTTAAATATCCTGTATAGAACCTAAATACCTCATTTAAAAAGCAGGAATGCAATTCACAGATTGGTTACAAGAGCTTCCCTGTATCTACATGGGTCCAAGAAGCAAAGAAAGTATCATCACCTGGGGAAAAGTCAAACAAACTCCCACACAAAACACTGGGTCATAGTAAGATTCCTGTTGGCTTGGAAAACAGTGTAGATAGCCAGAGTAAAAGGAATCTGCCTGGCTGCGGGAAGCCAGGAAGAGCAATACTGGCCTGAGAAAATATTCCTGTAACAACACAGTTGTTTTGGGTACCAGCCCTTGGAATGGCAGCTATCTGGACAAGCTGTACCTGGGACACTCTAAGCCAAAGCCCCAAAGAGGACTGAAGTCATCTTGGTTATTGACAGAAATAGAAACAAACATTGTCTAGAGGAGAGCTCTCCAAATTTGGTCCAGAGGACCTTGACAGATTATGATTAAGCAGTGAACTCAGAAACAAGATTGCCAAACACACAAGAAGACAATAACCATGAGTGAGAGTCAGCAGAAACAAACAGCAGATTTAGATTCCCTAAAAATTCCAAGGATTGGAATTATAGTTACATATGTATAACATAAAACAGCTGTGTGTGAACTGTTTAAAAAAAGCATGCAATTTTAAAGTTATCATTCAATTAGAAACATCCAGGAATTTTCAGAAACATGTTGGGAACAATCCAAAAGAAACCAGAAATTAAAAAATGCAATTGTTGGCAACAAGAACAAATAAACAACTGTGAAAGGATTAAATCAATTAGATGACCCAAATGAGAATTTGTAAACTCCAAAGAACTGATCCAGAATGTAGTATGAGACACATGAAAATGGAAAATGTGAAAAAAGAAAAAGGCTAAAAGATATGGAAGATGGAATGACAAGATCTAACGTTTAGAGTTCCACATAGAAAGAATAATAAGAAAGGAGGAGAGGAAATATATAGAGAAATAATGGCTGTGAATTTTCCAGAATTGATGAAAAGGCATAATTATTTTTACAAAATAGTCCCACATGGTCAACACCAATATATGTCCTCATAAAATTACTGGATTTCAAAAATAAGCATTCTTTGAAAGTTAAAGAAAACAAATCACTTATAATGAGAAAAACAGGCTGACCAGATTTCTCTATAATATTCATTCCTAGAAGATATTAGAGATAGAATAACAAAGTCAAAGAAAGAGGTGTGACCCAGGAATTGTATTTCCAGTCAAACTTTTGTGTAAGTAAAAAGGCAGAGAATCCTAAAAATACAAGATCATAGGGATGATGTTTCCATTAACTCACTTGAAGATTCTGCCAGTGGACAAATTTTATGGAATAGGTGACTAGAAAACATAAGATAGATAGCATTAAGGACTGCTGACAAATAGGATTAAAATGAAAACAAATATGGGCATTAATTTTTACTAAACTGAAAGCTAAACATTAAGAAAGATAACATAATTAATTTAAATTGGGAAGTTGTGAAGAGAAAGGGGAGGTGGAAGGATGGAGCAAGTTACTAATTTATTGCTTAGACTATGGCATTTATAATCCTACCTAAAGAAAGAAAAGATTAGACATTAGACAAAAATACAAATAGTCATAGCCATCAGAAGAATTATACATACATATAACCAAGTAAAATCCCAAATAGGAAATAATTTTTTAACTTTAAAAGCAAGAATCATACCACAATCTAACATGACATAACCATGACTAAACATATCTTTCATATAAATAATGATAAATACACGTAACAATTATAAATGAGTTAAAGTCATGCAGTAAAAGGGGGGAAAGTCAGATTGGATACCAAAAAAATAATTCTATGCTGTAAGGAAAGAGAAACTTAAAAATAAGAGGAGAAAAAGCATTAAATAAGATAAGGGACATCATATGGAGAAGGTGCAATTCACAGACATAGCAGGGATATCTATGTACAAATAACAGCATCAGTATAAGCATAGTCCTTAAAAAAGTTAAGTTCTATACAGAGAAGTAGACAGAAGCGCATTAGGGGCAGGATACTTAAGTTCATCCCTCCAGTTCATGACAGATAAAGCATACAAAGAAACAAATGAGGATATAATGGACTTAAATAACATAATACAGTAGAGTTAATTGTTGTATGTCAAATTCTGTGATTCTGAAATTAGAGAATATACCTCCTATTTATGTTCCTAATTAAGAAGGAAATCTCAATAAATTCCAAAAAGAAAAGAAAAGAAAAAAACAGTACAGATAACTTCCTCTAGTAACAGTATAATCAACAAAGGGCCCACTTGGAAATAAAATATCTTGGGTTAAAAACTTTTGGGCCCAAGAGAAAAATGGAATTGCACCTTTTTAGATAAAACAATAATAAAAACATTACATATTGGAACATATGTCATGTTGCTAAAGCAGTGTTTAGAGGAAACATATTTTAAATGCTTTGGTAATATGTCACAATTTGCTTAAAATAGGGATTGTACTAGAGGATTCAAAAAACCTACTACATTTGTAAATAACCTATAATAAGCAAAAGTCACTAGGAACAAAACTTAAATCCAAAAATCAATGAAGTTCTAGAAATCAAAGTATCTTTCAAACTATTCTGGTGTCAAAACAAAAATGTGGAGTCTGGACATTAGAAAGGCAAGAGTTTATTAAGGGGGACTACTGCAATAGAGAGATACTTAAAACCTAAGCCAAAAACATTCCTGAGAAGAAGTGGGCAACCAAAACTTTTATGTTCAGAGACCATGGGACAGGTATGCTGTGGAAAGAGGAAAGCACATACTAAAATTGACCTTAAAGAACTTTGTTAAATATTGTAAAAGCAGGAAGATCAAAGCAGGAAATTTTAGTTGGTGTTAGACACATGGGTGGAGTTTGGATCTAAGATGGAGCAAACCAGGTTCAGCACAGAAAGTTCACATAAAGTTTAGGGTTAGCCATCCCTTAGTAAACTAAAGTTATGTCAAGCATTAAGTTTGACCAGTTTTGTCATTGGCTCTCAGTGCCTGCTTAAATGATTTTGTTTTTTAAGCAGATGTAAATTTTGTCAGGTCATGCTGACAAAAACATATCCTAGAATATAGCTCTATAAATATTCCCAACCAGCTCTTAGTCACAGGTAAATAAATTACAAAGCAGTTAGAAAATTTCACCATATTAACTAAGAAGAAAGAATGAAAACAAATGAAGTAAGCATCCAAATGAAATTAAACAAAGATCAGCAACATAATTCTAAGAAAACAGAGAGAAGAGATTAAAAAGATAAAAGAAGAAATTACTTAATTTTAAAATAAAAAATAGTAAAATTAAATAACACAAGAGCTGGTTGCTTAAAAAAAAAAGATAAACTTTTAAGTGAATTAATTAAGAAAAAAAGCACAAATCTACTTGATGCAATAATTTAGAAATTCTAGATAAAATAGATTTGTTTTTAAGAAGCTGTAATATACCAAAACTGATCTCAAAAAAAACTAAAAGTTTAAACAAGTCAATTACTGTAAAAGAAAGTATAAAGAGCTATCCCACACAATCAAATAACTTTTTATAAGTTGTTATGCTGAAACTTTAAGGAGCAGATAATTCCAAAATTTAAGTTATTCCAGCACATACAGAAAGAAACCTCCCAAATTCTTTATATGAAGCATGAATAATTTTGATACTAAATCTGACAAAGATGATAGGGAAAAGAAATGTCCATTAGTTTCACTTATATATATTGATTAAATAAATACTAAATAAAATATTAAGCAAAGGAAACCTGCAGTATCTTAAAAGAATAACATGACAAAATGGGATTTATTTCAGGAATACAAAGGTGATTAAATATCAGGATATATATTTTATGAATAGATATAAAGAAGTTCAATTCTACAGACTCTGAAATAGAATTTGATAAAAATTTAAAATCTCCTTTGAAAAATAAAATCTACTTTTGCGTCAAAGATGTTTATTAAAGAATAAGAATAGAATACATTATCTTACCATAAATCTATTTTAACCTCCAAGCCAGCTTATGATCAATAGGAAAATATTAGAAGTACTCCCATTAACAAATGGTTAAAAATATGATGATTACTATTTCTACCAACATTTTCCTAGCTAATGCAATTATCTTTATAATTTGGGGGAAAATTCAAAGTTAAAAAATATGGAGATAAATATGTTTGTTTCCATCACTTCTACTCAGCATCATACTAGAGGTTCCAGCCAAGGCAATTAGGCAAGAAAATGAAATAAAACGAATCTAGATTTTAAAAGAAGAAGTAAAATTTATTTCTATTTGCAGATGACATTTTTTAATATATAGAAAATCCTGAAGAATCCACAAATCCATTAGGGCTAATAAATGAGTTTAGCAGTGTTGCAGAGATATAGATCAATATACAAAAATGATTGTATTTCTATACATTGGTAATAACATTCCAAAACTGAAGAAGATAACTCCATTTATAATAGTATTAAAAAGAATAAAATACTTAAAAATAAATGTAATGAAAGAAGTGGATGACTCATAGAAAAACAAAATACCATTGAAAGAAATGACAGAAGACTGGAATTGAAATGATACCCATGTTTATAGAAAGGAATATCTAATATTGTTAAGATAATAGTACTCCCCCAGATTAATCTGCCAGTTCAATACAATCCCTGTCAAGATTCCAATTGCCTTTTTGCAGGAATGAAAAACCTAGTCCTCAAGTTCACAGAGAATGTCAAGAGGCCCTGAAGAGCTAAAACAATGTTGAAAATAAAGCACAATATTCCAGTTGCAAAATAAGTAAAATACAGGGCTATAATATATAGCATAGGGAATATAGCCAATAATACTGTTACAATTTTGTATGGTGATGATGGACTTATTGCAGTGACTATTTCATAGTGTATATAAATTATCAAACCATTATGTTATACACCTGAAAGTAATACAATATTTACAATATTGTATGTCAATTTTTTAAAGACTATTTCAGATGTATAATAAAAAATTTAAAATCAGAATACACAATTCCTCATTTCAGTTACTTCAGAGCTAGAATATTCAATACTTTGTGGTACTGGCATTAAAGATAGACATAGAGATGAATGGAATGAACTGAGAGTCCAGAAAAAAACCCATATACTTATGGTAAAATGATTTTCAATAAGGCTGTCAAGACAATTCCTGAGGAATTCTGAGGAAGTAATGAACTAATGAGCAGTTCTAGGGCACCTGGAATTTATAAACAAATTTAAAACACAAGTATCACCTGCTATATACAAAAATTAACTGAAAATGGATCAACACCTAGATACAGGAGCTTAATCTTATAAGAAAACATAAATTAAAAGTCTCTATGGTCTTGCATTAGGCAGTGGTTTCTTAGATATGGCACCAAAAGCATAAGTAAGAAAAGAAAAAAATAATGGATTCCTTGGGCTTCATTAAGTTTAAAACTTTTGTGCTTCAAAGACATTATCCAGAAAGTGAAGAGACAAGCAAATGATAAAATATTTGCAAGTCATATTTTTAAAAATTCTTCTTGGGAGGAGTTATCATAAAGTAATAGCAATGGCTCCTTGAGGAAATTCATTTTATATTCGTATCACAAAGGGTTAATTTTCCTAAAATAACTACTTAACCTAAAATAAGTACTTAATCATTCACTGAAAAAGTAATACAAATGACTCAAACATATTTTTTAAAAATTAACTTCACTCACAATAGGATGAAAGTTAATGTCCTGCTAAGAGTTCAGTTTTGAGCTGTTTGATTAGCAGAGAAAATATGTTGGATAATGATGTATTGTGTAGCTGAGACTATGGGGGACCAGGAACTCTAATTTCCATGAGAGATGAATTGCCTCCATGAAGAGAGACTTTAGCAATTAACTTTAAAAGTTATACATTCACATACCTTTTGACACAAGTCTGTTTCTAGGAATTTGTCCTACAGATGTATTCAAGTATTATGAACTAACACTTGTACAAAGTTATTAAGACCTTCTTTGTAATTTAAAAAGAGAAGTATCTTTGTGTCCATTCAAGAATTCTCTGCAGCTGTAAAAGAAAATGAGACTGCTCTTTGTGTACTGATATGGAAGGTGCAGAAGAGTGTATAGCCGAAATTACTCGAATGAAAAGATCAGAAGTGTGTGTATGTGTGGGTTTTCTTATAATACTGTAAAATATCTCTGGAAGGATACATAACAGACAAATCAGTATTGGCTAGGAGATGTGGTTAGAAGAACTTTTACTGTTTATCCTTTGATCTTTTTCAATTTTTTTTTCATTTTTTTAATTTTTCAAGTAACTGCCTCACCCAACATTGGGCTCAAACTCCCAACCCCAAGATCAAGACTTATATGCTCTACCAATTGAGCCAGCTAGGCACCCCAGCCATTTTCAACTTTGAATCATGAAGATAATATCTATTTTGAAAATAATAAACTAAAAATACAAGAGGATTTCTGTAAAAGAAGTAATTAATCTTAACTTAACCTTTATGAACTGTGTGGGAACAAAATAACTTCTATACTTTTTCCCCTGAAATGGCCAAACTTTTTTGACCACTCTTTGAGCAGTATTGCTTTAGAACTTCAAACATTAAAATCCCAGAGTCTATTACAGTTGGACTCAAAATCTTTATCTCTATCACCTTAGGGCTAAATATTATATTCTCTACCAGAAATTAAATGGGATCTTATTTAGAGAAACTTAGTTCTTAGTTAAATTCAATAAATATTTGTGGCATAATTTGTAGCTACATAAATATGTAGCATAATTTGTTATGAAGAGAAGAATGTACCATGGTTACCATTCTCATGAAGCCCACAACCATGCTAAAATACCAAACTATAATTAACCATACAAAATACATTTCAAAGGCCCCAGCAACACCATGGCAACCAGTTCAAATAGGCTTATTATAACACCTCTGTACCTAAGTTTACATCTGAAGAGATTTACATAAAATTGTTATTAGCAATTACCCCTCGTGGGTGGGATTGATTGGAAGGAGATGGAGGACTTGCACTTCTTTAAATATTTAAAAAATGAAGATGCTGGAATCATGAGTGATTTTATTTAGTTTTAGGGTTTTTGTTTTTCAAATAAAACACAAGAACAAATCAAGAGTTTTAAACAACTCTTGATTTTTTCACGTAACCAAAACAAATTCTCCTATTTCTCTCTTTCCCAACTCCCTCACTTAACAGTTAGTATGAAAACCTGGCACCTTGTGATTTCTTTGAACCTTGTTAAATTAAGAAGAATGTACAGTATACCAAGGATAAGATCATCACCCAAAATGTGAAACATGAAAAAATGTTCATCATCACTAGCCATCAGGGAGATTCAAATTAAAACCACATTGAGATATCACCTTATACCAATTAGAATGGCCAAAATTAGCAAGACAGGAAACAACATGTATTGGAGGGGATGTGGAGAAAGGGGAACCCTCTTCCACTGTTGATGGGAATGCAAGTTGGTGCAGCCTCTTTGGAGAACAGTGTGGAGATTCCTCAAGAAATTAAAAATAGAACTTCCCTATGACCCTGCAATTGCACTCCTGGGTATTTACCCCAAAGATACAGATGTAGTGAAAAGAAGGGTCATTTGTACCCCAATGTTTATAGCAGCAATGGCCATGGTCGCCAAACTGTGGAAAGAACCAAGATGCCCTTCAATGGACAAATGGATAAGGAAGATGGGGTCCATATACACTATGGAGTATTATGCCTCCATCAGAAAGGACGAATACCCAACTTTTGCAGCAACATGGACGGGACTGGAAGAGATTATGCTGAGTGAAATAAGCCAAGCAGAGAGAGTCAATTATCATATGGTTTCACTTATTTGTGGAGCATAACAAATAGCATGGAGGACATGGGGAGATAGAGAGGAGAAGGGAGTTGGGGGAAATTGGAAGGGGAGGTGAACCATGAGAAACTATGGACTCTGAAAAACAATCAGAGGGTTTTGAAGGGGCGGGGGGGTGGGAGGTCGGGGTACCAGGTGGTGTGTATTATAGAGGGCAGGGATTGCATGGAGCACTGGGTGTGGTACAAAAACAATGAATACTGTTATGCTGAAAATAAATTTAAAAAATGTGAAACCTAGAAACTGAATTTATTGCTTACTTAGGTAAGGGAAAGCTATGCTGATCAGACATAGTCTCACTGAACAGAGCAAATAGAGGTTTTATAGGAGTATTATTTGGGGACATACTGGTTACTGAGGCAGGAGTAGTTGAAAATCAGCCTTAGAAACATGAGCTATAAAAGCATGTTTCCTGTTCCTGAGGTGTGTTTACTGGAGTAAGTTGTCACTGATCAATTCAATAGGCTTAAAACCAGCTTTGGTCTTTGTCACCATAAGCTAGAAAAACATCAGTCATTTCCTAGGTTCCTGGGGATTTTTTTTTTTTTTTTAATTCTTAAAAAATAAGTTACGTCTCTTTTTGCTTTGAAAATTACAGGTGTCTTGCACTGAAAGGAAAAAATTTCCTTAGATTAATCATAATTTATTATTAAAAGGTCTTAATAGAGGGGCACCTGGGTGGCTCAGTAGGTTAAGCCTCTGCCTTTGGCTCAGGTCATGATCCCGGGGTCCTGGGATCAAGCCCCGCATCGGGCTCTCTGCTCACCAGGGTGTCTGCTTCCTCCTCTCTCTCTGCCTGCTTCTCTGCCTAGCTGTGATCTCTCTCTATCGAAAAAATAAATAAAATCTTTAAAAAAAAAGGTCTTAATAGAGCTTACCAATTTTATATTGCCACTGTAAAAGATTACTGCATAGTGGTATAAACATGGATTTATTGTTTTATAGTTCAGTAGTTTAGAAGACTGACACAGGCCTCACTAAGCTAAAATTAAGGTGTTAGAAGGGCTGCATTCCTTCTGGAGGCTCTGGAGAAGAATCTGTTTCTTCTTCCATCTTCTGGGGGTTGCCCACATTCCTTGCCTCACAGCCTCCTTCCTCCTCTTTCCTCCTCCTTCGTAGCCTGCAACACAGCATTCCTCTGACCTGGCTTCTGTTGCCTCATCTTTCTCTGATCCTTCTCTCTTCCTCCCTCTTTCCCTTATAAGGACGTTTATGATCACATTGGATCTAGCTGGATAATCCAGGACACTCCACAGGTCTGGCAATAGGAGGTCCAAGACTTGTCTGGTGCCTCCATGACACCATTAACCAACCCCTCCTGTCTTGCCATGTACCTGCTTTGCAATGACTGTAAGCCTCAGGCATCATGCATGTGGTCTGGGCAAGAAGAATGAAGTAGAAGAGGCAGTACCAGAAAAATGCAGTTTATTTCATTTGCCAGAACAGAGACTTGGGAGCCAGCTCCACCTGCAAGGCAATCTGAGAAGGTACCTGAGCTCTGCTGCATCTCTAGAAAGGGAAGGAGAATGGAAATCAGTGTCAGAATGAGGGATAGCTGCACTAACCTCCAGCATGACTGCAACAGCTAAGTGAACTTAGAAAAGAAGTTCATCCAGTCACTGAAGAGCAGGTACTGCTAGCAGGTGCTAGAATGTCATTGGACTACTTGCTACATGGGTTGTAGGATACCTGGTGACAGGTTAGGTGTGGCTTCTACTCTCCTCCACTCGGCAGGGCTCAGGCACAAGAGATGAGGTTGAATCCAGGGCAGACAGCTTCCCATTGGGGCAGCCCCCCTTTCTATTCCCTATGCGTGTATAATCCCATGCTCGTACAGTCTCTTCAGGAGTAGATGCCAAGTCACATGCCTCCCGGTGCAGCTGCAGCTCATTAGTCAGAGATTTCACAATGCATGCTTCTGTAAACCAGGTGCAACGTGAGCTCCTAACATTCCACATTTATCTTGCTTTGCTACATTCTGGAGAGCGGAATGGCAAGAAGGCAAATCTGAGGTCATATCCCCAGGCGTCCCTGGGTCTGATGTATGAGTTCATGCCAGCCGAAAACTCTTTTCTTGCAGGAACCGGGTACCTCAAAAATAGTGTCCCTTTCTCCCTCTTGGATTCGGTATCCGTTGAAGGAGATACAGAATCAGACAAATGAAGGTCAAACTGTCACCTTAATAAAGCTGACTGACGACATGGTGAAGTGGGTGCTGTCATACTTTTCCCAGACTTAATCCAGTAGTTACTGGTACAGTTGAACAACACAGGGCTTCCCAGTAGAATACAGGCCCATGAGAGGAAAGCTGACACACTCTCTGCAAAACACAGGTCTAGAAAGTGTGGGGGAAGGACTGAGCTATTTATTCTCCCCAACTCACACGTGGTTCTTCTCCGAGGCTCTCCTATCCCCCTGGGGGGTAGTAAATGAAGGGTGGAGAGAGACTTGGTGATTCTCAGCTTTCCAGGAAATTTGAGGTTACCCAGAGAACAAATGAGCAGCCAGGTTAGAGAATCATTCTGGCCTCACTTAAATTACTGCATATGGAAACACAAGGAGTGGAGGTGACTGTTCTTCCCTATAGCTAGGAAAGTTCATTTTGTGTTTGTGTGTGTGTTTTTCTTTTTAATTAAACTTTATTTGGGGATAATGATAGATACACACACAATTGTAAAAAATAATATAAAGATCTCTCTAGTGGTAACATTTTGCAAAACTATAGTACAGTATCACAACCAGCATATTGACACTGATACAGTCCAAGTACATATTATTTCCAGCAACGCAAGGATCCTTCAGGTTGCCCTTTTATACCTACACTCTTTTCTTGCCCTCCACATTCCAGAAAGGTTCATTTTGATGTGCTCTGCTCTTTTTGTAAATGACCGATTTCCTCTGATATATTTTCCTTCCTTTTAATACAAAGCAAATAAAGATACCTGCTTTCAGGGTGCCTAGGTTGCTCAGTGGGTTAAAGCCTCTGCCTTTGGCTCTCGTCATGATCTCAGGGTCCTGGGATCGAGCCCTGGCATCAGGCTCTCTGCTCGGCAGGGAACCTGCTTGCCCCCATCTCACTGCCTGCCTCTCTGCCTACTTGTGATTTCTATCAAATAAATAAATAAAATCTTTAAAAAAAAAAAAAAAGATACCTGCTTTCAATTTCTTTTTATCAGTAGGACTATCTTTAGGCAACAAAAAACTTACTGCCTCTAGGCTTGTGTTAATGCTCTTTTTTTTTTTTTGCTTTTTTTTTTTTAATTTATTTTTTATTTATTTTCAGCATAACAGTATTCATTATTTTTGCACCACACCCCGTGCTCCATGCAATCCGTGCCCTCTCTAATACCTACCACCTGGTTCCCCCAACCTCCCACCCCCTGGCCACTTCAAACCCCTCAGATTGTTAATGCTCTTTTTGTTTGAGAGAATTACCGGGAGTCATAAAACGGTTCTTTGGAGAAAGGTGTAGGTAGAAAAACGAGTTTTCATAAAATGCTCTTCAGACATTCTTCACTTAGTTTGTAAATACCATGATCAATATAGTTTTCATTTTTCCTGTGCTCAACACAAAGCTGTAAAATCTTTAGAGCAGATTTTATTTTTTAGATGGCTATGGCAATGAACTGTCTCCCTCCTGCTTAGGTTTTCAAGAACCAAATAATTAGTATGCTTCTGACTGTCTCAGAAATGAAAACACAGCTAGAACTGTATTTGTTCTTTCGTGACCCTTCATGACATACTTCAGCTTCTCAGGACATATCTCTCACCTGGTTTACATCGTAAAATTTCTGGCATCATCTGAGAAGACTCCCAGAAATGCCCTTACCTCACCTGTTTTAGCACCCTGTCCCTCCAGTTCTCCTGCTTTTGAAGGCTCCTTCTGGCCTCACTGTTATCCCTAGCTTGGAGGCCTCATCATCTGTCATTATTTGCAGCCATCTCAACTCTCTCATGTTCTTACTCTCCTATTCCACCTGTTCTGTAACCCCCAACTAACAGTCGGCCTTCTCCATTCCTATAAGGAGGCAACTTGGCAAAGAACGTACCATATGGGGTTTTACATGGGACAAATTCCACCATGGGACAATAAATCCATGACCTCTAAACTCAGGTGAACCTCCAGTAGAGCTTAGGCAATCATTTTATTTGTTCTGGGCCATCTGCTTCTCTAAAATTCCCTCAACAAATTTTTCAAACACTTACAATTTTCTTCAGGCTGCCCATCTAACCTCCCCCTCAAGCTCAACAGCTTGTCTTAAATATAACAAGAGAATGTCAAGAAGACAGAGGTGCCAGGTTTATGGAATCTTGGAAGGTTTTATTGAATTTGTGATTCATGCCAGTGTTGTGCTATTTCAAACCCAGCACATGAGAATAAACTTTTGAAAAAAACATATATAATCAAAACCATCCCAAATTTACACTGATTATAACAGTGCTAAGAGTCTCCTTATGATTATCTATATTCTGTAAGTGTTTGTAATACTCGGTGTCATTCAGTGTTTCCTTTTGCATATATGCACCAGTGTAATGTACAGAGTTAGACTGGGCAGATTGATGGAGTGAGGTTGTATTCTGCTGTATTTGCAGACGGAGTGAGGTTGTATTCTGCTCTGCTGTCAAAATTCTTCCTCCTAAGTTGACAACTGTGGACTTGAAGTCCTCTAGTAGCTTTATTTCTTACTGTGGGCTTCTGGTATGTTGTGAAGTTAGTACTACTCAGTCTTTGAACAACTGTCAGATCAGAATGCTTCTGGTTTGTCCTGGTGCTAGAGATGCTCTTTGAAATTTTTTGTGCCTTCTTCCCAGTAATCATCAGAACATCAAGATTACATGTGGCTACAATTAATTAACGTGATAAAGGATGCATATAACGTCTTTTTTTGTTGAAGTGTAATTAATATACAAAGTTGTATTAGTTTCAGGTGTACAATATAATAACTCAATCCTATACATTTCTCAGCACTCATCAAGGTAAGTGTACTCATAATCCCTTTTGTCTATTTCACCTGTGAATTATGTCTTAGTTATAAGTCTATAAAGCATTCTCAAAATGACAAAAATACAACTATATTGGTATAAAACAACACCAGCCATAAATTTATGGAATCCCAGTAAATTAAAAAGTAGCACTATGAGATGAAGGGAACTTGACTAAGTGGCACAGATAGTTTCAGAGTATCTAGAACGAAGCCTTGGAACTTTTTCATTGATTTCTAGATGAAGAGGCTCTTTTTCTATACTTTTTCCTTTTGCTCTCTCTCCTATCACTTTGCCCTTCCTTTTCCTTTTCTTCCTTTTCCTTCCTCTCTTCCTTTCTTCTTCTCTACCTTTTCTCCATAAGTAATCTAGGACTAGCATTAAATTTGTTAGGCATGGCATTTTCTCAGTACATATGTCAAATTTTCTTTCTATTTAACATTTCATTTTATTTTTCAATTCCCCCCATACTACTGAAGCTTTTCAATGTTTAGATATTTCCCCTTGGTGAAAGAAGAGTTTTTCTTGTGATCCCTGATCAGTTTTATTTATTTAATATTTTTCCAATCAGTTTTATACCTTAGAAGAGCAGTAGCTCTGCTGTCTGGTTTCTGACAGTCTCTTTGAATAGCTGGGCTTGAAGTACAGAGATGGTCTCATTAGCCTTAGAACGAGGCTCTGGAGACTCCAAGAGGTGAAGAAGTTCTGGGAGCTTAGTCTCAATGCCAGTCATTTCCCTGGCAAAAACAAGATTTGTGGCTCGAATAAAAGGAAACACCTACTCACCTGACACCTAGCTTTGCTCCTGAGGCAGGGCACATAACCAACAGGGAAATGTGAGATGTTCCTGACCTTGTAGGTATAAGAACAGCAGGCTGCTGCCTGGGGTGCTTGACAACGCACCACATCACGACATTGTTGAGCCTGAAATGCTTTTGCTCACAGCACATTTACGGGTAAAAGTGTGAGGGCAGCAGGAGTAGCTGCAGTAGAAACAAGAGTGATTACGCTAACAACACACTGTGGAACGTGACTCAGAACGTGGTCTCATGACAGGACTTTAAGGGGGATTTAGGTCTGAAACCCTGAGCATTCCAGGGAGAGGTTGGTCTTAGCTGAACAATTTGTCCAGAGGGACAGAATGTGGCAAGATTCTGGGAGTCTTGGCACAGCTATCATGAAGTATCTGAAGGAGGTATTGACAGATAGGAGTTGATTATGAGGCTCAGCACAGCTCTGGCTTTTACCAATCTCTGCATAAACTAATAATGAGGGTGAGCCATCTGCTGTTCTTCATGTTAAACCAAAATGATGACTAATGGCTTGGTGGACATATTGGTGGCTTCTTCTAGGAAGAGAGGAAGCCCTCTGGTGGGATCATCTCCATCATGCCTTTGCACTAGAGGTTGTACCAAATGGATAAAACTCTTTTAGAGATAAGGTTTCCTTTAGAATCGATTTTTTTTAAATTTCCCTTCCCAGCTAAAGTTCTCAGAAGTAATTGATCTCTTTGAACTGAACAAACTCTTCTCTATTGAGAAACCCAAGGGGCTTTCACAATGTTAAGCCAGGAGTCGGTTATAATGGCGTGCCGTTGAAGAAAGAGAACGAATCTGGTGATTTAGATTTGGCGGTTAGCAGCATAGAGATGGTAGCTAAAGCCTCTGGAATAAAAAAAATACAGGGAGAGAGTTTAGAATAATAAGAAAAAAGAGGTAAGTATTGAATTGTGGAGGATGCCAATACTTACGGGGAGGTAAAGGAGGAAGATCGGCAATGGAAGCTGAGAAATAGTCATGAAAGGGTTAGGACAAAAGCCAGGGAGGAATGGTGTCCCAGCAGCCCAGGGAAAAGAGATTCATGGAAAACAAATGCTGCAGACATTAATTAAGGGGGAGAAATGTTTTGGAATTTTAAACTGAGAACTCCTTGCAATGTTCCAGTGACCTGGGGACCACGGCTCCCCTGGAAAGTTTGAGGAGCAGGTCAAATCACTGTGGGCTGAAGAAATGGGAGGTAGGGAAGTGGAAGCGTGTGTTGACTTCTCTTTCGGGAATTCAACCATGGAGACACAGTGGGTAACTAGAGCTGAACTAGGAGGAACATTTTGGAACGGTTTTGTTTTTTCTTTTTCCCCCAAGAAGGTATAGAAGTGGAGCTTCAGAGTATAGTTTCAGAGTGTCTAAAACCAAGATAGGGGAAGACCTAGTAAGAAGAAAGTAGTTGAAGTTGAAAGATCAAAAGAGCAATGGGAGATGGAGAAGGTAATAAAGAATACAAGGGAAGGGTGGTAGCCAGATTCCAAGATGTTCCCCTATGAGCCCTGCTTCCCAGTATTCACACACTGGTGTCATTTCCTCCCAGGTTGTACCAGGGTTGGTCTTCATGACTGACTGAACACAACAAAAGTGATGTTGTATCACTTCTGAGATGAGGTCATAAAAGACACTGTAGCTTTCATCTTGGTGTGTGTGTTCTCTCTCTCTCTCTCTCATCATTAGCTCTGGGGGAGGCCGGCTCTCACTTCATAAGCAGTATTATGGAGAGACACATTTGGTGAGGGACTGAGGCTTCTTGCCAACAACCAAGTGCGGAGCTGGGAAGGGGATCCTCCAGCTCAGGTAAGCCTTCATAGGACTGCAGCCCTGGCTGACATCTTGGCTGTAACTTCATGAGAAATTCTGAGGCAGAAACAATCAGCTAAGCTGCTCCCAGATTCCTCACCATTTGAAATGGTGTGAGATAATAAATATTTATTGTTTTAAGATGCTAAGTCTCAAGTAATTTGCTATGCAGTGTCAGGGAAGAAAAAGTGTTCCTTAACACTGTGAAGGTCTCTGGCTGGGTCTGAAAATTAAACTAACAAAGACAGATTAGTAGGAGAAAAACAAGCAAATTGAATACGTTTTATGTGACACGGGAGCCTTCATAAGGAAATGAAGACCCAAAGGAACAGACCCAAGTACTTTTATGCTAGGTTTGAAGAGTACATTGTTGTGGAGGAATATAATAGAGAAATATATAATATATTATAGGAATAAAATATAATAGGAATAAAATAGGCCTGTTTAAGTCAATTCTTCTTGGTGTCCTTTTATCCTGGAGATAATGATGCTCTTTCCACCTATATAGGGAGGGACCTGAGGGTTTTGTGACCTGATTCAAGGCAGAAGTGTAGAAGAAAGGTCAGAGTGATCTTTCTGCTTCTGTTTGTTTTCTCAAATTCCTTCAGTTAAAATTTTCAATATTCATATTTTGGGATAGCATGTTCTGAACCCTACCAGCATAAATAGATAAATAATACAGTAGGGAGTAGCTTTGGGCAGAAGGATGTTCTCCTCCTAAGAATTTATCAAGTCCAGTCGTTTTTACAAGTTCTTGTTCATTAAGCTTATTCTTTATTGCTTATGTTTGGTATCTTGAAATATTTCAAATTCTAACTTACAATTAAACTTTAATCATTTTTATTTCTGAAAAAAAAAGCCCAAAACAAAAAAAACCTGCATCAGAATCTCCTACTTTTTGTAACATCCCACTCAAAGTTGTCTATAATACCTCGTAGTTGATATCCATTTAATGACTCATTTGATAAATATTTATTATATGACATTGCTATAAACTTTAGAGAAGGCAGTGTTGCTTTTTAAGTAAGTAGTAGAGTGACAGGTGAGCTATTTGCTACTATATCCAAATTACCCACCCATACTGAACAAAGGAGTATGGGTATCAAGCATAAAAGCATGAACAAATGTCCAAAAAGTGTATACGAGAAGTCAGTGATCCAGGAAGAAAAAAATGACACCTACAAAGAACCCATGCACGCATGAAGAACAATCTGAGAATATATCAAAGTCATGTTCAAAGCAAAAATCGTGTTTGCATGATCAACAGTGGAGTATCAGGTAAGACAAATGATACTCTTGATCATAGAACAATGAGAAATTCTTCCAGCAAGTGGGTATAACTGCCAAATGCGATCATATAAAAGAAGTATGAAGGGAAAACTAATTTGGGGGATAAAACCAGGTGGAACTGAAGCTGATTCTTGAAGTTCTGCCTCAGGTCATCCAAGAGAGTTGTTGTCCCCGTTCTGTCCATTTATGACAAGTATAAGATGCATGCATAAAAATTATTCTGTTGGTAGATGTGACTTATTGCCTAATAAACTAGTAAATTTGCAGTCATTTCCATTATCTCAGAACTTTAATATTCATTTAGGAAGGACTTCTCTGCAAACCATTGTTCAAAGTTTAAAATGCCAAATATGCCTCAAAGAAATGAAAGACAGTGGCTTTATTTCTTAACGAGTTTTTGTTTTGTTTTTGTTTTTTTTATCACTGTCTCTTCTCCTTTGTTGTACTTGGGTTTCACTAGGTTGGAGCAGGCTGGACGACAGTGAGAGCCTGGAGCTTGACAAGGTCATGACCCTGGCCAAAGGTGGCAAGAGTAATCAGGCCCTGCTGTCAGACCAGAGAAGGGTCTAATGAGGTGGACATGGGTTTCATGGTTTCCCATTAATACTTTGTGGGAAAAATCAAGTACTTGGAAGAAGAAGACCTTGATTTAAATCCTGATTTTACTATTTAGTAGCTGTGTGATACTGAGCAAGAGACACCTCTCTGAATCGCAATGTCTCCTCCACAAAGTAGAGCTAAAAAACAAAACAAAACAAAACAAAACAAAAACCCTGCCATTATTACAGTCAATTTTTTTTCTTAAAAGTCAAATAGGCTTTTTTTTTTTTTAAGATTTTATTTTTGTTTATTTGACAGAGAAAGATACAGTGAAAAAGGGGACACAAGTACAGGGAGTGGTAGAGGGAGAAGCAGGCTTCCCACTGAGCAGGGAGCCCAATGTGGGACTGGATCCAAGGACCCCAGGATCATGACCTGAGGCAGACACTTAATGACTAAGTCACCCAGGCGCCCCAAAAGTCAAATAGCTTTATATCAAATATATGTAAAGCTATTTTTAAAGCTATAAACATATTATTATTTTTATTGTTGATACTGTTAACTTTTCTTCTTACCTTAAATCTTTATGTTCTTGACAAGAGCTCAGATGGTCTTTAAGTCTTGAGTGCAACTTGAGAAAGGCTAATAGCTAATGCTGAAAAAAAGAAAACAAAACCACTATCTTTTAAACAATATTATTAACACATTTGAAATTAATTTTTCAGTCAAAAAATAATGCCTGCAAGTCTGCATTACTGGAAAATATTGAATACTTCTTTGAGATTACAAGGACTTTGTATTTAGCACTGTAGAACAAGCTCTATTTTCCCAACACCAAAAAGCTAACCTAGGGTTGCCTGGGTGGCTCAGTCAGTTAAGTGTCTGACTCTTGATCTCAGCTCAGGTCTTGATCTCAGGGTCCTGAGTTCAAGCCCTGCATTGAGCTACACAGTGGGTGTGGAGCCTTCTTAACCAAAGGGGGGGGAAAAAAAAGAAAGCTAACCTATTAGCATTTGCTACTGCAAATACTTGTCACAAAAACAAAACAATGGAAATTTAATTTATTGATTTTGTAAAAGGTGAATTCCTAGGATATCAAAAGAATTTTTTCTAATTATAAACATAGCACCTTCATTGTAGAAAATTTGGAAACTGCATGTAAATATAAAGAAAAAAATTATTAGAACTCATAATCACATTACTCAAAGGTAGTCACTGTTAACATTTTTGTATAGTTTTTCCAATTCTCTCCCTCTTTTTGGTTTTTTCCCTCATATTTTCAATATAAGCAGTACTATAGCATTAAATAATCTTTCAAAACATGATTTTTATTATAGTCTAAAATTGATTTTTTGTATGTAAAATTTAAGTTATTTTTTAGATCTAAAATCTAAAAAACCTTTTTTTAAAAAAATCTGAATCTGTTTCAAAGGTAAATCTTTTTTTTCCCAATTATTTTCCTAAGGACCTAGGTTCAAAACCTTGCATTACTCTGAACTCCTTTGCTTTTTTCCTTGTGGGAAGTCATCTGAAATGACTTGATTCTGAATCAAATCTGAATTCTATCAATGAATCCTAAAAATTCTTTCCTTTCTATCCGACTATCTTCAGCCTAGGCCAGGCTCTTGTTTCTCCTCTGCTCTTGACTATTGAAGTAGTTTTCTTACTGTTCTCCTTCTTTCTAGTCTTTTTTCTCTATGATTCATTTTACAAATCTCTTTAACACATCATTACACTGCTCAAAAAGATGACTATTTCTACACTCTAGCAGAAATTGCAAAGTGGAGCTCCAAGGCTGGATATAGTCAAAATATATTTGTGTTATTTCTTCACTGTGTTTTGAACATTGTTTTTTTTAATTAGTTGGAATCCTTTAGGTTGGTCATATGCTTCACTGATTTATGTTACTTGCCTGGCTTCTAGGTTCTCAAGGAAAGCTGAGCCAATTTTGCATTGTTTAACTCCAGGGGACACTGTGTACATAGCACCCCCTGCAGTTGTGCAGTGCACAACTCTACCCTGTGGAGTCACAGTTCTACCCCGTGCCTGGCTGAAACCTCTGGGTGTTTTACATTCTACACTCTAGTCTACACAATATGGCGAAGAAAACTGATGTCTTGTCCAACCCTGTCCACAACAATGACTAATCAAGCCCATTTTGTACCAAAGCCTAGAAAAGGCTGACATTTCTAAAAACATTCCACTCTGAGTCTTAAAAAATAGGAATATTCTAAAAAGCCTTGAATTCTAAGATAAGCCATAAAGTTGTGTTTTATTCCAAAGACAGAAACATTTTGTTTTTCTTTTTTATCAAAATGAACCCCAAATTTATCCAACCAGAATTACTGACTACCATAGAACAAACTGAGTTATCGCCTGACCTTGTGGGTTTTTATTCAAAGACTTCTATTTTCTTGATTAGGTGAGCCAGTTCTGCACTAACTTGTCTCCTTTGCAAATACAAGTTAAGACTCTACTCAGTTCTTGAATTTGTGTCTGAGATTTGCAGAATAAAGTTTCTTTAATCCGAATTCTAAACTCTTTACAGTGTGGATACTACCTCCCTGAAGTTTTCTCTTTTGCATAAAAATTCAAACAGACTAATTGACAAACCGACTAATTTCCCCCTTAGCATAAACTTAGTGCTTTTGTTGCTTTTTTTCCTTCCCCTGATCCTTCGTTCCCCTTTTCCTCTCTTCTAATCTATGTCACTTCTGTTCAAGGCCATTTTAATCCCACTGCCCTTGCAAAGCAGACTTGCCACCTTAGTTTCCATCTGTTTTTCTCAGAACTCTTTCTGCCCTTATTGTTTACCTTTTCATTTCTTTGACACTATGTGAATCCCTTTGTTTGTGCATTTTTACAAATTTGTTTTTATATTTTTTTATTATAAAAGTAAAACTTGTTCAATTTAAAATATGGAAAACATAAAGGAGTAAAATGAAATGAAACACTTGTCATAAAACAATAAATACAAAAGAAAAAAAAACCCAAGTTGAGTATTTGTATAATCTTGGGATAGGGAAGGACCATCTAGTCTGGTGCCATAAATATAAACTTTGAATTTAGAAACAATAATTTGCCTTATAAAAGTGTTACCTTTCTACATGATATTTGTTCCATGAAGTAAAACGTCGTTTCTTTTTAGTTAGGTGAGTTTTGATTTCAGAGGAGACTCCTCTCCTTGAACAGAGGAAAAAAATGGACAGCCTCTCCAGACCTTGATTCATAGCAGCACATATCTCGTAAAGCACTTGTTCTGTTGTCCAGATAGAGCAAAAGGTGTAGAAAGTTGACACTTAACAATAGAAACTGTTCTTATCACCTAAGCCTTTGGTTCTAGATAGAGTTCGAACAGTTCCAGCAAGAAAATAACAGAAAATTTGTGATTTCTGGAAACAAAATTACTAAACAGCAAATAGAAGTTAACCACTATTTTTTTAGTCTTAGAGCTAGAGAAGTTATTGAACTAGTCATTAATACTTTCGACATCTGAAGAAATCTACCTTATTTTCCAAAAGCCAAAAGAAGGAGTTATTTTTCCCCCAAGGAAAATATAGTAAAATCTCTAAGTAATGAGTAACAAATAAAACACCTTTAAACTACCATGCGTTGCTGGTCTGGGTTCCAGTCTTCTGAGTGGGTGAAGTCTGAGTACAGCTTGGGAAGTTCCCTGTCTCCATAATCTCTATGCATGCTCTCTATCCCTCACCTCAGATGACTTTTGGGGTTCTCATCTTTTTTTTTCTTTTCAGTGTTCTAGAATTCATTGTTTATGCACCACACCCAGTGCTCCATGGAATATGTGCCCTCCATAATAACCACCATCAGGCTTACCCAACCCCTCACCCCCTTCCCTCCAAAACTCTCAGTTTGTTTCTCAGAGTCCACAGTCTCTCGTGGTTTTTCTCTCCCTACAATTTCCAACAACTCACTTCTCCTCTCCATCTCCCCATGTCCTCCATGTTATTCCTTATGCTCCAGAAGTAAGCCAAACCATATGATAATTGACACTCTCTGCTTGACATATTTCACTTAGCATAATCTCTTCCAGTCCCTTCCATGTTGAACAAAAGTTGGGTATTCATCCTTTCAGATGGAGGCATAATAATTCGTAGTATATATGGACCATATTTTCTTTATCCATTTGTCCGTTGAAGGGCATCTTGATTATTTCCACAGTTTGGCAACTGTGGCAATTGCTGCTATGAACCTTGGGGTATAGAGGGCCCTTCTTTTCACTACATCTATATTTTGGGGGTAAATATCCAGTAGAGCAATTGCAGGGTCATAGGGAAGCTCTATTTTTAATTTCTTAAGGAATCTCCACACTTTTTCCAAAGTGGTTGCACAATTTGCATTCCCACCAACAGTGTAAGAGGGTTCCCCTTTCTCCACATCCTCTCCAACACATGTTGTTTACTTTCTGGTTAATTTTGGTCATTCTAACTGGTGTAAGGTGGTATCTCAATGTAGTTTTGATTTGAATCTCCCTGATGGCTAATGATGATGAACATTTTTGATGTGTCTGTTAGCCATTTGTATGTCTTCTTTGGAGAAGTGTCTTCTGCCCATTTTTTGACATGATTATCTGTTTTGTGTCTTGAGTTTGAGGAGTTCTTTAAAGATCTTGGATATCAGCCCTTTGTCTGTACTGTCATTTGCAAATATCGTCTCCCATTCTGTGGGTTGTCTCTTTGTTTTGTTGACTGTTTCCTTTGCTGTGTAGAAGATTTTGATCTTGATGAAGTCCCAGAAGTTTATTTTCGCTTTTGTTTCCTTTGCCTTTGGAGACATATCTTGAAAGAAGTTGCTGTGGCCAATGTTGAAGTGATTACTGCCTATGTTCACCTCTAGGATTCTGATGGATTCCTGCCTCACATTGAGGTCTTTTATCGATTTCAGGTTTATCTTTGTGTATGGTGTAAGAGAATGGTCAAGTTTCATTCTTCTACATGTAGCTGTCCAATTTTCCCAGCACCATTTATTGAAGAAACTGTCTTTTTTCCACTGTATATTTTTTCCTGCTTTGTCAAAGATTATTTGGCCATAAAATTGAGGGTCCTTATCTGGACTCTCTACTCTATTCCACTGGTCTATGTGTCTGTCAGCAGTACCATGCTGTTGGTGATCGCAACTTTTTAGTAAAGCTTGAAACCAGGCAATGTGATGCCCCCAATCTTGTTTTTCTTTTTCAACATTTCCTTAGCAATTCGGGGTCTCTTCTGGTTCCATACAAATTTTAGGATTGTTTGTTCCAGCTCTTTGAAAAATGCCACTGGTATTTTGATTGGGATGGCGTTGAAAGTACAGATTGCTCTAGGCAGTATAGACATTTTAACAATGTTTATTTTTCCCATCCATGAGCATGGAATGGTCTATCTTTTTGTGTCTTCTTCAATTTCTTTCATGAGCGTTCTGTAGTTCCTCAAGTACGGATCCATGACCAGGTGGGATTTATCCATGAGATGCAGGGCTGGTTCAACATTCACAAATCAACCAATGTGATAGAACAAATCAATAAGAGAAGAGAGAAGAACCACATGGTCCTCTCAATTGATGCAGAAAAAGCATTTGACAAGATACAGCATCTGTTCCTGATTAAAACAATTCAAAGTATAGGGATAGAAGAAACATTCCTCAACTTCATAAAATCTATGAAAAACCCACAGAGAATATCATGCTCAATGGGGAAAAGCTGACAGCCTTCTCTTTGATATCAGAAACACGACAAGGATGCCCACTGTCACCACTCTTGTTCAACATAGTATTAGAAGTCCTAGCAACAGCAATCAGCCAAGAAAAAGAAATAAAAGGTATTCAAATCAGCAATGAAGAAGTCAAACTCTCTCTCTTCACAGATGACATGATACTTTACATGGAAAACCCAAAAGATTCCACCCCTAAACTACTAGAACTCATACAGCAATTCAGTAGTGTGGCAGGATACAAAATCAATGCACAGAAATCAGTTGCTTTCTTATACACTAACAATGAAAAACAGGAAAGGAAATTAGGGAATCGATTCCATTTACTATAGCACCAAGAACCATAAGATAACTGGGAATAAATCTAACCAAAGAGGTAAAGGATCTGTACTCGAGGAACTATAGAACATTCATCTTTTATTGTAAACAATTGATTTTTCCCTCTCAAACATATGGAAAGTATGAATCAAATCTTCTTTAGTAAATTGTGTTTTATTTATTTATTTATTATTTAGTAAGTGTGTTTTGTTTATGTAAATGATTACATATTGATCTAAAATAAATATGTAATCTAAGTAGTAAATGGTGAACTTATTATGAAATACAAGAAAGCCTTGATACAGTCCCTTAGCTGTTCCTTGCATATTCAGTACATTGGGGTTTAGAGATGCCAACTTGGTTGGGTTGAGAAGGATGGCGAATGGTATGGTGTCACAGGGATTAGTGTTGGGCTAGTTCTTTTTTTTTTTTTTAAGATTGTATTTATTTATTTGACAGACAGAGATCACAAGTAGGCAGAGAGGCAGGCAGAGAGAGAGGGGGAAGCAGGCTCCCTGCTGAGCAGAGAGCCCAATGTGGGGCTTGATCCCAGGACCCGAGATCATCACCTGAGGCTTAACCCAGTGAGCCACCCAGGCACCCAGTGTTGGGCTAGTTCTTTGAGAAAAAGTCATTTTCCACATCAAAGGATATATGTGGGAATTTATTTAAAGTATCAAGGCACTAATGCCAAACCAAGCCTCTTTTTGTTATTAACCCCCTTCCAAATGAATTGTGAGCCCTAAGCCCAACTTTATAAAAAAATTCTGGAGATGGCAGTGCCTTAAATCTTTCTGGCAAGGGACGCCTGGGTGGCTCAGTTGGTTAAGCAGCTGCCTTCGGCTCAGGTCATGATCCCAGCGTCCTGGGATCGAGTCCCACATCGGGCTCCTTGCTCCGCAGGGAGCCTGCTTCTCCCTCTGACTCTGCCTTCCACTCTGTCTGCCTATGCTCATTCTCGCTCGCTGTCTCTCTGACAAATAAATAAATAAAATCTTTAAAAAAAAAAAAAATCTTTCTGGCAAATATGTGTTCACCCTCATTTACATCCTAGAAGGAAGCGGTAAAGTAAAAGGTAAGAAGGCAGAGGTAAGTAAAGAAAGAAAATAATAATAATAACATTTATTAAGCACTTAATATGTGTCTGACACTATTTTGCCTGCTTTATATTTAATAATATATTTTGTCTTCTCACAACTTAGGAGGTATGTGCCATATATCCCCTCATTTTGCAGATGAGGAAATTGAGCTTTGGATTTATGTGAGAGTCCTTGAAGTTCCAAGAGTTTTCTATATGCCCCCTGTATGTCTACTTTGCCTGAATTGTTCCTCCCATTCCTTCTTGCATAGGATTTTAATCCTGGTCTGTGTCTCCCATCCATTTTGATAAATTCAAATTGCCCAAATTATGGCTGCTAATGTGCAATAGCAATTTCTTCCTCTTCTGAAATGCTTTTCTGACCAGCTATTCCCCAAACTAGCTGAGTTTTGACTGACATTCTCCTCCCTGACTCCAGCCAAATTCTGTAAAATTCTTGCCCCTTCCTTCCTGAAGACAAACTGCTTTCTAGTTCTTTCAGGAGCTTTCTCAAGACCAACATTTTATATTTTTTATTATTTTATTTTATTTCTTAATTTATATTTTAGTTAACATACAGTGCACATTGGTTTCTGGAGTAGAACTCAGAGATTCATCACTTATATACAACACCCAGAGGTCATCACACAAAGTTCCTTCCTTAATACCCTTTACCCATCTATCCCATCTCCCCTCCCCCCTTCCTCCACTAACCCTCAGTTTGTTATCTATTAAGAGGCTCTATGGTTTATTTCCCTCTCTCTCTCCCTACACCTTTCTCATATGTTCATCTATTTTTCTTTCTTAAATTTCACATGAGTGAGATCATATATGGAGTCTTTCTCTGACTGACTTATTTCACTTAGTGTAATACACTCTAGCCCCATCCACATCATTGTAAATGATAAAATTTCATTCTTTTTGATGGTTGATATATATATCTATCTAGATATATAGATATGTATACATATCTAGATATATATGAATATATATGAATATATATGTGAATATATGAATATATATGAATAAATCATATATATGAATAATAATATATATGAATAATGAATATGTGAATATATGACTAATTAATATATATATATATATATCTATATAGATGTGGGGCTTTGTTTATGTAAATGATTACATATTGGTCTAAAATAAATATGTAATCTAAGTAGTAAATAGTGAACTTATTGTGAAATACAAGAAAGCCTTGATACAGTCCCTTAGCTGTTCCTTGCAGATTCAGTACATTGGGGTTTAGAGATGGCAACTTGGTTGGGTTGAGAAGGATGGCGAACCATCCTTCTCATCCATCCTATATATATATCTAGATATATAGATACAGATATAGATATAGATATTTATATATCTAGGTATATAGATATAGATATCTATATCAATATCACATCTTCTTTATCCATTATATCTTCTTTATCCATTCATCAGTCATCAGTCAATGGACATTTAGGCTCTCTCCATAGTTTGGCTATTATTTTATGAAGCTGCTATAAACACTGGGGTGTATGTACCCCTTTGAATCTGTATTTTTGTATCCTTTAGGTAAATACTCAGTAATGCAATTGCTGGGTTGTGGGATAGCTCTATTTTTAACTTTCTGAGGAACCTCCATACTGTTTTCCAGAGCGGCTGCACCAGCTTGCATTCCCACCAACAGTGCAAGAGGGTTTCCCTTTCTCCGCATCTTCTCCAACACCTGTTTTTTCCTTGTGTTGTTAATTTTAACCATTCTGACAGGTGTGAGATAATATCTCATTGTGGTTTTGATTTGCATTTCCCTGATGATGAGTAATGTAGAGCATCTTCTCAAGTGTCTGTTGGTCATCTGGACATCTTCTTTAAAAAAGTGTCTATTTGGGACACCTGGGTGGCTCAGTCAGTTAAGCATCTGCCTTCAGCTCAGGTCATGACCCTGTCGTCCCAGGATCAAGTCCCACATCAGCCTCCCTACACAGTGGGGAGTCTGGTTCTTCCTCTGCCTGCTGCTCACCCTGCTTGTGTTCTCTCTCTCTGACAAATAGATAAATAAAATCCTTAAAAAGAAAAAAGAAGAAAAGTGTCTATGTTAGGACCAACATTTTAAAGTAAAGTCCTATGCTAATGATGCTCTGGCTGATTTTTTTCTACATTAATTTCCCCAAAGCCACATAGCTAGGAAGTAGTAGAGCTGAGCTTGATACCCTGGTCATTTAACTGCTATACTATATTGGTAATTTTCCATTTTAGAAGTTTGTTAAGGATGAGTTTGTTTGCAAACTGAAATGCCCTTTCTCATAGAAGTGAGCGCAGTGTGGTCTATGCCAGCTGTTTAGACTGTTATAACCACCCCAAACTGCTGTAAATAGAAGAAACAAAGCAATAATGAAAAAAGAACTGGACTTGAGTGAATAAAAGAAGTAGATATTGGTAGATTGACCATAAAATTTATTGTGCATCTAGGAGACTTTGGAGAGTCAAAGAGTTGCTATTAGTAAGTATAACACTAGGACAATAGGCACAAATTGGGACTATCTTAGACACACCAGTATATATCTTCATTCTCAGTGTAGGTCACAGATGAATGACCATTCTCTTACACCGTACACAAAGATAAACTCAAAATGGATAAAAGACCTCAATGTGAGACAGAAATCCATCAGAATCCTAGAGGAGAACATAGGCAGTAATCTCTTCGATATCAGCCACAGCAACTTCTTTCAAGATATGTCTCCAAAGGCAAAGGAAACAAAAGTGAAGATGACTTTGAGCTAGTGCTCTTAACCTGCTTGAGCCTCAGTTTCTTCACTGTAAATGGAAGTGCTGACACCTAACTCAAGGGGGCAGTAGTAAGGATAAAATGAGAGGATAGTGCACTTTTGAATTTGTAAAGTATCACACAAATATAACATTTTAAAATGACTATGACTAATATTACTGACCTTCACCATCACACTGTGTGTGAATACATTTGTGTGAATATATAAGTTTTATTGAGGTATAATTGACGTACTTTATATTAGTTTCAGGTTAACAGCATAAAGATTTGTACTTGTATATATTGGGAAGTGATCACAAAAAAACTAGTTCACATCCTTCATTGTATATTAAATGATGATTTATGTTGCTCTTTCCCTCTTTCCTGATACTCTCCGCATCAGGAGAGATTCTTTGCAATAATATAGTAAGAGGCAGAGCAAGCAAGCAAAGCAGCAAGAGGCCATAGGCATTCTATCCCTTTGCCAGGCACACAAACTACTTAGAGAATAAGTTCTGTTTCATTTCAGAAAAAAAAACAACAACAACAACAAAGAAATAACTTTGTTTTTACTGAAATATAAAATAAATCAATGTTGTTGAGTCAAACATCAAATTTATAAACATAAATCCTAAACACTAATCTAGTCAGAGGAAGGTTCACGGATGATCAGTACCCATGAAGTTCTTGAGCCCATTCTTGGTTTATATTTTATTTACAATCTAAAATCTGTGCTCAGGTTATCTTATCCTTAATCTACTGTTTCATTTCCCCCAGATCTTCCTCCAAGGTGGCACTAATTAAACCAATGTGCTGCTCAACTCTTATAGAGAATTTACTTCATTTTTTCATTATAATGTTATCCTCAGGACGAGTCTCATCTCCTTGGAAACCAGTGCATGCCTGGGGAGTCCTGCTTTGTGGAGCCTTTTACTGATTCCTTTGGCCAGCTTCTAGTGTGTTCTTGGCTTACATGGTGAGTTAGGTGGGGCAGTTGCAAGTCTGAAGCCGAACTTGGCCTTCATTCTCTAATCTCTTATCTGAGAGCCAGCTATGCAACTTCATTCTTCTTTATTGCTGACCAGGACAATTTTCTCATAGAACCTAAAATCCTCCAGATACCCATATCTATATGACCACGTTCACCATCTTCCAAGGCTTTTAACCAAATATAATTGTTATTTCTGATTCTATTTCTTATATTCTATTATTCATTCATTCACATTTTCAATAAATATTTATTGAGCACCTAGTATATGACAGACATTGGTTTAGATGTAGAGATAATACAGGGTGAAAACTAAATTTTTGCGTTTAGATTTAATTGGAGAACACAAATAACAATAAATAAATAGATATTATATCAAACAGTAATAGGTGCTATGGAGAAAAATAAGAGCTAGGAGGGTTAGCAGTCCTGGGGTGAGGTGGCAGAAATATGGGATAGTATATAGGGTGGTCAGGGAAAGCTTCACCATGAAAATGATGACATCTAAATACAGACCTGAAGGAATTAAGAGAGGAAGTGATTTAGCAATATGACCATGTGATGAAAGAGTATTCCAAACAGAAGGAAAAGCAAATGCATTGTTATGATAAGCACTGGGTGTTGTATGTAAATGACAAATCACTGAATTCCACTCCTGAAACCCAAATAGCCCTGTATGTTCATTAACTAGAAATTAAATAAAAATTTGAAAGAAAAGATAAGAAAAATATGTGCAAAGGTCCTGAGGTAGAAGCATGCTTGTATTCAACAAACAAAAAGGAAGTCAATATAGTTGGAGCTTAGGGACTAATGGGAAGAACAAAAGGAGATAAGACCAGGTAGCTAGGGCTAGGTGTTGGTTGTAAAATCATGAGTGATACAGCATGTCATTGCAGGCTTTCAGCCAGAGTGTGACATGAACTGGGTTGTATTTTTAATAGTATGAAGAACAGATACAGAGAAGTATTGAGGTTAACTAGAAAGTTATTGCAATAATCTGGGCAAGGAATAATGATGGTTTGGGGGCACTTGGGTGGCTCAGTCATTAAGCATCTGCCTTCACCTCAGGTCATCATCCCTTGGGATTGAACCCTCCATCAGCTCCCTGTTTGGTGGGAAGCCTGCTTCTCCCTCTCCCACAACCTCTGTGTGTGTTCCTCTCTTGCTGTGTCCTTGTCAAATAAATAAAATCTTAAAGAAAAAAAAATGATGATGGCTTGGAACACAGTGGTAGCAATGATATGCTATGAGATGGTTAGTTATGGATATATTACATTTAGGATCTAAATCTGATATAGGGATGCCTGGGTGGCTCCGCAGGTTAATCATCTGCTTTCAAGTCAGGTCATAATCCCAGGGTCCTGGAATCAAGCCCTGCATCAGGCTCCCTGCTGAGCAGGGACCTGCTTCTCCCTCTGCCTGCTGGTCCCCCTGCTCATGCTCGCTCGCTCTCTCTCTCTCTCTCTCCCGCACTCTCTTTGATAAATAAATAAAATCTTAAAAATAAAAATAAAGCCAATATAGTTTGTTAAAGGATTCACGTAGAGTTTGAGAGAAAGACATCAAAGATGACTCCATCATTTTTGTCCTAGCCATGTAAAAGAAATTTTTCTTCACTGAGCTGGGTAATGCTATAGGAAGCGTAGGATTTCCACCCCACCCCCGCCCCAGTTGACAGCTATTTGGGTTGTTTCCAGGATTTAATGAATATGAATAAAGCTGCTTTAAACACATACAGGTTTTTTTTGTGTGTGGACATAGATTTTCATTACCTTTAGATAAATATACTAAGTGTATGTTTAGCTTTAAAAGAAACTGCCAAAGAGTTTTCCAAATTGTTGTCCTATTCTGCATTCTCACCAATGTATACAAAATCCAGTTACTTTAAGGATGCAGAGCACTTCATATTGTCAATTTTTTGTGGGCTGTTTGTGTGTGGTTATGCTAGTAGGTATGTAGTAATTCATTTTTATTGTAGCTTTATTTTGTATTTCCCTAATGACTAGTGATGTTGAGCATCTTTTCATGTGCTTATTGGCCATCTGTGCATCCTCTTTGGTGTACTGACTGTTTAAATCTTTTACCATTTAAAAAATAAGGCTGTTTATTTTCCTGTTTCTGCCTTTTGAGAGTTCTTTCTATACTCTGGAGTCAAGTCCTTTGTCAGATATATGACTTGCACATATTTTCCAGGAAGGGTAGGACTGAAAGGAAATCAGAAGTTTGTTTTTAGAGAAATTGAGTTTGTGATCCCTGACATTCAGGTGGGGTTGTGGAATAGGCAGGAGTTTGGAGGAGAGGACAAGGCTGGATATATAAATTATATTAAAGCCATATAACTAATTAAGTACACCTGAGGATCAAGAGTAGCCAGAGAAGGGAAAAAGTCCAAAGAGTGAATTCTGTGAGGAGATGTAGAGGAATTAGCCAAAGGTACTGAGAAGTAGTAGCCAGGGAGAAAGGAGGAAGATAAACAGAGAGGGGTGTCACATAAGCCATGTGAAAAGAAAATAGTTATAAACATAAACATAAACATAAATAATGTGCTTTTAAGTTTTATCACATTGTATCAATTTCCCTGTTTAGCTCCTTACTAAATGTCAGGTTTTTGAGGCCTGGGAATATATCACATCCATTACTCTCTAGGGCCGTGGCTAGCTCAGAGCCTGCTGTAATGCCCAAGTTTTTGCGTCCGAGAGACCACCAAGGAGCCAACACCGATGCAATCACAAGAGGGTTTATTCGACAAGCTTAAGCTTGGGCCCAAGTATACCCAACACAGCAGAGTAGGGACTTGGACCCCGAGTCTAGTTAAGGCAGGGGTATTTATGTGTGGTTACCAGAGGCTTGGGGGAGGGGAGCGGGAAAATTTCAGACTTTCCTGCAGTAAGCTGATTAGCTGTTGCCAGGTTGTTTATAGGGTTAGGTACTTTCTTGGAACTAAAGGCAGGGTCCTGTTTTTCCTGGAACTAAAGCAGGGTGGGGTTCCTGTTACTAAAGCTAAAGTAGAGTAAAGTTCAGTCCCTGGTCACAGGGCCTGAGATGGCTGCCGAAGCTAAGATGGCTGTACTCATGCTAACGTTAAACTTGAGGTGGGATGGCCTTAATTTTCTCGGCCTCCACACTGCCACATATTAGTCACTGGAGAAGAATACTTTTCCTCTCATTTATTTGGAAAAAAAAAATTAAATTAGAGAAGAGTTATAAGAATAGTACCATGAACTCTGGAATTCCCTTCACCTAGATCAACAATGTTCAGTAAATATTTTTCCAAATTTGATTTTTTTTTCTCTTTATCCCTTTAAAACTAAGTTACAGGTATCACAACCTATCACACCTAATTTAACATCTATCCTTAAAAAAAGGTAGTGTCTTACAAAACCACAGTATAATTACCAAATTAAGGAATCTTAATATCAATGCACTGTTATTATGAATATACAGCCCATGTGCAAATTCTGCCAATTGTTCCAGTAATGCCCTCTGTAACAAACCTTCTCCTTCACATTTTTCATTCAGCATCTATGTCACTTTAGTCTCCTTTAATCTGGAATGGTGCCACAGCCTTCGTCTTCTTTGACGTTGACATTTTAAAAGTACATTTTTAAAATGTTTGCCCATTAAGATTTTTTCCAATGTTGTGGTGCCTGGGTGGCTCAGTGGGTTAAAGCCTCTGCCTTTAGCTCAGGTCATGATCCCAGGGTCCTGGGATCGAGCCCCACATCGGGCTCTCTGCTCAGCAGGGAACCTGCTTCCCTTCCTCGCTGCCTGCCTCTCTGTCTACTTGTGATCTCTGTCAGTCAAATAAATAAATAAATAATCTTTAAAAAAAAAAAAAAAGATTTTTTTTCCAAGTTTTGATTTCCTCCATTTTAGGCAAGAAAATGTGTAAGTCATATCCTATACATATTAGAAACTCAGTGTTGAGTAATTCACTAATTTCTTAAAGGAAGATAATGTCAAGTCAGGAAGTGAGATGGGTCTTAGATGCTACCCTGCTTGCACAGAGTTAGGTAAATAGGTAGGGGGAATGGGAGAATGAGAGACGCCGGGGTGGGGGAGAGGGTACTAGTAAAAACACCTGGTCTCTGGATGAAAGATCAGAGCCTTATTTACTCACTGTAATATCACTAGGTGGACTAACAGTGTTGCATTGTTCCTTAGGCCTCACACCCCACGCAGGCAGACTCAGTGAGAGTATGGTGGCTAGCCCTATATGTAGGGAAGGATCACCCTACAAGAGAGGGACTCTGGGAGCTTATATAGGGAGGAATAACTGTTTTTCTTCCCCTTTCTTAAAGGAAGGAGTAAAGTCTTTGCTTCTAATGTAAGTTATCCTTAGAACAGAAGTTGAAGAATCTTGTTTTGTTACCCTTCCGAAGCTCGGTTATCTAAATTGTCTCAGAAGGAAGATAAAACTAGCCTCTTTGAAATTGCAACCAGTTTTCTGTTCTTTTGATGTGTAAACACACAGGCAGATAGTTCCCAAAGTCCTTCCTTAGGCCTCTCTAGGGAGGAGAGAAAGTTGCTGGTCAGGATGTAAGGCGTCGACTCCAGGTAAGGTAAGTTTCATGACCCTTATAATGGCAGCAAATGTTTCTACAAGCTGGCTGTAAAGGACAAGTATTCTCATCTTCATAGTAGATCAATATCCGTAGCTCAATGTCCTGCAGGAACACAGGGAAAATTAATTTTCCCAAAGACTGTAGTGCAGAATTTCAGAATGGGCAAAATTCGTGTTTTATAATGTATAGATATGCTTTCTGTGCTCTCTCCCTCCCATTTAGTGCATTCTTCCTTTGACTTTTGCCACTTTGTGGGACTCTACCCTAACACTTCAATTTGGGGGTATGGGATGCTTTTCAAAATACTCTATCCCACAGGAATACTTTTGTCCTGTGTCCCCAAATTACAAAGTTCCATACTTCTAAGGTGGTGGATCTTTGCTAGTTGCTAAAAGGAGAGCAAACTAACTCAAAATTAGCCATCAGTGAATTATGTGCTCTTAATACTGCAGGAAATTTTCCACCACCCCCCGCCCCAGGGTACTGATACCTATCACACAGAGGTGGAGGCATTGAAAGAATGAGGGTGAGGCGAATTTTGTGAAAGCACACCTGTGACTTAGAAAATACCATATAAATGAATGTCAGGTTGTATAATAATTATTACTGACCCTACAACACTAAAGCTTGGGTACAGGAAGTCACTTTTAATTCATGGCTTCTGTTGACTTGCCCCAATTTCTTGCAGAGAACTTCATTTTCCTTCTTTCTGTCTCAGGGTCACAAGATGGTTGCTGCACTTCCAGACCCATTTTTGTACACTCCTGGCAAAAAGAAAGATGTGAAGTAAAGGGCAAAGAGGAAAAAATAAGCTTGGGTTTTTTTTTTTTAATTCAGAAAGGGACACTATCCCCAGAAACTACTACCTCCATCTTATTTCAAAAACTGTCATGACCAGCCCAGAGGCCCAGGAGGATAGGAAAGTATTTTTTGAATGGGGCACACAGCTACTTCAAATGAGATCGATGATCTATTAGGAAGAGTTGGGCAGAGGTGGGGTGGATCTTGTTTGAGTAGGCAACTAGTAATATTAGCTCCATTCAGCAATATTACCTCTAGGAATTTATCCTACAGTTATACTTACTGTTGCAGAATCTGTTGGTGCCCCCAGGCATCCCTGCTACCATTTCAGTGTGCCTGTTCCTGCTACCCTTCCCCCACACCCCGCAGCTGTGGGAGCTCCTGGGAAGGGCTTCTACCTACAACCCCAGAGGATTGCCCTTGGATGATTAGAGCCACCCGAACTTTAAAGTGCCTGGAACTATGAGCGGATCTCCCATACCTCCCCATCCCCACCCCCACCCTGGAGTAGCCAGTGACTATTTGGGTGTTAGAAGGTGGAGGGAGGGGCACTGAAGTATTCTCCAGACTGAGAATGCCTTTTAGAGACTGAAAAATGAAGCAAGCTGCTCCATACCATGTACACAGAGTATTAGGGTGACTAACTTACTGATGGAGGAGATCAGGTGGGCAAGGATCCAGGCACCACACAGCTATTTTCTGCCCAGTTTGGACCCTAACCCTATGGCTTTTTTTTTTAAGGTTTAATTTATTTATTTGGCAGACAGAGATCACAAATAGGCAGAGAGGCAGATGGGGGTGGGGGGGCAGGCTCCCTGCTGAGCAGAGAGCCCGATGTGGGACTCCATCCCAGGACCTTAAGATCATGACCTGAGCTGAAGGCAGAGGCTTTAACCCGCTGAGCCACCCAGGTGCCCCTAACCCATGACTTTTTTAGAGTGAAGGGATCACTGTGGTGAGGTCAAAGGATAGTTATCTAAAGTGGTGCCTCCTGTCAGCCAGTCTTCTCTACTAGTTATTTAAAGTGGCATCTTCTGTGTGCCAATTAAGGAAAGATCAGAGCAAACCTTCCTGTATTCTCGTCATACATTAACCTCCATGGGCCCTGGAACACACAGCCTTGAGGGAAGTCATTGTGAAGGCCTGACCAAAACAAACGGCCAAAGATGGAGTCAGTGTTGTCAGCACTCCTACAGTGAGGGTACAAATGTTCTGGTCCCTAGCCTAAGGGCAGATAGAAGCTGCTTGCAATTTATGCTTTAGAGCTCCCTATAGGAATGGACTGATTCCAGTCATCTGAAACCACATTCTTGCTTTACCTCTTCCCCTTCCTTGTCCTGCTTCCCTCACTCTTTTTAGGTTTACTCCTGAGTATTCTAATAAAACACTTCCAGGAGAATCTCCCCCAGAATATCTGCTTCTATAGAGACAGACCTAAGATACTTTACACATATGTGAAATCACACCTACAAGATTGTTCATTGCTTTATTATTTGTAATAGGAAAAGACTCTTAACAAGCTAAATATCCATCACTAGCATACAAGTCAAATGAAGTATGGTAACATATATAACTGAGTACTTACCATGCAGTTGTTAAAAAGAATGAGCCAGCTAAACTCATGACATTGGTTCCTCTGGGAAAGAAACTGGGGGTGGAGGAACAGGGTGAGAAGTAAACATTTCACTGTACTGTTTGTTCCTTTTGAATTTAGAACCATTTGGGTGTATTGCATATTTTAAAAAGCAAAATTAACATTAAAAATTAATGTGGACTAAGCAAGCAAATTTGATACTTAATTGAAAAATTTCAAGTATCTATGACATTTATTAAGTGACTATAAGATAATAGTAACAAAAATAATTATTGACTAAGAGATTACTCTGTGGCCTATGCATCTACTCCTTTTATATCTATCTTCTATCTATCTATCTATGATAAAAGACATTTCTCAAAGTCTTCTATGATCCCTATCACCACTGTAATCTAGCTCTGTGCTCTCTGCTAAAATAACTCTTACCAAGGCTATCAATGATCTCCTTGTCTTTAAATCCAGTGGCTGCTTTTCACTTCTCATTTTTGTTGTCCCTCAGAAGCATTCTATGACAGTACGCTTCCTGGTCTTCTGCCTACACTATACTCAATTCTTTCTAGTCTCCTTGATCAGTTTGTCCCCTCTGACATCTTTAAATGTCCAAGTTTCTCAAGACTCAGACTTAGGCTGGCTTCCCTTCTTCATGCTTTCTTCTCAGGTGTTGCTATCTACATCTGTGACTTTGGTGACCACCGATGGAAAAAATGCATCCCCAGTTTTATAAAATCTCCTCTGAGCTCCTGGGGTTTTCTTTCTTTTTTTTCTTTTTGAAGATTTTTATTTCTTTATCTGAGAGAGAGAATGAGAGAGAGAGAGAGCACAAGAAGGGGAAGGGTCAGAGGAAGAAGCAGACTTCCTGCTGTGCAGGGAGCCAGACGTGGGACTCACCTTGGGACTCCAGGATCATGACCTGAGCCTAAGGCACTGGCTTAACCTACTGAGCCACCCAGGTACCCCTGAAATCCTCTTTTCAACTGCATATTTACCATTTCCACTTGGATGTCCCAGTGAATGGCCCCACCAATCACCCAACTTCTCCCTTCAGGAACCTAGAGATCATCTTTTTCCTTTAATGCTCATATCCAATCAACCACCAAATCCAATCAGTTTTGACTTTTAAATATCTCTCTAATCTGCTCGTTTCCCTCCATCTATACTGTTGCCACCCTCCTGTAGCTGCTTTGTAGGCTCTCACCTGGATTAGTGCAAATGGTCTCTTAACTTGCCTCTCCTACTTTCGATCTTGGTGTCTTCTATTGCATTCACCATGCTATTACCCAGAAAAATCTTTTCAACATATAAATGTAATGTAACTCCCTTCAATAAAACTTTGCAGTGGATTTTTGGTGCATTTCAAGTAAAATCTAAATTTTTCACTAATAACTCCAATTATCTGAGCTATGCCTATGTCTTCAATCTTGTTTCAAAGCATTCTCTCTTTGGGTTAGGATTCTGTCCTCAATACTGGCTCTTTTTTGTCTTATTTCCTTTTGTTGTTTCACATTTTTAATGTTATTCTTCCTGCTTTCCTATGTTTGGCTTTTTCTCAGTGTTCAAATCTCAGATCAAGTGTCACTTCCTCAAAAAGTCTTCTCCAACCATGCATCTAAAATACTCTCATCCTGTTTTATATCATAGAAGAAATCATTTATTTTCTTCTTAGCTCTTACCACAATGTTATTATACTCATTTATACATGCATCTACATACATGCAGTTATATATTAAATATGTAATATTTATTAATTAATTGTCCATCTCTATCCCTCCCAAATGTCCACCCCAGGGTGACAGAGACCTTGTCAGTCTTATTCACTAACATATTCCTTTTAGCTAGAACAATGCCTGGCATGTAGTAAGAAATTAATAGCCATTTGTGAAAAGACTTTCACAACACCTTTCTTATGTTTTTGCCCTCTGGTCACATTGCCTTTATTTGCAGTCTTAAAAAAATGCAGTGTAACTTTCTCCCTGAGTACTGTAGCATATCCTATTTGCTTTGCCTACAAAGCTCCCAGCCACCATATATTTGGTTACCAGCTACCTATTTTTCAGGTCTTAGTGTACATGTTATTTCCTCAGCTTTATTATCCTTGATATTCTAGACAAGATGAGGTCAGGGTTATATAATCTCCTAATACCTGTATTTTTCCTTCATAGCACTTATGGGAATTTATAACTATTTTTGGTCTGTTTCCTATAGAAGAAAGATCAGCAGAGTGCCTGGGTGACTCAGTCAGTTAAGTGTCTGCCTTCTGTTCAGGTCATGTCAGGATCTCAGCATCCTGAGATCAAGTACTGCATCCGGCTCCTTGCTCAGCAGGGAGCCTGCTTCTCTCTGCCTGAGGCTCCCCCTGCTTGTGTCTCTCTCTGACAAATAAATAAATAAATTCTTTAAAAAAAAAAAAAAGGAGAGAAATCAGAAAGCAATGGCCCATGGGCCAAGTCTAGTCCCCAACATATTCTCTAAGTAAAGTTTATTGGAACACAGCAACACCCATTCATTTATGTATTGCCTGTATGGCTCCTAAAATATTTACATTCTGGTCCTTTGTAAAAAAAAGTTTGTTGACATCTGCTGTAGAATAGACTATAATCTCTTTTAAGGCAAAGATACTGTTTTAGTCATGACTTCCTAGAACACTAATAAAAATTAGAGAACCCAGTAAAAACTAGTTAAAATAAATAAATGGTAATCACTCTGCTAAGTACTTTACATATATTATCTTATTTTAATGTTCACAACTTTATAAAATAATTGGTATTGTCTACAATTTACAAGTGATGAAACTAAGGTTCAGAGCCATCATGAGTGCCCTAAGATCAATCATACAGTTGAAATGTAGCAAACCAAAATTTGAACCTAAATTTTAAAATGTTTTCTTCTATAAATTTTATAATTGAAATAATTAATTGATACTAAAACTAGTCAGTAAAAGTTTAATAAGTAAAAGTTTTAATAAGTAAAGGTTTAAAAAGTTTAACAAGTAAAAGTTTAATGTTTAATAAGGGACAGTATATCATTACACAAATTACTGATTAATTACAAAAGAAAAACTGTAACTTTACAGTGGAAAGACCAATCAAAATTAACATCACCAATAAAGGAGTAAATTGATACTATTTCCTCCTGATGTAATATAACAAAAAGGTCATAACCTCTCTTATACAACGTTGATGCCAAAAACACATGATCTAATTACAAGGAAATATCAGACAAATTGAGGGATATTCTATAAAATTCAAAATGTCAAATAGTTCAAAAGACAAAATTTTAAAATTTCATTTGAAAGAAAAAGAAAAGCTAAGGAACTGTCCAGATTAAAGGAGACTAAAGAGAAATGACAATTAAATGCAACATGTGATGCCAAATTGGGTCCTAGAACTACAGAATCTTTTCTTTTTCTATAAACATCATCATTGGAACAACTGATGAATTTATGTTAGAAATAGTGGAGGATGACATATAGCTACAGATTCATTTGTAGCTTCTCCTGAAAAGAGATGGAGACTGTTTCTTCACTGTGTAAGTAAGGGATCTCCAGAAAAACAGAACAAATAAGACATATACGGAAACAGTTCTAGATATATATATAAGAGGAATTGGCTCACGTTATTACAGAGGCCAAGAAGTCCCAGGGTCTCCCATTTACAAGCTAAAGAACTAAGATAACCAGTGGTATAAGTTAGTCCAACTCTGAATTTCTGAGAATCGGGAGACCAATGGTATGAGTCCTGTCTGAGTCTGAACACCTGAGTAGTGCCAATGACTGAGGGCAGGAGAAGATGGATGTCTCAGCTCAAGCAGACGGAATGAATTTTTCCATCCTTTTTGTTCTGGAAGATGCCTACTCCCAATGGTGAAATCTTTATTCAGCCTACTGATTCAAATGCTAAACTCTCCCAGAGACATCCTCATAGACACGCTCATAAATAATGTTTTACCAGCTGTCTGGACATCCCTTCTCCCAGTCCAGTCAAGTGGATGCATAAAATTGACTATCATGCCTACCTCTTGAATCTAGGACTGGTCTAATGACTTACTTTGTCCAATATAATGTAGAAGAGGTATTACAGATTTTTGAATTTCAGACTCCAAAGGTCTTGTGTTTCTGTTCGTTTTTAGAATACTGCCCTGAGACTACTGTGTAAATAAACTCAGTCTCAGCTACTGGAGAAAAAGGCCATAACTGAGGAACACTAGTTGACAGCCAGCACAAGTGCCAGGGATGTGAATGAGACTTGGAACAGTCTCATTAGAGACTTGGAGAGATTACTGTAGCTACATGAGTGATTCCAGGAAAGATCAGCAGAAAAATCACCCAGCTGATGAACTGCAATCCACAGAAATTATGAACAATACATTTTAGGTTTTAGGTTACTGATTTTGGTGTTGGTTTGTAATGCACCAAAGGCTACCTGAAATAGGAATGTCTGAGATCAATTGCTGCTTGGGTAAGGGCTCATGAGGTGAAACTGTTAATTAAAGTCATCAATGTACAGTCTGGTTCTCAGCTCACAGATGTGAAAATTTAAAATTGTTCATAAATCGGGCACCTGGATGGCTCAGTGGGTTAAGCTGTTGTCTTCGGCTCAGGTCATGATCCCAGGGTCCTAGGATCGAGTCCTGCATCGGGCTCTGCTCAGCAGGGAGCCTGCTTCCCCCTCTCTCTCTCTCTCTGCCTGCCTCTCTGCCTGCTTGTGATCTCTCTCTCTGTCAAGTAAATAAATAAAATCTAAAAAAATATTGTTAATAAATCCAGAATTGATCACACTCCATGAATACCCTGATAAATAAACTCAGAAGAAAGTGTTTATAAGACAGGACATCTATCAGAAAAATTTATAGTGAAATTATATATTTTTTTCATGCCCTCTGGTTTGGTGACTGGGAAGCACTTAACAATCTGTTTACTTAGGGGAGAATGGAATTAGAACAACAGGAATATACATTTACCCAAAACTATGAAATTCTTGAGCCAAATTATAATGAGGTAAGTAAACCAACCTTATCCTTCAGGCACAAAGTAAATGTGTCCACCATAGTCAACTTCTCTGGACTCAACGATAGTAATTAGGTAATCAGTGCCCAAACCTTGTTCTCTTGCTATCCTTTAATCATCTCCTCTAACATTTGCTTTTACTGCAAAATTTCTTTGTACAGTGTAAAATTGATATTTTAGCAATGTTGGATACAATTACATTTTAGTCCTTTCTCGATGATATTACATCCCAATCACCTTAATGGGCCTTGTGTGTTTCCAGGTATTCTTATATCTTAAAAGACTTATAACAAAGTCTTTTGACTTTGTTAATAAATTCTTGACTTAAGCTATGTAATTTTTTATAGTAATCAAGTTTGTCATTTAAAAAGATCTCTTCTGTGTTCTGTATCCTACTTGGAAGGCCAAGGTCATCAGAGATATACCTCTGACTGTTGGAGAAAAAAAACAAAAACCACTTTCTTCCCAGGATCAGCACTTCAGGAGTAGGCTTGTTGACCTGGTAACAAAACACATGACTTCAGTATAAATAGGAAGAACCCATGTCAATTATATCTCAGTAAAGCTGGAATATGGACAGACACATAAATGGATAGATAGACAGATAGATAGGAAGAACTGAAGACGATAAAAAGCAAGGAATTGAACTTAAGAAACAATCTTCCTCATTCCTGATCTAGGAAACAATTTTCTGGTTCATAATAGAGGACTGTCTCACAAGTTTTTGTTTTGATTTATTTTTATGAAGTCAGGGAGTTGCTATCCTGCTCTGTGTGATAAGGTTTCAGATACATACCTTGTATATTTACAAGAGAGATTAGTGTCAGAAAGGTTTATTTTTCCACATAAAGCTAAAGAAAACAACATAGGAATTTTCTTATTTTACTTTCTGCCACTTATTCTAATTTATTATTGTTTATTTGTGTTAAAACAGGAAAGAAGGACTTTTTTCGAAAAGTAAATAATTTTTACTTCAGAGACAATTTAGATAACTCTGTGCATTCTGGGTAACAGCCTCAAACTTTTGTCCTGTTAAAAATATACACAAATCAACTTAAGTTTATATTCCCTGGCTGTACCCAAATCGATTTTTTTTTAAGATTTTATTTATTTATTTGACAGACAGAGATCACAAGTAGGCAGAGAGGCAGACAGAGAGGAAGGGAAGCAGGCTCCCTGCTGGGCAGAGATTTCCCAGGATCCTGGGATCATGACCTGAGCCAAAGACAGAGGCTTTAACCCACTGAGCCACCCAGGTGACCCTGTGACCCAAATCTATTATCTTTTAACCTAATGACCCATTATCTCTTGTTGTACCAAAGTAAAATTTGCCTGACCTGACAGAAAAGCATATGTAAAGATACAATTGCTTATAAAAGAATAAAGCAGCATTTAGGGTATATTTGCTTATATTGCCATAAATTTGTAGAGAATAGCATTCTAATGATACTTCCTTTATTGTCACATTTATAGATATGTGACCAAACAGTGTGGAAGAGTAATGCTATGTGTTCCTTATTTAATTGTTATTATAAGGTCTTATTCATTCTTAACTATATTTATGCCAGTAAAATTGGTCTTCACAGTTCTGCTTTTAGCTTACAATGTTAACTACTGAAAATCTAGAGCTTGTCTTTATCAATGCAAGCCTTTCTAATTAACAAAAGATGACTCAGAAAGAGATAAATGATATGTTTTTATTCCCATACCACAGAGGAAGAACTATCTTTCTGTGACATAAAATTTGTTTGAAATATTTGATTTTAAATATTAAATAGTGGGTAGTCACAAAAATATTGATTTTTCTTTTCTGTGCAAAATTGAGATGGTGTAACTTCATAACTTTAAGAATGTTCTATTTCTTATTATAAATCTGTCCTTGGAAGTATAGTTTTTTCTGTTTACTGAAACTATTTTTTATTGAAGTATAGTTGACATATAATATTACATTAGTCTCAGGTATACAATATAGTGACTCAAGTTTATACATTAAGCCGTGCTCACCACAAGTACAGCTACTATTTGTCACCATACAATGCTGTTATAATACCATTGACTATATTCCCTATGTTATACCTGTACCTTTTATCCCTGTGGCTTATTTATTCCATAACTAGAAGCTTCCCATTCTCCTTTATCCACCCTACTTCCCTTGGGAAACCATCTGGTTTTTTTCTGTATTTATGGATCTGTTTCTGCTTTTTGTTTGTTTATTCGTTTGATTTGTTTTTTAGATTCCACATAAAGTAGAATCATGTGAGTGAAATCATACAGTGTTTGTCTTTCTCTGTCTTATTTCATTAAGCATAATACTCTCTAGGTCCATCCATATTGTCCCAGGTGGCAAGATCTCATTCTTTTTGATGGCTGAGTAATATCCCATTATATATATATATACACATATATATAATATATAACATATATTATACACATACACACACACCACATCTTCTTTATCCATTCATCTATGGATGGACATTTGGGTTGCTTCCATTTCTTGGCTATTGTAAATAATGCTGCAATTAACATAAGGGTGCATATGTCTTTTCATTTTTAGTGGGTAAATACCCATTAGTGGTATTACCAGATCATACAGTATTTCTATTTTTGATGTTTTGAGGAATCTCCATATTGCTTTCCATAGTTGAGGAATCTCCATATTGCTTTCCATAGTTACTACACCAAATTACACTCCCACCAACAGTGTATAGAGTTCTTTTCCTCACAAACACTTGTTGATTCTTGTGTTTTGATTTTAGCCATTCTGACAGGTGGTAATGTAATATCTCCTGGTGACTTTGATTTGCATTTTTCTGATGACGAGTGATGTTGAACATCTTCCCAAGTGTCTATTGGCCATCTGTATGTCTTCTTTGGAGAAATGTCTATTCAGGTCCCCTGCCCATTTTTAATCAGATTATTTGGGGGGTTTTTTGATGTTGAATTGTTCAAGTTTGGTCCCAGGATTTGGCTAAGGGTTGGTACCATGACTCCAGATAATTCCAGAAATAAGCAGATGTGCTGTATGAGTTCCTTTTTGTTCCTCTTCTTTTTCATGCATGCTGGGGGTGGGGGGAGCCTGTGTTTTGCTAGATTTCTTATTTTAGCAAAGTGTGAGTCTTATATAGTTAAAACTAACAACTAGCAATTCTTTGAATATTAACCTCTTATCAAATATATCATTTGCAAATATCTTCCTTGGAATTATAATTTTTTTAGGATTTTTTTATTTTAAAAACAGAGGGGGCAGGGGGACAGAGAGAGAACATGCAGAGGGGCAGAGGGAGAGAGACTCCAAAGCAGATAATGCTCTGAGCACAGAGCCAGTTGTGGGGCTCAAGCTCATGATCCTGAGATCACAACCTAAGCCAAAACCAAGAGTTCAACACTTAACTGACTTCACCACCTAGGTATCCTGGAAGTATAATTTTTTAAGAAAAAGAATCTTGTAAAACTATTAAAACATAGCATTCAGTTGTTTAATAGGTCCTTAAAAATAACCTTCAGAGAAACTCATGTACTTGGAGAGTCCCAAGAACATACTAGTTTGAAAATGTATTAGGAGGACTCATTTAACTAAATAACAGGTTATAATCATGGCTTAAGTTTATACAGCATAAGATAGAAAATAGGATCAACAAAAAAAAAGATATGCCAAGGTGAAGACCAGAGAGCTTAGGCATAGACTTCCAGGTCTTCCCTACATGTCGGTCACACTACAGTTCTTTCAGTCTAGTAGCAAATTATAGGAATTTGTACAAGATATCTCTGCCAAGGTAAGCCCACTTAGGTCGCAGGGCCCAGAATTCTTACAGGAATCTGGTCATGTACGCATATTCCTCCTACGTGACCACTCATGGTGCCACTCAAACCACGAGGCAGATACACATGTTAAATCTTGATACACATGTTAAACAAGACTGAAAGATAGATCTTGTCTTAATGTGTTCAGAGGACATGTGACTATGCTAACTCCAAGGGTTTAGCTCCCTTCTTCCTTGAAGTTTATAATTCTGAATTGTTGCTTTACTTGATAATTTGTTGCCCCATTAGTAACGTTGCAATTGACATCTCTGTGGAAATAAATAGTATAAATTCTTGTAAGAGTGCTTTGCAAATGAGAAGATCGTTAGTTCCTCTTTTCTTTCATGCATTATGGGAGGGTAAGCCTATGACTTAGCTAGATTTTTTTTATTTTAACAAACTGTCTATGAGTCTATCTAGTTAAAATTAACAACTAGCAAGAGATTCTAGTAGCATATAATTTTAAAATATTTTATCATGAAAGTAACGTATGCTTGTCAACTCTTCATAATACATAGTACAGTTAATAATAGCATGTTTTTGTTAGTTTAGAAATAATGAATTGAGGGTTCCAATAATTACCATAGAACTTACCCATTTAAAGTATATAATTCAGTGGTTTTGGTGCATTCACAAAATTGTGCAAAGATCACTAAAATAAATTTTAGAAGATTTTCATCACTCATCACTCCCATTTCTACTCAAAGTCTAGGCAACCACAAATCTGCTTTCTGTCTACATGGATTTACCTATTTCAGACATTTTATAAAATCCATGTATGAACAAAGCAGTCCTTTGTTACTAGCTTCTTTACTTACCATGCTTTCAAGGTTTATCCATGTCATAACATGCATCAGTACTTTGTTTCCTTTTATTGCTGAATAATTTTCCATTGTATAGCTATGTCACATTTAATTTATCCATTTATCAGTTGAAGGATATTTGTTTCTACTTTTTGGCTATGATGAATAATAGCTCTGAATGTTCATGTACAGGTTTTTTTTTTTTAAACATGTTTTCATTTCTCTTGGGTATATAGTTCTGAGTAATTTTCTGGGTCATATGATAGCTCCATATTTAACATTCTGGGGAACTTCTAAACTCTTCCTTCCGGCATTGTTTGAGGGTTCCTATTTTTTCACATCCTCCCCAACACTTGTTATTTGTTTTTTCATGATTTCTCTATGAGGTGGATTTTTTCTTTCATACTTCCTGATACAATCTCTAGTGAAAAAAACAAAAATTGCCGTCTTGAGGCTCTCCTAGATTCTTAAAAAGGATAGTGTTCTGACTGAGAGAAGAGTTCCTTTTTAAAACTTTTTAAAAAGATTTTATTTATTCATTTGAAGGGGAGAGACAGAGAGCACAAACAGGGAGAGAAGCAGACTCCCTGCTGAGCAGGGAGCCCAGTGTGGGGCTTGATTCCAAGAACCTGGAGATCATACCTGAGCAGAAGGCAGATGCTTACCTAGCCAGGTGCCCCTGACAGAATAGTTTCTTATCACTCAACTTTTCTGTTCAGTTTTTAGTCAGGAATATTGCATTACATAATTGTTAAAGTCAAATGATTTCTAAGTTTATGTACCACAAGTACGTGGTGAATTCACCATTACTGGTCATATTTAAACAACAATGGAATGATTAGTTACCAGATACATTTCAAAGGCAACATATACGTGGGTTGGGATAGATGATGTTTTGGGGGCTCCAAGATCACGCCAAGCCAAGTGATTTTTACAAGACTCAATAGCAAGTTAAAATTACAGCTAAAGTTTAGTACAACGTAGGCTACAGAGCAAAAGCAATAGGAAAATGACAGGCATTAGGTAGTATCTAGAGACATCTAACATGTATTATAAGTTCTTCCTAATCTGAAGGCACACAGGGTATGTTTTATATCTAGAAGCAAACTACAGGGATATAGGTGGAATGTCTTTGCTCAGAGCAGCTCATTCAGGATTCAAAGAATGAGGCTTTAAAGAGGACCAGTCACAGGCATATCCTTATGTGCTACCAGTGGTAGGAACCAAAACTCAGGACCTCAACAATGAAACCAGGTGTACGTCATCAATCTTGGTCTTGTGCAAAGCAAATTGGCAAGCTTTCATGCACTGTGCATCATTCTGGATGTACACAATAAAATCAGCAATTAGTCATGTAAAGAATGCTCTGAGGACCATGTTGCTGTGGGCTGGCCAAAGGTCAACCATAGTTCAAGGCTGCCTTGGAGATGTGAGGGCTGAGTGACTAGACCTGATGTGTTGGCCTACCTCATGTAATGGGTGGTCTTTTAAAGAGAGTTTTTAGCATTCTGGATCTTTATTAATAAGATTCACACACTAAAATTCAATATCCCCAAAGAATGAAGAACAAATTTATTGAGGAGAAAACAGATTGCAAAGAAAATAATAAGGAAGTGACTAAAATAAATCACACAAATATTAAAGGTTACAAATCAGTTTTAACCTATTTGCTTAGGAAAAAGTGGTAAGTAGAACCTGGATATTGATATTATGGTTTTTTTTTTTTGAAATTTTTTATTTTAATTACAGTTAGTTGACATACAGCATTACATTAGTTTCAGGTATACACAGGGTATATACACAGGACATATCAAGTCTATTCTATCTTCTACAGCAGGAAGTCTAACGTCTGTCTTGGGATGAGCTAAAAGATGACCCAGTAGGAGCTCAGACCATAGACATGCAGGAATAAGAGAAAAGAGCATATAATCAGTGTTAGAAGAGGGAAACAGATTTTATAGGTATCAGAAGGTTAAGATAGCAAGGTTACACTGCCCCTTTTAGAAGGGGAAGTTTAAACAGCTAAGTGGGGAACTGCAGTATAGACGAGGAAGTGAAAATGCTTAGGAGAGGAAAAGAGTAGGAGCAGAAAGGGAAATGGACCCACAAATGTTTTTTATTTCTCTTCCTTTTTCTTCCTTCTTCTTTTCTCTCAGCAAAGACTTACAGAATATGTATCAAATAGGCACCAACGTTTCTAGATGTTTAACCAATATGCATTAAACCCTTGTTTGTTGAGTTTGTATGAAGAGCTCTTAAAGGAGAGGCCATTTACTTGGAAAATGTGGATAGACAATAGGTTGATTTATAGCTTTAAGGAAGGCTAGATGTTTGGATTTTGACTCTTTGTTAACATAAAGGTGGTGGAATTTATGATGTGCTGTTTAAAATCTGAAACTCCCCTGGCAAACCCCACGGTCACTTTCTTTACTGATGGTTTCCAACCAGCCTAACCAGTTAGATCACCTGACTTGATTATGTGATCAGAGGGAAAAAACCCTGCTGGAAATTTCTGCTTCGGCCTCTCCAGAAGCCAAGATTCCCTGTACCTATCTTGATGGTTCAAACTGGTGAGAAAGCCTATCCCACCATGGGTTTAAAGACCCAGGGGAACTTTGTTTATTGTTTTAAACTATTAAATTTTTGAGGTGATTTCTATGTAGTAATGGATAAATAGCTAATTGATCAAGGCATGGGTTGGTCATTTGGGTAACTAGAGGAAATAAAGCTGAATGTGATGAATAGTCCCTTTATTTCATGCCTCAAAGAGCATTTTTATAGCTTTCCACCTTCACATTCCACACACTGTACACATTTTAGGATGGGTCAGAGGTGTGCCTTATTTTGTAAGTTCAGAGAAAGGTAATAAGAATACTAGAAGACCCCAGACACATTCCCAGGCAGGTCGGTTCTATGAGACAACAAATAGAAACTGAGAGACAGAAATTGGTTCTTTTAAAGTTTTTCATACTCATGTACATCATAGAATTCTTTAAGTTCCCCTAAAGAGAACATACCCTGATTTGAAGACCACTGAAGAGGAGGTGCTGTGCTATGTTGGGAAATACTCTGAACCAGGAAGCAGTGAACGTGATGAAATAAACACTTTTGAGAAGAATTCCAGTGGGTCCCTGTTGTTGACACTCAAGCTGTAGTCAACCTAGAAAGGCATTATAAACCAGGGTGTGGGCTCAGTTGGGTCCTTTGGGACAATAGAAGACATCTATGCATGGGCTCCATCTCCTTGTCCTCGATACTTCTTTTCTCTGAGAGATGGAAGATGCATGTCAGCTTTCTTGGTTGTTTCTGACTTTTCTTTTTCCCTGGAATCCCTTTGTTTTATTGTACTTATTAATGTGGATCTTCTAATTGTTTCTTTCTTCCTCATCGACATTTACCCAGCATAGGACCCCTTGCCCTTCATGATGTATGTTTTGAATGGCAACTCTGAATATATTTAGCCAACATAAGACATTTCAAGATGTGACTCTACAATGGTTATTTAATGTTTTACTATCATTGCCAATGCATAATCATATTTTAACATCTTTTTTCAGTTTTATTGAGATATAATTGATATATAGCACTATAATAAGTTAACATTATTTCATAGATACACACAAAAAAAGGAAAAGGAAAAAATTGTTTTTTCCTTGTGATGAGCACTCTCAGGGTCTATTTTCTCACAACTTTCAAATGTACTATACCATTTTAAAAAAGTCATCACTCCAATTGAGACCTGATTATTAATAAAGGACACAGTAGTTCTCACTCTCTGTTATTTTTATAGTTCCTGAAGTCTTAGGTCAACTCTCATGGCTTCATTTACCATATGTGCGTCTATAACAAAGATGGTGAAAGTGATTCTTCCTGTTGAATCAGAATCAGGGGCTAGTGTTGAAAGCTGAGGCAAAGAGCAAGAAAGACATTTTAAAATAGTCACCCATTTTGGGGCTAGATTCTACCCCTGAGCTTGCCAACAGACAATAGTATGAGCTTTATTCAAACCAGCTTTCACCCTACCCCAACTCCAGTCTACAGAAGAGGATGGAGAGTGGTATGGAAACATTGAGTCAGACTAGACCATAGCCACATGGTCCTTGCTTCATTCACAAAACCAAGTGAGAGAGAAGACTCCAACAGAAACACTTAGAGAGCTTGGAATGCCTGGAAAAAGGAGACTGACATTTCTTGTCCAGATGAACCTTGGAGTTGTTAGCATGACAGTGAGCAGCAGCCTTGGAGTGGTCACAACTCTCACTATTTGGCATGGCATGTTTTCTTGGGCCGTTAGCTGGCCCCAAATCACTGTTAGGTGAGGGGACCCTAGTGGAAAAAAACTGGAAAGAGATGGCTGAGGGTAGGTTGAGGAGGAATTGATCAAGTGAAAGCCAGATTTCATGTCAGTATGGTGGCGGAAATAAAGGAACTGACTCTTGCTGACCCAATCCCCACCAGCCACTACTTTTGGTTTCTCAAGCCAAAACTCTAGCAAGAAATGGAGGGTAGAGAAGTTTTGAATCAGACATGTGATTGAATTTTTTTTTTAAGATTTTATTTATTTGATAGGGAGAGACACAGCGAGAGACGGAACACACGCAGGGGGAGTGACTAACTAAAAGTGAGGAATCCAAATGGAGATCATGGACTCTGTTCATAGATGTTGTTACAGGATGTGAAAAGGGAATTCAGCAGAGCATGATTGAAAGCACTGATTTGAGGGGAAATTTTTTTCATATATGCACCTCATTGCATTGACATTCATATAAGCTGGTTACTGGCTGATGACTCTAAAATTTACATTTCTATCTCCCTTTCCATATTCTCAATGGTATCCTGGGCCTCTCCACTGAGACACCATACCAGATTCTATACAAAAACCAGATACAGTAGTTCATTAGTAGGGCCTCAGGAGCCAGACTGACAAGGTTCATTCCTAGCTCCACACTTTGCTAGCTCTGTAATCCTTGCCAAGTTATTTAACCTCTCTGTGCCTCAGTTTCTTCATTTGTGTAATGTGGATAATAATATATTCCTCATAGGATTGTTATAAGGACTGAATTATTTATATTGGCTGGCACTTGATAGAACAAAATGAATAGTAGAGCCAGGATTTCAACCCAGCTTTATTAGATTCCAGAGTCCATGCTGTCAGTCACTGAGATATGCTCATAATTACATGTTGAAATGACAATATTTTGAGGGGTGTATTTCCCCCAACTTCTTATTATGAAAAACTTTCAAACACACAGGAAAATAGAAATAATATAATACACATCTATATGACTTTCACCTAAATTCATACTGTTTACTTTGTCATATTTAATGTCTGTGTGTATAATTTTTTGTTGTGCCATTTCTACAAATTTTGCAAGTGGTGGAGCCATCATCTAAAACTAGAACATCTCCTCAAAACAAAATAAAACAAAACGAAATACTAGGAAATCTAATTTTATGGTTACATCAAGACATTCTAAGCTAATTTTATATCTTCTAAGTATTCACAACTGCCCATCTCTTTCCCTCTGTTTTTGTCTTGACCAAAGTGTAATCAGGCTTCTATTTCCCTGTAAGCTCCTAACTGTGCTTGTCCTGAGACTCAGCAAGAACACATGCAAAGTAAAGTGGAACATGCACCTGCTTATTAGCTTCTGGCTGGCTGCAGTGAGACCCTTTTCCTCTCACTGGTCCTTCCTTTGGTTATTCAGTTTCTCCACAAAAGATTCTGCATATCTCTGCTTCTCCTCTTTTACCCTATAAAATAAAAATAATTTTATGTTTTATTTTTAGTTGCTTGCAGATTTCTGAGACAATAGTCTTTCTTTCTAATTAAAGTCTCTCCCTACCTAAGTCTGGGTTTGTTTTTATTTGACATTTCCCTGTCCCAGACCTGGAATCAACTATTTTTCCATTTTAAAGGAAATTGTTCATTTTAGAGTATACATTTTAATTGTCTGTGTCTGTGTGTTTAGGCATTTTTTCCTAACCATTTGAAAGTATGTTGCAGGGGCTCCTGGATTGCTCAGTGGGTTGAGCCTCTGCCTTTGGCTCAGGTCATGGCCTCAGGGTCCTGGGATAGGGCCCCACATCAGGCTCTCTGCTCAGCAGGGAGCCTGCTCCACCCTCTCTCTGCCTGCCTCTGCTTGTAATTCTCTCTCAAATAAGTAAATAAAATATTTTTTAAAAGAAAGTTGCAGGTATCATGACACTTCAACTATTAATATCTCAGGAATTCTCTCTTAGAAATAAGGAGAGTCTCCTTATAACTACAAGCTGTTACCCCATCCAAGAAAATTAACTATAATTCTATAATGGCATCTGATACCTAGTCCATATTCAAATTCCCCCAAGGGTCAATACAGCCTTTTATTGCTAGTTTTGTTTCTTTGTTAGTTTTTCTCTTCTACCCAGAATCCAATCAAGGTTCATGCATTATATTTGGTTGTCTGGTCTTTTGGGACATTTTTAATTTAGAACATTTGCCCCACCTTCTTTCTTTCTTTGTTCTTCATGACGTTGGCTTTTAAAAACTATACATAACTATTTTACATATATCATAGGATGAAGCAAATAAAGTATATCGAGTAAACTATAAGACAAATAAGATATAGAAGGATAAAAAATAAGAAACAAAAATAAAATGAGAGGAAAATAGTAATGTTAAATTTGAACTGTCAATGTCAATATCAATTCATGATTTAAAAACTGTGTCACTTCCTAATTTTGTTCACTAGTGTGGTACATAAGCAATGACACTCCAGTAGCATTGATCACACTGGGTGCCCAGATTATAGTTTCTAAATACTACTCCCCCAAAAGGAAACATTGGCTTTTAATTGGGGGGGGGGGGGGTGATTTCAGGTCTGAGGTGGTGAAATACAATGTAAAGATAGAAATCTTGTTATGACCCTGAAACTAGATTTCCTAGTTTAAAATTATGGCTCTACTACTTACAAATTTTTGTGGAAATAAGCAAAAACCATTAACTTCTCCTGTATTTAAATATCTTAATCTGTAAAGTAGGAGATAATCATAACAGTTTATAGAGCTTTTGCAGAGGATTGAATGACAATACTTACAAAGTTGTCAGAATGGTAAGTGGAACATAATAATTGCTCAAGAAATATTAGGTGTTATTGTCATTATTTTCATTAACACCATTCAGACTTCCTATTATTCTTATCATAAAAACCAAAATCTTTAACAAGGCCTGTAAGACCCTACCTTATCTCTCCTTTTCTACCTTATTATGTTCACTGCCTACCATTCTTCCCTTTGCTTTCAAAATATGAACCACATTTATGAATGTGCCTTATTTTCATCCACTTCAGAAACTTGGCACATAATATTCTTTCTTCTTGAGGTGTTTTTCCTTTTCTTTTTCATAGTCTCTTCAACTCAGCTCAAATACAACTTCCCTAAGGAATCCTTTCAGACCAGCCTCATTGTTACATAAACCCCATAGTAGAAGAATACTTGGTAGCACTTTATCAGTTAGGATAGACTAGATTATGTTGCAGAGAAAATAATCCCCAAATCGCAGTAGTTTAAAACAACAAAGGTTTTTGCTACTTACATTTACCCTGGGGTTCTTCAAGAGATTTGTTCATCTTAGACGCTTAGTCATCCAGCCACTCAGCTGATAAAGTACTTGCCATCTTGAATATTGGCATTTGCCATGTTAGGGAGGAAAATTCCTTAGTTTCTCACATTGGGCACTTAAATGCTTATGCTGGCAATGACATATGTCACTTTTTTCAAAAATTGAGGTGAAATTCACATCAATAAAATTAACCATTTTAAAGTGAACAATTCAGTGACATTTAACACATTCACAATGTTGTGAATTCACAATGTTGTGATTGTTGTGAATAACCCAATTCTCGTTCCAAATCTAGTTCCAAAATATTTTCATCACCCTGAAAAAAAACCCTGTACCAATTAAGCAGTTACTCTGCATTCCTCCTACCTTCTAGTCTCTGACAACCACCAGGCTGCTTTCTGTCTCTTCAGATTTATCTATTTCGGACATTTCATAGAAATGGAATCCTGCAATAAGTAACATTCTGTGCCTGGCTCCTTAAACTTAGTGTGATGTTTTCAAGATTTGTTTAGATTGTAGCATGTAAGAGTAATTCATCTCTTTTTACGGCTGAATAATATCCCATTGTATGTGTATGCCACAGGGTTTTTTTTTTGTGTGTTTTTTTTTTAAGAAATAGGTTTTATTTGTTTTTTTTTTAAATTTTTTATTTTTTATAAACATATATTTTTATCCCCAGGGGTACAATCTGTGAATCACCAGGTTTACACACTTCACAGCACTCACCAAAGCACATACCCTCCCCAATGTCCATAATCCCACCCCCTTCTCCCAAACCCCCTCCCACCAGCAACCCTCAGTTTGTTTTGTGAGATTAAGAGTCACTTATGGTTTGTCTCCCTCCCAATTCCATCTTGTTTCATTGATTCTTCTTCTACCCACTTAAGCCCCCATGTTGCATCACCACTTCCTCATATCAGGGAGATCATATGATAGTTGTCTTTCTCTGCTTGACTTATTTCGCTAAGCATGATACGCTCTAGTTCCATCCATGTTGTCGCAAATGTGTATGCCACAGTTTTATCCATTCATCTGTTGATGGGTATTTGGATTGGATATTTGGGCTGTTGTAAGTAGTGCTGCTATGAATATTAATGTCCAAGTATTTGTTTCAATCTCTGTCTTTAATTCTGTTGGCTATATATGTAGGAGTGGAATTTCTGAATCAATGAAAATCCTATGTTCTACTATTTTAGGAACTAAACTATTTTCCACATGGCTGAACTATTTTACATTCTCACCAACAGTATATGAAGGTTGAAATTTTTCCACATCTTTGCCAACACTTGTTTTTTCTTTCTTTCTTTCTTTCTTTCTTTTTTTCTTTCTTTCTTTATTTCTTATTATAGCCATTCTAGTGGGTATGGTATCTCTTTATGATTTTGATTTGCATTTCCCTAATGACAGATGATGTTGTATGTCTGTATCTTCTTAGGAGAAATGTCTATTTGCTTCCTCTGCCCATTTTTAAATTGGGTTCTTTGTCTTCTTGTGGTTGAGTTATGAGTTATTTATGTATTCAGGGAATAAGACCTTTATGATTTGCACATTTTTTTCCCATTCTGTGGGTTGTCTTTCCACTTTCTTGATAATGTCCTTTACTGCACAAAAGCTTTTTACTTTTGATGAAATCCAATCTATTTTTTTTCTTTTGTTATTTGTGCTTTTTGTGTCATATCTAAGAATTGCTTGACAAATTTGAGGTCCTGAAGATTTATCCCTGTTTTACTCTAAATTTTATAATTTGAGATCTTATATTCCAGTCAATTGATCCATTTTTTTTAAAAAAGATTTTATTTATTTATTTTAGAGAATGAGAGAGAGAATACATGAACAGAGGGAGGGACAAAGGATGAGGGAGAAAGAGAATCTCAAGCAGACTCCCTGCTGAGTGCAAAAACTGACACAGGCCCAATCTCATGACACTAAGATCGTGATCTGAGCCAAAATCAAGAGTCAGCCCTTTGACTGGGCTACCTGGGGTCCCTGTCATTAATCCATTTTAAATTAAGTTTCCAATGTGATATGAAGTAGGAGTACAACTTCCATTGTTTTTACAAGTGGATATCCAGTTAAGCTAGTCTCTTGTTGAAGAGACAATCCTTTCCTCATTGAATGGCCTCGGCATCTTTGTCGAAAATCAACTGGCCATAAATGTATGGGTTATTTCTGGATTCTCAATTCTATTCCATTGGTTGATATGTCTGTTGTCATGACAGTATCATACCCTTTTGATTATTGTAATTTTGTGTTGTAAGTTTTTAAATGAAGAAACATGAGTCTCCAACTTTATTCTTTTTTTTTTCTTTTTGAATACTATTTTAACTCTTCACAGACTCTTGCAATTCCACACAAATTTTAGGATTGGCTTTTCTACATCTGAAAAAAAGGGGTGGGGCATATGTCATTTTTGTTCATAAACCATTGGCCAGAACTATTAACTTGGTCCAATCTAACCTCAATTTAATCCTATGTGTCAGAAAGAAGGGGAGGATCATTTATTAGTGAGCAACACCAATAACCATGAATCTTACTATTTTTAAAGTAAGAGAGTTGCCCTGTCACTCTAGAAAGGGACCAACACCCCATTTATTTAAATGACACTCATATAGTCACTCTTTTCCAACTCTACTTTCCCTAATCTCTTCTTGCTAAGTCAGAAACTATGAAAGGTATGAGATTTTAAGCTGCTTGCAATCTAACACATTATGATCCCATAGGGTTTTGTATACACACTAGCAGAAAACAGGAAATCTCTGTGTCAGAGACAAAAACTGTGTACTCACAGTGAAGGCAGGAGCCAAGAAAACATATAGATAGCTCTGGTTTCCTGAGCCCCAGTCCTCAAAGAGCAACACAGGAAGGGCCAGATGGTACCTACACATGCTTCCGGGGCTCAATAAAGAAGATGAAGTCCAAGTTTCAGAGACTCTGATCTTTACAGTGTTGCTGGCAAATCTATCTTATCCTACCTTGTAGAAAAAGACATTATTTTACTATCCTGGAATGTAAGTAAAATTTCCTGAGGAAAGTTATGTGTAAATTTCACAGTGGATTGATCATTCATTTAGGTACAGAATTTTATGTTGGAAATGAAATTCCCTCAGAATTTTGAAGACATTGCCAGAATACTTCAAAATATCTTTTTCACACTATTCCTTCACTATCATCATCTTGGGTCAAAGAAAAGGAAATGGAAGGACATGAATGCAAAGAAACCATGCAACAATATGAAGATTACCCTATTCCTATTCTGAATCATTTTAGTATATATGCCTGACAGGATATATTTAAAAAATTTAAATAATCTAATTCACATGATACAAAATACAAAAATTACATTGATGTCTACACACCATAAATTACATATGTATTCTTTCTTTACTCCCCTTTTATTTATTTATTTATTATTATTTTTTTAAAAGATTTTTATTTATTCATTTGTCAGAGAGAGAGAGGAGTGAAGAGAGAGGAGAGTGAGCACAGGCAGACAGAGCAGGAGGCAGAGGAAGAGGGAGAAGCAGGCTTCCTGCCAAGCAAGGAGCCCGATGTGGGACTCGATCCCAGGACGCTGGGATCATGACCTGAGCTGAAGGCAGCTGCTTAACCAACTGAGCCACCCAGGCATCCCTTTACTCTCCTTTTTTATACAAGTAGTAAATCTAAACACAGTTCCTAATATCTAATATAATTGGCTTTTTAAAATAAATTGTGAGAGATAGAAGCTTTCCTATAGCCTCATTTAGCTCAAGATTATTGTTCCATACACCATCTATCATTGTACTTTTTGCCAAAATAATGTGATTGAACACTTTAAGTTTGTCACCCACAGTGTTTTGATATTGAGGAAATTAGCAGGACTTAATTGGGAGTCTCCACAATGGAAACAGTTGGAAAGAATGAGATTTCTTTTAAGGCAAGTACAGTGGAATGTTCAAAACAAGATCTTTGAAAGGGGGCAATTTAAGAGATATTAGAAGACAATTTTCCATAATCTGCTTCCCCACTCTCTCTCTGCCTATCTCCCTGCCTATGGTGATCTCTCTCTGTGTGTCAAATAAATAAATAAAATCTTAAAAAAAAAAAAAAAGGACATTCACAATTTCAACCTTGCTGAAAAAGAGAGAACTCTGAATGTACTTGTAAGAACAGTGTGTACATAAGATAAGGTTGATGAATAATTACATAATAAGTGCATGTAAGCTAGCCTATCTTGAAATCCAAAAAAATAATAAAGGAAATACAAAACCAGTAATTGAGGATAGAGCTGTTACTCAGATCAACCATCAACTCTTCCAAAATATTACTAGAAAAACCTGTTAAACAGACAAAACTGTTAGAATAGCTGCAGTAAGGAAGAATACCACCTTGATATTCTTGGTAATGCTTCCAAAGAGTGAAGTCAGAAGAAGATATTTCATACAGCTTTAGAGCCTTGAGTTCAAGTGGCATAGATGTATCTTTCAAGAAATAAAATTGATTGGGATCAGACAAAATTTGTGTTATAATAGTTTAGCATTGGTAGATAGAGTGAGATGAGGAGCTTGAAATGAGTAATGGTAAATAAACAATTACTTGATAAGTAAGTTTTTTGTCCACGTGGTTGATCTATTGTCCTAACAGAAAAGATGTGTGCCTAGATGAACAATTGCTTATCTAGAAAAAATTAGGTATGAAAAATTTCTCCAAAGGGACAGTGATATTATTGATTTATTGGATAAGATTTCCTGAGCCAAATATTTTAGTTCTCTGTCTCAATAGTTAAGCTGTGTTGATGCAGGTGGTCTCAATTATCAGTCAGGAAGAGTGAACAATCCTTACAAAGAGAAGCCTAGGCACTTGCTCTACCCTGTTTCTTTCTTAGTCTAGATCAGTGATTGGCAGACTATAGCCTATGAGCCAAATCTGGCCCATTACCTATTTTTGTACAATCCATAAGTTAATAATGGTCTTTACATTTTTTAAATACTTAAAAAATCAAAAGACTACTTTGTGACACATGAAAATTAAAAGAAAATTTTGATGTCCATAAATAATTTTATTGGGATATTGCTACACTAATTTCGTATTGTCTATGGCTACTTTCATGCGACAGGACAGAGCTGATTAGTTGTGACAGAAACTGTATGGCCTGCCATGCCTAAATATTTACTATCTGGCTCTTTATTAAAAAAAAAATAATAAGAAAAAGAGCAAGACCACTTTTTTGCTGACCTCATCCCTTCATGGGAGAATATATTACTAAAGTGTGACTAAGCTATTTAAGAACAAAAAGAAAAGGACAATGTATAGGTTGAAACAAAGAAAATGGAGAAATTCTTCTATGTCTGCCTGGGTACCTAAATCAAAGGAAATTGGACCAAAGATATCTTAGTCACATACGACACAAGGCTGATAGCAAGACACCTTAAAGAAAAACAATTTTTTTTCATATACAAAAGTTAACAGAGCAAACTTAACTAAATCTTGAATGTTTTCATGTTTGAAACATAAGGCACTTACTTTTCAGTAATTGCATTGTTAGGCAAAAACATAACAAATATGAACATGTGTTTCTGCTGGGGAAGAAGGACAATCAATAGAAATATTTTCTAATATATTCTTCACTGTATACACATACATACCCAGATGCACAAACTCACAATAACCAAAAGTATGCTCAAGTGCACATGGAACATTCTCCAGACTAGATCACATACTAGGTCACAAATCAGGTCTCAACCAGTACCATAAGAATATGCATATTTTCAGGCCACAATGCTTTAAAAGTTGAACACATTCACAAGAGGAAATTAGGAAAGAACTCAAATAATGGAGGCAAAAGAGTATCCTACTAAAGAATGAGTGAGTCAACCAGGTAATTAAAGAAGAACTAAAAAAAATTCACGGAAACAAATGAAAATGAAAACAACTGTTCAAAACCTTTGGGATGCAGCAAAAGTGGTTTGAAGAGGAAAGTATACAGCAATACAAGCCTTCTTTAAGAAACAATAAAGGTCTCAGATACACAACCCAACCTTACACCTAAAGGAGGTGGAGAAAAGCAGCAAATAAAGCCTAAACTAAGCAGGAAAAGAAAATTAATAAATATTAATAAAAACTAGGGCAGAAATCAATAAAACAGAAAACCAAAAGAATGGTAGAAAAGATCAACAAAACTAGGAGCTAGTTCTTTGAAAGAATTAATAAGATAGATAACCCCCTAGCCAGACTTATCAAAAAGAAAAGAGAAAGGACCCAAAATAATAATACCATGAATGAAAGAGGAGTGATCACAACTAACACTGAAGAGGGCGCCTGGGTGGCTCAGTGGGTTAAGCCGCTGCCTTCGGCTCAGGTCATGATCTCAGGGTCCTGGGATCAAGGCCCGCATTGGGCTCTCTGCTCAGCGGGGAGATGCTTCCTCCTCTCTCTATGCCTGCCTCTCTGCCTGCTTGTGATCTCTGTCTGTCAAATAAATAAAAATAAAAAAAAAAACAACTAACACTGAAGAAATGCAATTATAAGAACATACTATGAGCAACCATATGCCAACAAATTAGGCAATCTGGAAGAAATGGATGCGTTCCTAGAGATGTATAAACTACCAAAACTGAAACAGGAAGAAATAGAAAACCTGAACAGACCCATGACCAGCAAGGAAACTGAAGCAGTAATCAAAAATCTCCCAACAAAAAGCCCAGGGCTAGATGGCTTCCCAGATAATTCTATCAAACAATTAAAGAAGAATGATTACCTATTCTTCTGATGCTGATTCAAAAAAATAGAAATGGAAGGAAAACTTCCAAACTCATTCTATGACACCAGCATTACCTTGACCCCAAAACCAGACAAAGACACCAATAAAAAGAAGAATTACAGGCCAATATCCCTGATGAACATGGATGCAGGCTATGCAATCTCTGCCAAAATATCATTGACATTTTTCACAGAGCTGGAACAAATAATCTTAAAATTTGTGTAGAACTAGAAAAGATACCAAATAGCAAAAGGAATGTTAAAAAAAAAAAAAAAAAAAAACCACACACACAAAGTTGGTGGCATCACAATTCTTGACTTCAAGCTTTATTACAAAGCTGTGATCATCAAGACAATATGGTACTGGCACAAAAACAGATGCAAAGATCAATGGAACAGAAAAGAGAACCCAGAAATGGATCCTCAACTCCATGACCAACTAACCTTCAACAAAGCAAGAAAGAATATCCAATGGAAATAAGACAGTCTCTTCAACAAATGATGTTGGGAAAATTGGACAGTCGCATGCAGAAGAATGAAAATGGACCATTTTCCTATACCATACACAAAAATAGACTGAAATGGATGAAACACCTTAATGTGAGACAGCAATCTATCAAAATCATTCAGGAGAACACTGGCAGCAACTACTGTGACTTCAGCCACAGCAACTTCTTGCTGGACACATCTCTGAGGACAAAGGAAGCAAAAACAAAAATGAACTATTGGGATTTCATGTAGATAAAAAATCTTTTGCACAGCAAAGGAAACAGTCAACAAAACTAAAAGACAACTGACTGAATGGAAGAAGATATTTGCAAATGTCTTATCAGATAAATCTATAAAGAAGTTACCAAACTCAACACCCAAAGAATAAATAACCCAATCAAGAAATGGGCAGAAGCTATGAACAGACATTTCTCTAAAGAAGACCTACAAATGGCTAACAGACACACGAAAAAATATTCCACATCACTTGGCTTCAGGGAAATACAAATCAAAACCACAATTAGATACCACCTCGCATGGTCAGAACGGCTAAAATTAACAAGTTAGGAAACAACAGATGTTGGTGAGGATCTAGAGAAAGGGGAACATCTTACACTGTTGGTGGGAATGCAAGATGTTATGGAAAACATTATGGAGATTCCTCATAAAGTTGAAAATAGAGCTACCCTATGACCCAGCAATTGTAATACTAGATATTTACCCCAAAGATACAAAAGCAATGATCTGAAGGTGCACCTGCACCCCAGTGTTTATAGCAGCAATGTCTACAATAGCCAAACTGTGGGAAAAGTCCAGATGGCCATTGAAAGATGAATAGATAAAGATGAGATGTAGTATGTATGTGTGCATGCGCGTATGCGCGCGCACATGCGCGCACACACATACACACACACACAGTGGAATACTACTCAGCCATCAAAAAAATGAAATCTTGACATTTGCAATGATGTGGATGGAACTAGAAGGTATTATACTAAGTGAAATAAGTCAATCAGAGAAAGACAATTACCATATGATTTCACTCATATTTGGAATTTAAAAAACAAAACAGGACCACGGGGGAAGGGAGGGAAAAAAAAATAAGTTGAAATCAGAGAGGGAGACAAACCATAAGAGACTCTTAATCACAGGAAAAAAATTGAAGGTTGGTGGAGGGGTGGGGTAATTGGGTGACGGGCACCCAGTTTACTGTCCCTTGAAGTCAAAACCTGCCCCAGCACCTCTCCCCCATTTTTCTGTGAGTTATTTAGTCTTTCTTACTTATTTGTAAAAATTATTTACATTTTCTGGGTTCTAATCTTCCTAATCTTTATCAGGATTATATATGTGTATGAAGTATCTTCTTCCAGGTTGTAATTTGAATTTTCATTTTCTTTATGGGGTCTTTTGATGAACAAAGTTTTAAAATTGTAATATAATGGAATTGATTGATCTTTTCCTTTAAATTATTTCTATCTTTTTCCTATTTTAAATGGTGAAATAGTAAAATTTGCAACTAGACAGGGATGCCATCTATAATTTTTATTATTATCCTAAGTCTTCTAATAAATTCAGTAAGATTTTTTTTAAGTGGAAAAAAAAACCTGGCATGTATGATGGAAAAGAAACAATGATCCCTTTGGACTGATTATAAAATTTATACCTGGAAATTCCAAAGACTCCAATAAAAAAGCAAACAAATGAAAAACCTACAAGAATCAATAAAAGTATTAACAAGGTAGTTGCATTCAAGATAAATATACAAAAGGTATAAAGTCAATGTTTTCACAATTCTAGAAATAAGCATCTATAAATTAAATGGACAAATAGTCTAGTCACAATAGTTGACAAAAACTGTGCTGCTTTATAGAGATCATCCTCATTGTTTTGTATAGTTACATAGTCCTCCATTGTGTAGATATGCCATAGTTGATTCAACCACTCTTCTATGTATGGGCATTTAGATTGCTTCCAATATTTCACAATTACAATCAAGCCTGCAATAAATTGTATAATTTATTTAAGTGTGCTACAGAAGAAGAAGAGGGACATGGTTTTATGTGATTTTCATGTGTCATTATACAGGCATACCTCATTTTATTTGTACTTTGTGTTATTATGCTTTGCAGATATTGCATTTGTTACAAATGGAAGGATTGCATCAACCCTGGGTTGAGCGTCTATTGGTGCCATTTTTTTTATAGCATTTGTTCATGTAGTCTCTCTGTGTCACATTTTGGTAATTCTCACAATGTTTCAAACTTTTTCATAATTATTGTAATTGCTATGGTCATCTGTGATAAGTGATTATGATTAGCTAAAATCTCAGTGATGGTTAGTATTTTTTTTTAGCAATAAAGTATTTTTTATTTATGGTATGCACATTTTTTTAAAGATTTTGTTTATTTATTTGATAGAAAGCTGGTGAAGAGTGAGAGAAAGTGCAAACCAAGGGAGCAGCAGAGGGAGAGGGAGACTGAGCAGGGAGCCCAGATGCAGAACTTGATCCCAGGATCCCAGGATCCCAGGATCATAACCTGAGCCGAAGGCAGACATTTCAACAACTGAGCCACTCAGGTACTCCTAAGGTATGTACATTTTTTTAGACAGAATGCTATTGCACACTTAATAGACTACAGTATAGATAAACATAATTTTAAATGCATTAGGAAACAAAAAATTCATTTGGCTCACTTTATTGTGATATTCACTTTATTGTGGTGGTCTGAAACTAAAGCTACAGTATTTCTGAGGTATGCCTGTACTTTAACCACTGAGGTTTTGTCCATATACTTGTAAATGATCTTCCATGCAGCCACCAGATTAATAAATTTTAAATGCACATTTGAAAATGTTTATCCTCTGCTTATCTTTTAGTTACTTCCTACTCCTGCAGTATTATATTTTTTACCTTTATTAATTTTTTTTATTTTTTTATAAACATATAATGTATTTTTATCCCCAGGGGTACAGGTCTGTGAATCACCAGGTTTGCACACTTCACAGCACTCACTAAAGCACATACCCTCCCCAATGTCCATAACCCCACCTCCCGATACCCCTCCCCCCAGAAACCCTTAGTTTTGTGAGATTAAGAGTCATTTATGGTTTGTCTCCCTCCCAATCCCATCTTGTTTCATTTATTCTTTTCCTACCTCCCAAACCTCCCATGTTGCATCTCTACCTGCTCATATCAGGGAGATCATATGATAGCTGTCTTTCTCTGATTGACTTATTTCGCTATGCATAATACCCTCTAGTTCCAGCCACGTCATCACAAATGGAAAGATTTCATTTCTTTTGATGGCTGCATAGTATTCCATTGTATATATATATACCACCTCTTCTTTATCCATTCATCTGTTGATGGACATCTAGGTTCTTTCCATAGTTTGGCTATTGTGGACATTGCTGCTATAAACATTCGGGTGCACATGCCCCTTCAGATCACTATGTTTGTATCTTTAGGGTAAATACCCAGTAGTGCAATTGCTGGGTCATAGGGAACCTCTATTTTCAACTTTTTGAGGAACCTCCATGCTGTTTTCCAGAGTGGTTGCACCAGCTTGCATTCCCACCAACAGTGTAGGAGGGTTCCCCTTTCTCCACATCCTCGCCAGCATCTGTCATTTCCTGACTTGTTAATTTTAGCCATTCCCTGCAGTATTATTTTAATCTTCTGAGAATATGAGATACTTATCTTGTATACTTACAAGATAACTTGTCTTGTATGGTATTCCATATTCTGTTCATCTGATTATATTACTTTATTGTTTAAAGTTATTTTTGCATGTGTGCCCAAAACATGCTGTTTAACTTTCATTATTTCTGAATTTTATGAAATGTACATCGTATTATCCTTAATATTATCAGTCTCAGCTTTTTCATTCAAATGCAACATTATTGGGATTCTTTCATATTGATGTGTTCATTTATCCATTTTCACCCCTCTAATATTTTATACATATTCACTCTCTTGTTGAAGAGCTTTTAGGTGTTTTGTATATTTGCTTTTACTATTATGAGGAGTCATAAAGCAAGCATTCCTGTATTTGGATCCTGGTGTACATAAACTAGTTTCTCTAAGGTATATAGTTGGGAGTAGAGTTACTTTTCTCAAAAATGCCTAAATTGATTTATGTCCTTCCCAACGATGTTTAAGATGTATGCTGACCCACATCCTCTCCAATACTTGATGTTGTTTGCCAATCAGATGAGTAGAAAATGACACGTCACTATGGTCTTGATTGTGGTCCTGATTACTGTCGAAATTGAGTATCTCCTCATTTTTATTAAACTTAGTATTTCTTCAGGCGTAAACCTATTCATGCTCTTTGTCCATTTTATTTCCAGTGGATTGGTCCTTCTCCCTTTCATTTATAGTTGTTGTTGTTTTTTATAGTCGATACTAATCCTTTAATCAGTTATGTGTAATGAATATATCTTCTTCAAGTTTGTGTCTTGACTTTCCATTTTCTTTAAGGTGTTTTTGATGAATACACATTCTTTATTTTATATGGCAGACTTTTCATATCCTCTAGGTTAAGTAGTTCTGTGTCTTAAGAATTCCTTCACTAGCCAAAAGCCCGAAATATATTTATCCATATTTACTACTAAAGGTTTTAAATTTTTATGTTTAATTTTCTTTTTTAAAGATTTTATTTATTTATTTGACAGAGAGAGATCACAAGCAGGCAGAGAGGCAGGCAGAGAGAGAGGAGGAAGCAGGCTCCCTGCTGAGCAGAGAGCCCGACGTGGGACTCGATCCCAGCACCCTGAGATCATGACCTGAGCCAAAGGCAGCGGCTTAACCCACTGAGCCACCCAGGCGCCCATTTATGTTTAATTTTCAAGTCCTTAATCTCTCTGTTTGATTTTTATCATGGTGTGAGCTAGGGATCCAATTTCTTTTTTTATATGGATAATTATTTTTCCAGCTCAATTTATTGAATTGTTCCCCTCCCCTCCCACTGAAGCATGAAATACCATGCTTCACTTTCATACATCAAAAATTTCCCCCTCCTACAGAACATACTGTTTTAATTAGTATACCTCTATAATAAATAGAATTTGAACAAGTTTCCTTTTTTTATTCTTCTTGCATGTCTGATTACTAGTAAGAATGCAATATGATGGTATAAAAGCAGAAGTGATTATATTTATAGACATGAGTCCACTGGTTGAAAATGCTCAAATTGCCATGACTATCAGCCATGTCTTATAACGGGAGTGAAGAGGTACAAAAGCACCTGGCTCCAGGGGTCCCAAACAGACCAGGTTCAGCTACTCACCACTGACAAAATCCAAAGGCAGAGAGTGGCAGTTGTAAAAGAAGAAATTTATTTCAGCGAGGCCAACACCAGGTAGATAGTGGACTAATGTTTCAAAAACCCTCTCCAAAATGCTGAAAATACTTCTAGGTTCATATAAGGAGAATGTGAGACAAAGGTAGGTGGGTACATGCCGGTGGGCAGTAAAAGTCTGGTTGATTGTTGTCTGTTGTTGGCAACCACAGGAGGTACTGCTGGCTTGGGGCAGTTGTCATTGCTTGAGGGGTAGTTTTGGTTTTTTTGCCTGAGTTTAGAGATGACTTGGAAAGAAGAACTTAATGTATTAGAAAGTACAGACTGAGGTCCAAATGAAGGTAGCTGAAGTCTTCTTTTAGTCTTGCTGAAAGAACCATGAGCATTGTTTAATCCATTGAGTAGGTTAAGAAGAGGTCATTTAAGGAGGCTTCTATTATGCTCATTTATATTACAACATGTCTGACATTATATTTCAATAATTTATTTACAGGTCTTTCTTTTTTACTAGGCTGAGATTCACAAAAACCTATATAAGTTATATTCTTTTTTGTATTTCTAGAAGTCTAGAACATGCCTAGCAAATAATAAATGCTTAACTCATATTTGTCGAGTGAGTATATAGATTTGGATCTACTAAAAAGAATCCTGGGAAAGTCACTGGGGCTTTGAGAGTTCAGGGCAAGTCAAGATAGATGATATGCCTCAATAAAGCAACAAGCTTAACCTAAAACACTGAGTTTGGGGACAGTTGATTGCCAAATAAAAATCATATTGTGAGGGTAGGTTAGGTGGTGTTCTATACACAACCAAATAATCAGATTGCCCCAGTACCTAAGACTGGAAAATGTCATGGTACTGAGATATAGAACAAACTCACAAAATATGAGTAGAAAGTGTAGGTCTAAACACAGCTGACATCGCAGTGGCCACAATGGAGGAAAAATAAAATACTCAACAATTTCATAAAGCATTGATACTTCTAACATATCCCCCAGGATATCAAGGTACTCATTGTTCCCATATTCTAGAGATCATAGGTGACAAATTTTCAATGATATTAAATGTTTTGTTTCCTATTACATAAGAAATTCAATTGTATAGAAGTCATTATTACATGTGTCTGTGTTCCTTAAACTCTGGAGGCACTGACTAATATTCATCACTCTTTTTCATAGAAACTTACAGTATAATTATCACTATATTTTTCATTATTAATTAATTTCTAAAAAATAAACTTTAATGTGATCACCTGAAATTTTATATGTATATGGATATTTGTTAAATTTCTGGAATTTCCTTTGAAGTGACTTTCTTTTCCTTTGCATCAGACAGTTCTCTGGAGACTCAGATTCCCAGAGTTGGTATGATGATTAAGCTGACACACTGAGATATAGCAGATGCAGAAAGAAGCCTTTTCAAAGTTTCCCTTATCTGACTAAGAAGCAGAGAGTGAAGCTGCCATAAATTCCCTCTCTGAGAGAGCCTTACTCCTAGGGAGAAGACTGACCACTCACACAGGGATGAGAAATTGCATAAACAAACATTATCACAAAATGTCATACCTTCCATTTGTTTCCCTAAAAGCCCATTTGCTCTTCCCGTGGAAGCCCTTTCTCCCTCCTTGAATTCCCCTATTAAACTGGTATTTAAACCCTTATCTCTAGCTATTCAGGGCACCTCTTCATCTGAATGCTCCTACAGGTATGTGAATAAAATGTGTTTTCTTCTGTTAATCTGTCTATTGTCAATTAATTTGCAGGCACTTGGCGATAAGACCTAAGTGAGTAGAGGAAAAGTTTTTCCCCAGATGTGTTCAAAATTGGCTAAATTTGTTTGTTTTATTTCCTGGTTTGATTTTGTAGGAGGGATGCTATTTGTGCTACATATCAGAAGACAAAGAACTAAGTGTTCATAAAAACATAGTGTCTCTGTTAGAAAGTCATTAAATTTGGTTGATTTTCAATCTGTTCAAAGAGAAAAGAGAAGGGAAAGGAGATAGAAAATGGATTATCAGAGTGAAGTGTTGGGTGGTATAGTTGAGAGGTAAACAGGGACCTTGCCTGCTCAGGTTTTCTCAAGTCAGATACCTTTCTCATTCCTAGGCCTTTAGGATTACTGCGACACCTGATCTTCCTGACAGTTATTTCTTTGGAGGAAGAAAAACTTTCCTCTACCCTCTTAAATTCTGTAACTATAGCCTGCAAATTAAATTGGCAAAAGAAGAAGAATAGAAGGAAAAGCATATAAATTCTTGATGACGTTTATATTTTTTATTTTATATGCATTGGGAGTTACAGAAAAGAAGTGAAAGCTGAAAAGGTAGTTAGGCTTGAGAGCTTATACACCATTTTAACAAAGGGCAGTAAAATATCTATAAAGTACTGGATAAAGGAAAGGGGGCTTTTAGAGAAGGTAAATACATGGAGAACTAAGAGAAAATAAAGATTATTTTAATAAGATTTGTTTGTATAGACTTATCTCAGTGCTAGCTTTCCATCTTCATGGTCATAGAACTCTCCTGGAAAGGAGATTTATGACTGTCGTCATTTCTCAGAAGTTTCTACTTTTAATCAGATGAGGGAATCTCCAAGAAGACTACTTTCTCCATCTGTTCTCAACTGTCTTCAGTTTTAAATAATACATATTTTGGCATATTTTGGGATGGCATATTCTCCTTCATTTCTCAGAGCTTCCCATTACGGTCCTTTAGTTTTCTGTGACATCCAAGCAACATGTCCATAATAGTTTCCTAGCCTGCAAGAAAAAAACTGGACTAAGACTACTTCCAGCTCTAAATTTCTATAATTCTATGAACTGGCTAACACAGGACACTTCAAACTCTTCCAGGCATAACTTTTCCCAAAGTTACTAACATATATTTGAACTTTACATTGTCTGAAATCAAGGCCCTTCTGAAGATGTTACTCAGAGAGTGACTCACAGTTTTTGGCCTCACAATGTCATCTTCAGGTCCTGCCATTCTATGTTACTTCAGTCTCATAGCAATTAATAATAATAATAATAGGCAATATTATAAATGTTTACTATGTGCCATAGTGCTAAGTGCCTTACATACATTTTCTCATTTAATCTTCACAATAGTTGCAAGAAGGATGGTATTACTATTATTTATTTTTGTAGCTTAAGAAAATGACTTACAAAGGCTAAGTACCTTGTTCAAGATTAAACAGCTGTCAAATGGTGAATCTGGAATTCAAACTCAGTCACTGACTATAGAGTTTTGTGTTTATCCTTTAAATTGTGCAGCACTCAATTCAACTCAACTTTTAAATACTGTTTCCCATTTTTTTAGAACAAACGTTGTCTGAATACATTTTTTTAAGAGCCCGTTTTATACAACTGTCTGAAAGAAAACACAGAGCACTTCCCTAACTTTGGCAAAGATGTTTGCTGTGTCTCCTTCCAAGGCTTTGCATTTAGGGAAAAAATTGCTTCAGTGGAAAACCCCATTGTCTACAGCACACTTTCTTTGGTTATCTGATTCTAAACTTAAAAGAGCTATTTTACACCTCTGCAAGTTTGTTAACAATTTAAAATAATTGATTGAAACATCAAAGCATTGAAAACAATGGAAAATAATTCTTGCCCATATATATGCAAATGGTGTCTGTTCCTGTGGAGGACAAGCACTGGCCCCACCCCAAGCCATTTGCTTTCATTTGCATATTAATTTCAACATTTCTTTATTCCACATAAACTTGTTCTTCTTTGACTTCTTTTTTTTTTAAGATTTTATTTATTTATTGGACAGAGAGAGACAGATCAAGAGTGGGAACACAAGCAGGGGGAGTGGAAGAGGGAGAAGCAGGCTTCCCGCTGAGAAGGGAGCCCAATGTGGGCCTCATGACCTGAGCTGACGGCAGCTGCTTAACGACTGAGCCATCCAGGTGCCCTTCTTTGACTTCTTTGAATAGGTTATAACATTTTTCCTGGTTTTTCTCTTGTAATTATTAAGTAATATCTTTTACATTAACAACATCAATCTACACACAGAGATGTGATTTAGGCATTATGACTGCCTTGTATCACTTCCCATAGTCTCCCCCAGCCTCCAGGATGGCGGATTATTTGTGGTTTTGCTCTCTTTGATTTTGTGTTTTTTAAGGCAGCTATCTCTTAGGAACGCCACACAGACTGGTCACACACTCTCTCTCTCTCTCTCTCTCTCTCAAGGTCACAGTGAGACAGTTCCTGGCATGTTAATTTGGCCATTCACCATGAGCAGCTGGCAGCAATAATAAAACCTTGTGGTATTCGAGCACTCAAATTTTTGCTCTCAGGTTATGATCTCTGATTTTTTTTTTTTTTTTATCTCTGATTCTAGTGTCAGCTTCTCCAAGACTGTCAAGCCTCTCCACTACACAGAATGTGCTTTATTATCCATGCTACCACAACCCCAACCTCTCTTAAATACTCTAGTCTCTGGGAGCATTTTGCTTAAAGGGTGGTAGAGTAGCAATGCAAAGAGCACTTGTTGCTAGGGTTTTGCCTGATCTCCATTGCCTAAGTTGCTGGGCCTACTTCTGTTCCCTTACTCTTTGAAGCCAATGAATAGAGATGGAAAGGATGCCGAAAGGAACAAGAAAAGGCACTACAGGGGAAGAAAGTAAAATTTTCCTCTACCCCTCAAGGTTTCTGGGCTTCCAGGTGTGGCAAACTACAGGAAGGCAAATATATAACAAAATAATGGAAGGCAGGAGTTGTTTTCATAAAGTTGATTATGTATATTCCTCTCAATGCCATCTCTGCACTAATAAGAGTCTCTGGTGATTAAGAGGCTAAGCGTATTTTCAGAGCCAGGACAAAACACCCTAAATTTAGTTTGGAATCACAAAAGACCCTGAATAGTGAAAGCAACCTTGAAAAAGAAATTAAAGCTGGAGTCATCACAATTCTAGACTTAAAGTTATATTAGAAAGCTGTAATATAGTGGTATGGTATGGTACTGGCACAAAACAGTATGGTATTGGCACAATAATAGACACATAGGTCAATAGAACAGAACAGAAAGCCCAAAAGTAAACCCATAATTATATGGTCAATCAGTCTTCAGCAAAGCAGGAAAAAATACTCAATGGAAAAATCCTAGAAGAGAACACAGTCAGTAAATTCTTTGACATCAGCTATAGCAACTTCTTTCTAGATCTGTCTTCTGAGGCAAGGGAAATAAAATAAAAAATAAACTATTGGGACTATATCAAAATAAGAAGCTTCTACAGGGCAAAAGAAACAATAAACCAAAAGACAACCTATCAAATGGGAGAAGATATTTCAAATGATTTATCTGATAAAGGGTTAGTATCCAAAATATATAGAGACCTTATAAAATTCAACACCTCCAAAATGAATAATCCAATTAAAAAATGAGCAGAAGACATGAATAGACATTTTTCCAAAGAAGACATACAGATGGACAACAGGCACATGAAAAGATGTTCAACATCACTCATCATCAGGGAAATGCAAAGCAAAACTACATAAGTTATCACCTCATACCTGTCAGACTGGTTAAAATCAACAACACAAGAAACAACAGGTGTTGGCAAGGATGTGGAGGAAAGGGAGCCTCTTACACTGTTGGTGGGAATGCCAACAGGTGTAGCTGCTCTGGAAAACAGTATGGAGGTTCCTCAAAACGTTAAAAAGAGAGCTACCCTATGATCTGCACTACTAGGTGTTTACCCAAAGAATACAAAAATACTAATTCAAAAGGATACATGCACCCTGATGTTTACAGCAACATTATCTACAATAGCCAAATTATGGAAAGTCCAACTGTCCATCAATTGATGAATAGATAAAGAAGAGGTGGTATATATACATGATAGACTATTACCCTGCCATAAAAAAAGAATGGAATCTTGCCATTTGCAACAACATGGATGGATCTAGAATGTATTATGCTAAGTGAAATGACTCACTCAATAAAAGACAAATGTTGTATGATCTAACTCATGCAGAATTTAAGAACAAAACGAATAAGCAAAAGGAAAAAAAGAAGAGAGAGAGGCAAACAAGAAAACAGACTTTTGGGGTGCTGGGTGGCTCAATGGGTTAAAGCCTCTGCTTTTGGCTCAGGTCATGATACTGGGGTCCTGGGATTGGGCCCCACATCGGGCTCTCTGCTCGGCAGGGAGCCTGCTTCTCCCCTCTCTCTCTGCCTGCTTGTGATCTCTGTCAAATAAATAAATTCTTAAAAAAAAAAAAAAGAAAAGAAAAGAAAACAGACTTTTACCTCTTATAGAGAACAAACTTATGGTCACTAAAGAGGAGAGGGGGTGAGGATGGGTAAAAATAGATAGTGGAGATTAAGGAGTACACTTGTGATGAGCACCCAGTGTTGCATGGAAGTGTTGAATCACTGTATTGTACACCTGAAAATAATATTACACTATATGTTAACCAATTGGAATTTAAATAAAAACTTAGAGGTGCCTGCCTGGCTCAGTCTATAGAACATGTGACTCAATCTCAGGGTTATGAGTTCAAGCCCCACATTGGGCATAGACTTCCCTAAAAAATAAATAATAAAAAAATAAAAACTTCAAAAATTTTTGAAAAAATGTATGTGTTTTTAGGCAAGTATGGGGGGGCAGAGAAGTTTTTTGGTGTGTGATGTTTCTCAGTTTTCTTCAGCCTACAATAATTTTTACGCCAAAGTGGCATATTTGGGAGTGACATATTTTGATCCCCTATACTACCTAAGGAGATACAGAAGAAGGATTTTGAAAATATATCCCAGAGAGTGGAGTAAAAGGGCTTGAAGTACAAGAAACAGGGTTTAAAATATCAGGGAAGCCAAATAGGAAGAGATTAATAGTGTCAAATGACACATGAGCACAAAATAAGAAATGAGAACAAACTTTTGGATTTATTCATTACAATGGCACTGGAACATTCAACTGATGAATTTCAGTGGCAAGTAAGTGGGAAGGGTAGACCGTAGTAGGTTATGGGGCAAGTGTTTGGGGAGAAGAAAAACAAATTTTTATACTGCTCTTGAGAGGTTTAACAAAGAAAATCGGAAATGGTAAAAGAGCAATGAAAAGAGTCAGCCCCAGAAATAAATTCTTCAAGGGAATGCTCACTGCTCTTTGTTTACATGTAGTGTAGAACTTACAAGGACTCTTCTTCATAAACCCTGGGCTCTTAGGGTCCCAGGATAAATTAAAAACAGAGACCAGGCTGATTCCCATAACCTTTAAAAAAATTATTAGCATGTTAATATCATGGAAGCAGAAACTCAACATCTCAATCTGAATTTAAGAAATTTCTTGTTCTGTGGGAGATTATTTGTTATACTTGCCAACTATACTACCCAGCAAGCTAACTTAGAGCCCATGGTACAGAAAGGTTCACAGACAAATAAAGGTACCCAGAATACATGGTTTAGTGAATAAATCTGAAACAAGCAAGTGGTAAGGAAAAAGAGATGGAGTAAAATTAACACAATTAAGATAGAGTTCAAGTGAAAAATAAAAATGAAAAAGATGGGATGTAAGTGGGATACAATGGCCTTATCACCTGAATCCTGGGATGTATGATGTTCATATGTTCTGCCACTCTCTCTGCTGCAGCAGCCTTCCCTGCTAACTCACATAGTTTCAGGAACAAGACTCAAAGTCTGAGAAAGTGGGTTCAATTAGAGGAAAGGTATTTGGGTTTTCATATCGGAGAGACCCAGAGGTAAATACGCTGTAACTTGCCAGTTAGCCTGCTGAATAATCATGCTTTTATCTACATGGCAAGGGCTGTTACAGATCTATCAGAGCCACTAACTTAGGAATCGAACCCATAACCCATAATGCCATGGCCTACTACTCCATTCCAGGGAATCCTGAGGGGCTGGCAAATTGAAAGTGAAGGTTCCAGCTGGGTTTGCCAACATAGTCAGATAAACTCTTTGCAAGAGAAGCCAATAACTTAAGAGAACAGGGTTTGGAAAAGTGAAAGGGAGAAATTTATTTCAGGTGGTGGCAGCCTAGGGCAGTGGCAAGCTCTAGGCTGCAAGATGGACACCTAAAGCTCTAAGCAGATGTTGCTGGGGTGGAGTGGTGCATGTAAGAGAGCAGGCAGGGAGCATGTGATCGTGGATGGGGCTTGGTATGTGTTCAGCATGTGATCATGGGCAGGGAAGGGAAAGTGGAAAGTGTGGGGTGTGGTCTTCTAGGTATTCTTGTTGCTATCAGGGCTTTTGTGGCCCCGTGGTTGGAATGTTCTGGTCACTGTAAAACATCGTCATCAATCCTTCAAGAAAGTGTGATAAGAAATAAGAACAATGGGTTTTAGTTCAAGCATGAGTTAAATGGTCTTGTCTATTTCTGGTTTTAACTATTGTGGTTTATAGTTGAACAAGAGGGATTGCTGATTGCCCAACTATGACTTCATAAACACTTAGCACTTGTTTTTCTTACATGTATTTAATGCTTCACAGTTTTTTGTTGCTTCGTATACCTCGTGTATATTCAGTGTTCATGAATACAACGTTCATGAGCACATCTTATGAATTCTACCTGTCTCACAAACTACTTGTCTCTAAATAATTCAATGTATCTTCACTTGTTTATTTCTCAAGTTTTCTAGTTAAAGTGAATAATACAGCTTAAATAACATGGCACATACCTATTATACTTTCAAAAAGGTTTTTCTGATGAATCTTTGCCCATTACTCTTAGATCTTCTCCAGTTCTCCTTCATCCTGCCTTCATCATTGTAACAGGCCGCATTCAGTAATAACCTGATTCATGAACAAGAGCCAGAGATGAGACATCTGATTTGGGGTTTTTGAGAGGCTAGGCTTCTTTGTGATATATCTAGAATAGCTGGTGGGGCAATAGTTGGGTAGCACTTGAGGGATTTAGGAAACAGCCTTTTTACTTTCCTGGGAGCTTCCTTTCCCTGTCTAATGCAGAAAATGGTCCCTGGAGCCACAGTTAGGAAAGCCTAGACAGAACAGTCCTTTCAAGTCCTTTCGCTTCAGCTCCTGAGGCAGATAGTCCTTAAAGATGACCTTCCTTAATTCTTTCCTACTTCCATGCACGTGCTACTCCAGCCATTAAGAAGAAGAGAATATTGGGGTGCCTGGGTGACTCAGTCAGGTAAGCGTCCAAATCTTGATATCACGGTCATGAGTTCAAGCCCTGTGTTGGACTTCATGCTGGATGTGGAGCCTACTTAAAAGAAAGAAAGAAAGTTGAAATTATTTCCTTTTTGTGCATCTGGTCTGACCTGTAACTTGCCTTGATTAGTAGAAATAAAGTGGAAGTTGAAGGAACTCACATCCCACCAAGATGGTATAAAGATTGTTTTAAAATGAAGATATTTGAGATACTGAGCAGATGTGAAAAGAAGCCTTCTCTGAGCTTCCCTTATCTGACTTAATACAGAGACTTCTGTGTATATATATATATATATATATAGAGAGAGAGAGAGAGAGAGAGAGAGAAATCGCATAAAGAAATATGATTATAAGTTGTAATACCTTCCATTTGTTCTCCTATTTCTTTCTCATAGAAGTCCTATATCTACACCCCCTCCTCATTCTCCTTTATGCCCAACTGCTCAGTGAGTCTCTTCTTTTGGACATTCCTGCATGCAAGCTAATAAAACTTGGTGGGTTGTTCTTGTTGTGGTGGTTGTGGTTGTGGTTGTTGTTTTCCTGTTAATCTGTCTGTTGTCAATCAATTTCCAGGTTCCCAATGAATAGACCTAAGTTAGTAGAAGAAAAGTTTTCCTTCCAACAAAGTGATGCTGTGCCAATTCTAGGCTTAGCTCTTCAGGAGTCTAGAAGTTTCCATTTTTGTTTCAAGAAGCTAGATTTCATGGTCTTGTTGAAGAGGAAGAACTTCCTGTCCCCTTCAAGGTCTCTCTAGCTGAACTGTGAATCAAGTTGACATGAAACAGATTGCCAGGAAAAAAAATCAGATTTAATTTCCTTGATACAGGGAATCCATACAGACATGGAAATTCCAAAGACAGGTAAAATGAGTTATATATTTCATTCTGAATTAAATAGAAGGGAGTAGGAGTCTGGGACTTCAAAGGGAAAGGATGCAATTCACAGAGCAATAAGAAGAACAGACGCTTGGTAATTAGATGTTCGCTCTGCTCTATAGGTAGGTCACTCAAATAACATTTATCTCTGGCAATAACCCTAGTCTGTGAAAGACCCCCCAATTTAGGTTCTTCTGTATAGTTAAAGAAAGGGCAAAAGTTTATCTTGATCCCATAGCATCTCCACTGCTTTCAGCTCAAAATAGTCCATATGCCAAAGTGGCATGTTTTGACAGGGTTGCCCTAAACCCTTTCAGTGTAAAGAAGTTCAGGCAGGTTTACTGAAGGGAGAGACCACATGGAGAAAGAAAGACCATGTGGAGGAACACTGAGGCACTAGAAATGTGAGTGACATCTTCTTGGGCCTTCCAGCCTAGCTTGAGCCTATACCTAGATCAGCCTAGTGAGTAACAATGGCCGTTGCCACATAGAACAGAGAAGAACCATGTAGTCAAACCTTGCTTGGAGTTTAAACTACGGAACTATGAGTAGTTTGGAGTCGTTTATTATCTAGCATTACATAACTAAAATAGCTGCAGAGATTATTTTAGCATAATTTCTGGGCAAGGCCCTCTTCCCACAATTTGCAGAATTCTTCTAAGGAGCATCTATAGAGCTATAAGCATCCCATCCAAAAAGATGGGGAAAAGAGAAAACTCTTGAGATGCTGTTGTGGAAAACTTCTGATTCATGTTTTCTGTGCCTCCCATGAACCAGACTTCAAATGTAGCTCTGGATATGGCAGATCTTCCCAGAGGGTCCTCTGTGTGTCCCCAATAGCTTTGTATCTTTCACAACTACATATATGAAAACATCTATACTTCAGTGTTTATCGCATGCTGAAGCTCAGAGATTCCAACAGTCCTCCCTATCTTGATGTGAAAGAACTTCACAGCTGATCCTTGAACAACACAGGTTCGAACTGTGTGAGTTCTCTTACACACATATTTTTAAAAATAATTATGGTACAGTGCTATAAATATATTTTCTCTTCCTTATGTGTTTTTAACATTTTCTTTTCTCTAGCTTACTTTATTGTAAGAATATAGTATATAATAAATACAACATACAAAATATGTCTTTACTGACTTGTGTTTTTGGTAAGGTTTCTGGTCAACAGTAGTCTATCAGTAGTTAAGTTTTGGGGAAGTCAGTAGTTATATTTGGATTTTTGACTGTGCAGGTGTGAAGCAGAGCCCCTAACCCATGCATTTTTCAAGAGTCAACTGTAATTGTAAATTCTGTAACACTGACAATATCTGACTGGCCAGTTGCTGACTAGGCACATTATTTCATTAAACTCTCATATTAATATAATGCAGTTATTAAATGCCCATTTTACAGCTGGGCTGTAATTTGATTCAGGGCTTAGCAAAATTTTTCTGTGAAATATAGCAAATACTCAACTCTTTTGTTGTACAATGAAAGCAGCTATAGAGAATTATCTATCTATAGATAGATATTTATCATTGTCAAGTTTTTATTTATAGTCAGTTTCTTAACATTCAGTGTAATATTAGTTTCAAGTGTATAATTTAGTGATTCATCACTTACATACAATGCCCAGTGTTCATCAGAAGTGTCCCCTTAATCCCCATCATCCATTTAACCCATCCCCCCACAAATCTCCCCTCCTATAACCCTCAGTTTGTTCTCTATACTTAAAAATCTGTTTTTCTCATTTGACTCTTTTTTTTCACCTGTTCATCTGTTTTGTTTCTTAAATTCTACATATAAGTGAAATCATATGGCATTTGTCTTTCTTTGACTGACTTATATCACTTAGGATAATACTCTCTAGCTCCACCCACATCATTGTAAATTGCAAGATTTCATTCTTTTGAATGGCTGAGTAATATTCCATTGTATTTATACACTTTCTATACCAATTCATCAATCCATGGACCCTTGGGTTCTTTACATAATTTGCATATGTGCTGCTATAAACATTGGAGTGAATGTGTTCCTTTGAACCAGGATTTTTGTATCACTTGGGTAAATACCTAGTAGTGGACACTGAATTGTAGGGTAGTTCTATTTTTAACTTTTTTTTTTTAAGATTTTATTTATTTATTTGTCAGAGAGAGAAGGAGAGAGAGCGAGTACAGGCGGACAGAATGGCAGGCAGAGGCAGAGAGAGAAGCAGGCTCCCTGCAGAGCAAGGAGCCCGATGTGGGACTCGATCCCAGGACACTGGGATCATGACCTGAGCCGAAGGCAGCTGCCTAACCAACTGAGCCACCCAGGCGTCCCTCTATTTTTAACTTTTTGAGGAAACTCTGTACTGTTGTCTAGAGTGGTTGCACCAGTTTCCATTTCCACCAACAGTGCAAAAGGAGCCCTCTCTCTGCATCCTTGCCAGCACCTTTGGTTTCTTGTGTTGTTAATTTTTGCCATTCTTACTGGTGTGAGGTGAATTTCATGATAGTTTTGATCGGTATGTCCCTGATGATGAATGATGTTGAGCATCTTTTCATGTGTCTCTTAGCAATCTGAATGTCCTCTTTGAAAAATTGTCTATTCACATTTTATGCCCATTTCTTAACTGGGTTATTTTTTGTGTGTGGAGTTTGATAAGCTCTTTACAGATTTTGAATATTAACCCCTTATCAGATATGTCATTTGCAAATATCTTCTCCCATTCCAAAGGTCACCTTTAGATTTGTTGTTTCCTTCACCGTGCAGAAGCTTTTTATCTGAATGTACTCCCAATAGTTTATTTTTGCTTTCATTTCCCCTGGTTCAGGAGTCATTTCTAGTAAGAAGTTGCTACTCCCAAAGTCAAAGAGGTTTCTGTCTGTGTTCTCACCTAGGATTTTGATAATTTCCTAAGTCATATTTAGGTCTTTAATCCATTTTTAATTTCTTTCTGTGTATGGTGTAAGAAAGTGGTCCAGTTTCATTCGTCTGCAAGTTGCGGTGCAGTTTTGCCAATATCGTTTGTTGAAGAAACTTTTTTTTTTTTTTTCATGGATTTTCTTTCCTGCTTTGTCAAAGATTAGTTGACCATATGGTTATGAGTTCACTTCTGGGTTTTCTATTCTGATTTATTGATCTATGTGCCTACTCTTATGTCAGTACTCTGCTGTCTGGATCATTACAGTTTTGTAATATAACGAAGTCTGGAATTCACTGTGATGCCTCCAGCTTTGCCTTTTTTTTTTTTCAATATTGTTTGGCTACTGGGGTCATTTGTGTTTCCATACAAATTTTAGGACTGTTTGAGCTCTGTGGAAAATGCTAGTGTAATTTTGATAGGGATTGTATTAAATGTGTACATGGATTTGAGTAGTATAGACATTTTAACAATTTTTATTCCTCCAATCCATAAGCATAGAATGTTTTTCCATTTCTTTGTGTCTCTTCAATTTCTTCCATAAGTGTTTTTTTTTTAAAGATTTTATTTATGTATTTGACAGAGAGAAATCACAAGTAGATGGAGAGGCAGGCAGAGAGAGAGAGAGAGGGAAGCAGGCTCCCTGCGGAGCAGAGAGCCCGATGCGGGACTCGATCCCAGGACCCCGAGATCATGACCTGAGCCGAAGGCAGCGGCTTAACCCACTGAGCCACCCAGGCGCCCTCCATAAGTGTTTTATAGTTTTCAGATTACAGATCTTTTACCTCTTTGCTTAGGTTTATTCCTAGGTATCTTATGGTTTTGGGTGCAATTCTAAATGGGACTGATGCCTTAATTTCTTTTTCTGCTTCTTCACTATTGGTGTATAGAAATGCAACAAATTTCTGTGCATTGACTTTGTATCCTGTGACTACTGAATTCACATATGAGTTCTAGCTATTTTTTGGTGGAATCTTTTAGATTTTCTAAGTAGAGTATCATGTTATCTGCAAATACTGAAAGTTTGACTTCTTCCTTGCCAATTTGGAGACCTTCTTTTTCTTTTTGTTGTCAGATTAATGAGGCTAGGATTTCCAATATTATGTTAAATAACAGTACTGAGTAGATATCCCTGTCTTATTCCTTACTACATAGGAAAAACTCTCCATTTTTCCCCTTTGAGTATGATATTAGCTGTGGGTTTTTCATATATGGCCTTTATGATATTGAAGTATGTTTCCTCTAACCCTATTTTGTTAACAGTTTTTATCATGAATGTGTGTTTTACTTCTCAATTGCTTTTTCTGCATCTATTGAAAGGATCATATCATTCTTATCCTCCCACTTACTAATGTGGTGTATCACCTTGATTGATTCATGAATATTGAGCCACCTGTGTGGCCCAGGAATAAATCCCATTTGATCATGGCAAATGATTCTTTTAATGTACTGTTGGATTCAATTTGCTAGTATCTTTTTGAGAATTTTTGCATCCATGTTCATCAGGGATTTGGGCCTGTAGTTCTCTTTTTTAGTGGAGCCTTTGTCTGGTTTTGGAATTGGGAATGCTGGCCTGGTAGAATGAGTTTGGAAGTTTTCCTTCCATTTCTATCCTTTGGAACAGTTTGAGAAAAATAGGTATTAACTTTTCTTTAAATGTCTGGTAGAATTTTCCTCAGAAGCTTTCTGGCCCTAGACTTTCTTTTGTTGGGGGATTTTTTATTACTGATTCAATTTCTTTACTAATTCTCAGTCTGTTCAAGTTTTCCATTTCTTCTTATTTCAGTTTTGGTAGTTTATATATTTCCAGGAATGTACCCATTTCTTCCAGATTGCCCCATTTATTGGCATATAACTTTTCATACTATTCTCTTAAAATTGTTTGTATTTCTGTGGTATTGGTTGTTATTTCTCCTCTCTCGTTTGTGATTTTATTATTTGGGTCTTTTCTCATTTCTTTTTGGTAAGTCCAGCTAGGGATTCATCAATATTTTCTCAAAGAACCAAATTCTGGTTTTGTTGATCTGTTCTTTTTTGTTTCTATATCATTTATTTTTGCTCTAATCTTTAGTATTTCTCCTTGTCTGCTGGCTTTAGGCATCATTTGTTGTTCCAGTTTCTTTAGGTGCAAGATTAGGTTGTTTATATGAGATTGTTCTTGCCTCTTGAGGTTAGGTCTGTATTGCTATGCAGTTACCTTGTATGACCACTTTTGCTGCATCCCAAAAGTTTTGGACCATATGTTTTCATTTTCATTTGTTTCCATGTATTTTTATTATTCTTCTTTAATTTTCTGGTGGATATATTCATTCATTCTTTAGTAGCATGTTTTGTTGTTGTTGTTGTTTTGCTTTTATTTTTGTTTTAAGAATTTATTTTTGGGGGCACCTGGGTAGCTCAGTGGGTTAAGCCTCTGCCTTTGGCTCAGATCATGATCTCAGGGTCCTGGGATGGAGCCCCATATTGGGCTCTCCACTCAGCGGGGAGCCTGCTTCCCCCTCTCTCTCTGCCTGTCTCTCTATCTACTTGTGGTCTCTTTCTCTCTCTCTCTCTGTCAAATAAATAAGTAAAATTTTTTTTAAAAGAATTTATTTATTTGACAGAGAGAGAGATAAATTGAACATAAGCAGAGGAGGGGGCAGAGGGAGAGGGAGAAGCAGGCTCCCTGCAGGGCTCAATCCTAGGACTTGAAGATCATGACCTGAGCCAAAAACCAGCACTTAACTGACTGAGTCACCCAGGCACCCCTTTAGTAGCACATTCTTTAACCTCCATGTATTTGTTGTCTTTTCAAATTTTTTCTTGTGGTTAACTTCAAGTTTCATAACACTTTGGTCAGAAACTATGCATGGTATGATCTCAGTCTTTCTGTATTTGTTGTGACCTAGTATGTGATCTGTTCTGGAGAATGTCCCATGCGCACGTGAAAAGAATGTGTGTTCTGCTGCTTTAGTATGAAATGTTCTGACTCTATCTGGTACAGTGTGTCATTCAAAGCCATTATTTCCTTATTGATTTTCTGCTTAGATGATCTGGTCACTGCTGTAGGTGGGGTGTCAAAAGTCCCTTACTATTATTGTTTTAATACCAATGAGTTCCTTTATGTTTGTTTTTAATTGTTTTACATATTTGGGTGCTCTCAAATTGGGTGCATAAATATTTACAATTGTTATGTCTTCTTTTCAGAGAGACCCCTCTATTTCAATACAGTGCCCCTCTTCATCTCTTGTTACAGTCTTTGGTTTAAAATCTAGTTTGTCTGATATAAGTATTGCTACTCTGGCTTTCTTTTGAAGTCCTAAATTAGCATGATAAATGTTTCTCCATCTCCTTACTTTCAATCTGCAGTTATCTTTAGATCTAAAATGCGTGTGTTATAGGCAGCATATAGATGGTTTTTGGGGGGTGTGGGCGGGCAGCAAAGCAAGATTTATTGAATAGCAAAGTGATAGTACAAAGCTCCCAAGGAGTGAGGGGACCCAAGGGGATCTAAGAGGATTGCCCTTGGGTAATATTTTTATCCATTCTGGTACACTACACCTTTTCATTATAACATTTAGTCCATTTGCATTCAGAGTAATTACTAATATTTATTTACTACCATTTTTACTTATTTTGTCATTGTTTCTGGAGATTTTCTCTGTTCCTTTTTCGTCTTTGCAGCTTTGGGTCTTTCTTCTTACTCAGAGGGTCCCTTAAATATTTCTTAGAGAGCTGGTTTAGTGGTCATGAATTTCTTCAGTTTTTGTTTGTCTGTGAAACTCTTTATCACCTTCTATTCTGAATGACAGCCTTGCTGGATAGAGTATTCTTAGCTGCATATTTTCCCCATTCAGCATGTTGAATATAACATGCCACTTTCTTCTGGCTTGTCAAGTTCCTATGGGGAGATCTGCTGCTAACCTTATGGGTCTTCCCTTTTAAGTTAGGGGCTTCCTTTGTCTTGCTGCTTTTAGGATTTTTTTTCTTTAGCAGTGTATTTTGCAAATTTAGCCACAATATATCTTGGTGTAGGCCTGTTTTTGTTGGTTTTGAATGGAGTTCTCTGTGCTCCTAGATTTGGATGTCTGTTTACTTCCCCAATTTGGGGAAGTCTGCAGTTCTATTTCCTCAAATAAGCCTTCTGTCCCCTTTTCTCTTCTTCTGGGTTACAGTGATATGAATGAAATTGTGTTTGATGGAGTCACTGAGTTCCCTATGTCTATTCTCATGATCCATGGTTCTTTCTCTCTTTTGTTCCACTTCATTATTTTTCATTATTCTATTTGTATTACTTATTCATTCCTCTACTTCTTCCATCCTTGTGATCATTATATCCAGACAGTTTTGCATCTCAATTATTACGTTTTTCATTTTTGCCTGATTGGTATTTTTAGCTCTTTGATCTCTGTGGCAAGGGTCTCCCTGATGTCTTCCATGGTTTCTTGGAGGCCAGCAACCATCCATGTGACTGTGCTTTAAGTTCTCCATCAGGCATATCACTAATATCTGTTTTGATTAGATTTCTGGCTGTGACTTTTTCTTGTTCCTTCTCTTGGGATAAATTCCTCTGTCTTGACATTTTGTCTAGGTCCGTGTCTTCTTCTCTGTTTTAGAAAATCGTTTAATATTTCCTGTTCCTGAGAGTAATGGCTTTATGAAGAAGTGGTTGTATAATGTAATGTCCTTGGGCATTATACAACCACCGTAGGGAAGTGATTATATAATGGAAAGCACCACAGGGTGCTTTAGGAAGTGTCTCTGGTGTGTGCTGTGTGCACTCTGCTACTATGTTTTGGCTGCTCCATCCCTCAGGTCAGTCATCTGCAGAGGCTCTCCTTGCCTATAGTGAGGACTGTTTGGACCTTGTCCAAAGATGGAAAGTTTTAACTAGGTGTGCTCTGGTCTGTTTGTTAAGTGAGACCTGATTCTATTTCCACTAGAACTGAAGCTTTGCAGAACTCTATGGTCAGAAGACATGATGTGTATGGGCGTTTATGAACTGGTTCTAAGACACCCTTGCTAAAGAAAAGTAGTAACAGCAGAGTGCAGGGGTGGTGGGACCTTATATAAAAAGGTATAAGCCATTTTGTCCCTGTACTGTTTACTGAAGTTGGTTTATGATGAGGGGTCTGAGATGGAAATGGTGTCAGCCAGAACCTTTGTCTCCATAGATGGGAATCCATTCTTGATGCTCTCAGGCAAGTCCTCCCAAAGAGGAAGTCATTTCCCCTTGTGCATCCTACGCATTTTTCAGATTGCTGTTTTCACACTGTCCATCTCCAGGTTGCTTGCCTACCTGGAGGAGTGTAGTACACCTCAGGCTCTATCACAGCCAAGCCTGATAACTCCAAACTTTAGGAACCTGGTGTGGTGGGCATGAACTTGTCTTCTTTGTGAAAGTCTCACTGGACTGAGACCAATGCAGGTTGGAAACAGAAAAGCAGTCACCAAGAGCAAAGGGTCTTGGGATTTGGAGTGTCCAAGTTAGCCAACCCCAGGAAATGTTTCTGTGCTGATGCTGAGGGGCAGGGGGAAATGGTGCCCACTGTCTACCTTGTCCCTATTATGGTTACACTGCATGTAGAGGAAACAATCCCCCACCACTACCCATCACCTATGCACACTAAGTGATCCTCAGATCATGTCATCTGCCCTGGGGTTGCTTGCATGTCTTTTCTCCAGGAATAGGGCAGTACCCTTAGGTCTCTATCCCAGCCAAGCCTGTGAACCTCTAAGTCTTTTGAGCCTTGCTGTTTGCAAAAACTCATGAAAATCAGCATCTTTTGTTTTGCCAACCACTGGCTTTGGGGAAGTGATCTCCTTGTGTCTATTCCTGTGCATTCTACCCTCTCTCACCTTTCTCTCACCCAACAAGGGTTCCCTCCCTCAGTAGCACCCATAATCTGTTTCTCTCCCAAACCACATTTCCATACTTCCTACCTTCTTCAATGTGGCCTCTTCTCTCCCTTTAGTTGTGCAGTTTCTTCTGTCAATCCTCAGGTTAATTTCTTGAGTATTCAGAATGAATTAAAAGTTATCTAGCTGTGTTCAAGGTAGAGGCAAGCCTAGGGTCCTCCCACTATGCTGCCACCTTAGCTCCCCCCCATCTCAAAGGACACCAGCCATAGAGAGTATATAAATAACAAGTGTAACTATGTTCTAATAAACCTTAGTTATAAAAATAGGCAATAGCCAGATTTGGCCTATGGGCTATATTTTCTCAACTCTTGCATTAGTTCATTTAATACAAAAAATATGATTATTATTATCTCCATTTTACAGATAAAGAAATAGGGACAGGTAAGGAAGAGAAAGCTCAAGGAAATTGCCCAAGCTCTCACTGTTATCAAGTTATGGAACTGAGATGTAATCCCAGGCAGTGTGTCTCTAGAGAACTTTCCTTCAGCCATGATTTTAAAGAGTGTATACACACATTTGTATTTTTTTTTAACCTTATACTACACATACTGTTCTGCTTTTTTCACTTAATATCTTGGCTGTCTTTCCACATCAACACATTTATAAATTCACCCAGTACCTTTAAGTAGCTGTACAGTATTCCATTGTATGAATTACCTATAGGTAAATATCTATCTTCTATTTGTGCATTTGCCTTTTAAAACAATGCTTCACTGATTATCCTTGTACTGAGGTTTTTGCACACAAGGGGCTCACATATCTAAGAATGTATGGAAAATTACTACAAGTGCTAAGTCAAAGAGTATATCAGTTAGAGTATATTTTAAAAACAAACAATTTTAAAATCCCACTCCAGGTTACTTTTAATAGAAGGAATTCAATATGGGGAGCCAGTTTCAGAGAGGTAGAAGGGAGCCTGAAATGGCAAGTAGGCCACTCAAAGATCAGTAACAGTATAAAGCCACTAGGGGTTAGAGAGACAAAGACATGGTAGTATGACCAGAGGCTGGAGCTGGAAGCACTCTGTGGGAGCTGGGACCATAGAGGGAAGAATGTCCTGCCTGGTGGGAGATGGGTCATTTTGAGTCAGAGGAAGCCACTGTTGAGAATGCCCTGGAAGCAGAAAGGGAAAACAAATATACTAGCTTCTATTCTTTGCCTCTTGTATCTCCTGCTGGAACTTCCCATTGCCTGAACCTCTAGAAACTCATGGGCAAAGGAAACTGGGGACTGTAGTTTGCAGGGGTGAGACAGAGCTGAACAGAAGAGTAGGAAATGAAGCAAACTGGTCATGGCTGATGGAAATGATATTGTGCTTTCAATTTTAATATATGTTTCCAATATTTGACCACCAAAGAGGCTTCAAAGATTTACAGTTGCATTACGTATGTCTATTTTCCAATAAGTTCTCTAGCACCATAAGTTTGTCCAAGTTAAAATGGTATTTTGCTGTTTTAATTTGCATTTGTTTAATTACAAATGCAGCTGAGCAACTTCTTGTTTATAGGCCATTAATATTTATTTTTCTGTTAATAGTAGGTTCACATCCTCCAATTTTTCTATTAAGTTGTTGTATTTTTCTCATTACTTGCAAGAGTTCTCTCTCCCTCCCTCTCTCTCACCATACATACATACATATATATATATATATATATATATATATATATATATACACACACACACACACACACACACATATATATGTACACAGAAGTTTTTAACATTTTAATCATGTGTTTTTAATTTTTGTGTAGTCAAACATGAAGATTTTTCTTCTTCTATGTCCTCTGGATTAGAGATTTTGTCTTTTATATAAGAAGTTTTTTCAAACAAGATTATAAATATATTGGGATAGAAAAAAAATTTTTTTTTTATTTTTTTGCTGCTCTAGAGACTATCAGGATGATTAACACTTTGGGTCACTTCTAGGTTAAGAGCTATTAGGATTGAGAATATTATATTTCCTTCCTCATTAATCTCCAAAGGAATTTCTTAATGAGAGAAACCCTTTCCTCCCATCTAAAATATGAAATGTGATTAAATTGGTATCTTTGATAGGCTTCCCATTTTATATCTAGGCCTATAATGTGCCTTGTCTACTCTTTTTTTTTTTTTTAAATAAACATATAATGTATTTTTATCCCAAGGGGTACAGGTCTGTGAATCACCAGGTTTACACACTTCACAGCACTCACCATAGCACAGACCCTCCCCGATGTCCATAACCCCACCCCCCAAAGCCCCCTCCCCCCGCCCAGCAACCCACAGTTTGTTTTGTGAAATTAAGAGTCACTTATGTTTTGTCTCCCTCCCAATCCCATCTTGTTTCATTGATTCTTCTCCTACCCACTTAAGCCCCCATGTTGCATCACCACTTCCTCATATCAGGGAGATCATATGATAGTTGTCTTTCTCTGCTTGACTTATTTCGCTAAGCATGATACCCTCTAGTTCCATCCATGCTGTTGCAAATGGCAAGATTTCATTTCTTTTGATGGCTGCATAGTATTCCATTGTGTATATATACCACATCTTCTTGATCCATTCATCTGTTGATGGACATCTAGGTTCTTTCCATAGTTTGGCTATTGTGGACATTGCTGCTATAAACATTCGGGTGCATGTGCCCCTTTGGATCACTACCTTTGTATCTTTAGGGTAAATACCCAGTAGTGCAATTGCTGGGTCATAGGGCAGTTCTATTTTCAACATTTTGAGGAACCTCCATGCTGTTTTCCAGAGTGGTTGCACCAGCTTGCATTCCCACCAACAGTGTAGGACGGTTCCCCTTTCTCCGCATCCTCGCCAGCATCTGTCATTTCATGACTTGTTGATTTTAGCCATTCTGACTGGTGTGAGGTGATATCTCATTGTGGTTTTGATTTGTATTTCCCTGATGCCGAGTGATATGGAGCACTTTTTCATGTGTCTGTTGGCCATCTGGATGTCTTCTTTGCAGAAATGTCTGTTCATGTCTTCTGCCCATTTCTTGATTGGATTATTTGTTCTTTGGGTGTTGAGTTTGCTAAGTTCTTTATAGATTTTGGACACTAGCCCTTTATCTGATATGTCATTTGCAAATATCTTCTCCCATTCTGTCAGTTGTCTTTTGGTTTTGTTAACTGTTTCCTTTGCTGTGCAAAAGTTTTGATCTTGATGAAATCCCAATAGCTCATTTTTGTCCTTGCTTCCCTTGCCTTTGGCGATGTTCTTAGGAAGATGTTGCTGCGGCTGAGGTGGAAGAGGTTGCTGCCTGTGCTCTCCTTAAGGATTTTGATGGATTCCTTTCTCACATTGAGGTCCTTTATTCATTTTGAGTCTATTTTCGTATGTGGTGTAAGGAAATGGTCCAATTTCATTTTTTTGCATGTGGCTGTCCAATTTTTCCAACACCATTTATTGAAGAAGCTGTTTTTTTTCCATTGGACATTCTGTCCTGCTTTGTCAAAGATTAGTTGACCATAGAGTTGAGGGTCTATTTCTGGGCTCTCTATTCTGTTCCATTGATCTACTTGTCTGTTTTTGTGCCAGTACCAAGCTGTCTTGATTATGACAGCTTTGTAATAGAGCTTGAAGTCCGGAATTGTGATGCCACCAAAGTTGGCTTTCTTTTTCAATATTCCTTTGACTATTCGTGCCTTGTCTATTCTTGAGTCTAAATTTTGATTCTGGGATGTTGATTGTAATCAAGAAGGCCCTGAATTAAAAGGGAGTTGGAGACAGTATTAGATTAGGAGTAGAGAGCCATTTCTCCAATATATGTAAAAGTTCTCTCAACAAAAGGCTGACACCATCCCATGAAGTTAATAAAAATATGCTCCTTAAAAGCAGAAACTGTGGTTTGTGTTTAATCAATTTTCCCTAGCTCTTGGCATGGAACATGATACAGCAAGAATCCTCAGTAAATATTTACTGATTTGAAGGTTCTTTAAGTCAGAAGGGTCTCCTGCTTCTCCAACATGTCTGGGCGCTAAGGAGTGATGATACAGGGTCTTAGGAAAGGGGTTTCTGTTGTTGTGATGTGGCATGGTTAAATGTCATAAGATTAATTTATTTTCTTTCTTTTTTTAAAAAAAGATTTTATTTGTTTATTTGACACAGAGAGAGAGATCACAAGTAGACAGAGGCAGGCAGAGAGAGCGGGGGGTGGGGGGTGGGAAGCAGGCTCCCTGCTGAGCAGAGAGCCCGATGCGGGGCTCGATCCCAGGACCCTGGGATCATGACCTGAGCCAAAGGTAGAGGCTTAACCCACTGAGCCACCCAGGCTCCCCAGATTAATTTATTTTCAATGTGTACCACCCTTCTCTCTTAATGGTATCTTAAGAGCTAATTTTACCTCTTCCCCAGGCCACAGTGTCACAGAAAGAGGAATCCAAAAATTTGCTAACTTAATCAGGAATTGAAAAGATTAAGATACATATGTGCAGATTTGGATGCCTTTAATTTCCTTTTGTTGTCTGATTGCTGAGGCTAGGACTTCTAGTACTATGTTGAATAGCAGTGGTGATAATGGACATCCCTGCCATGTTCCTTACCTTAGCAGAAAAGCTTTCAGTTTTTGTCCATTGAGAGTGATATTTTCAGTGGGTTTCTCATAGATGGCTTTGATGATATTGAGCTATGTGCCCTCTATCCCTACACTTTGAAGAGTTTTGATCAGGAAGGGATGCTGTACCTTGTCAAATGCTTTTTCAGCATCTATTGAGAGTATCATATGGTTCTTATTCTTTCTTTGATTGATGTGTTGTATCACATTGACTGATTTGCAGATGTTGAACCAACCTTGCAGGCCTGGAATAAATCCCACATGGTTGTGGTGAATAATCCTTTTAATGTACTGTTGAATCCTATTGGCTAGTATTTTGGTGAGAATTTTCGCATCTGTGTTCATCAAGGATATTGGTCTATAGCTCTCTTTTTTGATGGGATCCTTGTCTGGTTTTGGGATCAAAGTGATGCTGGCCTCATAAAATGAGTTTGGAAGTTTTCCTTCCATTTCTATTTTTTGGAACAGTTTCAGGAGAATAGGAATTAGTTCTTCTTTAAATGTTTGGTAGAATTCCCCTGGGAAGCCATCTGGCCCTGGGCTTTTGTTTGTTTGGAGATTTTTAATGACTGTTTCAATCTCCTTACTGGTTATGGGTCTGTTCAGGACAACAAAAGGAAATTAAAGGCATCCAAATCAGCAAAGAAGAAGTCAAATTATCACTCTTTGCAGATGATATGAAACTATATGTGGAAAACCCAAAAGACTCCACTCCAAAACTGCTAGAACTTGTACAGGAATTCAGTAAAGTGTCAGGATATAAAATCAATGCACAGAAATCAGTTGCATTTCTCTACACCAACAACAAGACAGAAGAAAGAGAAATTAAGGATTCAGTCCCATTTACAATTGCACCCCAAACCATAAGATACCTAGGGATAAACCTAACCAAAGAGGCACAGAATCTATACTCAGAAAACTATAAAGTACTCATGAAAGAAATTGAGGAATACACAAAGAAATGGAAAAAGGAAGAATAAATATTGTGAAAATGAATAAATATTGTGAAAATGTCTATGCTACCTAAAGCAATCTACACATTTAATGCAATTCCTATCAAAGTACCATCCATCTTTTTCAAAGAAATGGAACAAATAATTCTAAAATTTATATGGAACCAGAAAAGACCTTGAATAGCCAAAGGGATATTGAAAAAGAAAGCCAAAGTTGGTGGCATCACAATTCCGGACTTCAAGCTCTATTACAAAGCTGTCATCATCAAGACAGCATGGTACTGGCACAAAAACAGACACATAGATCAATGGAACAGAATAAAGAGCCCAGAAATAGACCCTCAACTCTATGGTTAACTAATCTTCAATAAAGCAGGAAAGAATGTCCAGTGGAAAAAAAACAGCCTCTTCAATAAATGGTGTTGGGAAAATTGGACAGCCACATGCAGAAAAATGAAATTGGACCATTTCCTTACACCACATACGAAAATAGACTCAAAATTAATAAAGGACCTCAATGTGAGAAAGGAATCCATCAAAATCCTTGAGGAGAGCACAGGCAGCAACCTCTTCGATCTCAGCTGCAGCAACATCTTCCTAGGAACATCGCCAAAGGCAAGGGAAGCAAGGGCAAAAATGAACTATTGGGATTTCATCAAGATCAAAAGCTTTTGCACAGCAAAGGAAACAGTTAACAAAACCAAAAGACAACTGACAGAATGGGAGAAGATATTTGCAAATGACATATCAGATAAAGGGCTAGTGTCCAAAATCTATAAAGAACTTAGCAAACTCAACACCCAAAGATCAAATAATCCAATCAAGAAATGGGCAGAAGACATGAACAGACATTTCTGCAAAGAAGACATCCAGATGGCCAACAGACACATGAAAAAGTGCTCCATATCACTCGGCATCAGGGAAATACAAATCAAAACCACAATGAGATATCACCTCACACCAGTCAGAATGGCTAAAATCAACAAGTCATGAAATGACAGATGCTGGCGAGGATGCGGAGAAAGGGGAACCGTCCTACACTGTTGGTGGGAATGCAAGCTGGTGCAACCACTCTGGAAAACAGCATGGAGGTTCCTCAAAATGTTGAAAATAGAACTGCCCTATGACCCAGCAATTGCACTACTGGGTATTTACCCTAAAGATACAAAGGTAGTGATCCAAAGGGGCACATGCACCCGAATGTTTATAGCAGCAATGTCCACAATAGCCAAACTATGGAAAGAACCTAGATGTCCATCAACAGATGAATGGATCAAGAAGATGTGGTATATATACACAATGGAATACTATGCAGCCATCAAAAGAAATGAAATCTTGCCATTTGCAACAGCATGGATGGAACTAGAGGGTATCATGCTTAGCGAAATAAGTCAAGCAGAGAAAGACAACAATCATATGATCTCCCTGATATGAGGAAGTGGAGATGCAACATGGGGGCTTAAATGAGTAGGAGAAGAATGAATGAAGCAAGATGGGATTGGGAGGGAGACAAACCATAAGTGACTCTTAATCTCACAAAACAAACTGAGGGTTGCTGGGGGGGAGGGAGGTTGAGAGAAGAGAGATGGGGTTATGGACATTGGGGAGGGTATGTGCTTTGGTTAGTGCTTTGAAGTGTGTAAACCTGGCTATTCACAGACCTGTACCCCTGGGGATAAAAATATATGTTTATAAAAAATAAAAAATTAAATTAAAAAAATGAATGAGAAAAAAAAGATACATATATGCAAAGCCATTTAATTCTTAAAACCAGTTCTTTACTTCATATACATTAGATGAGATTGTAGATGGGGATAGAGAGAAGGAGACAGAAGAGCAGGTTGATTGCATAGAGAAGTGATAGGAAATGGAGTGCTGGGAGAAGGAAAGATGGAGAAGAGGGCTCACCATCATGAAGACCATGAAGGATAGGGGAAGTCAACCTCCATCCAATCCATCCTAAACAAACACATAATCTGAGGGCCATCCACTCTTCAAGAGTTGTGGATGTTTATAGTCATTCTAATTTGATGGTGAGGAACTTGGTTGTTTTAGGTGGATAAATGAATGTGCAAGGGAAACCTCACCACTGCCAAATAAAGGGCAAGTGAACAGCAAGAGTTAGAACTTTGCCAATGAGTACACCTCTTCATGTTGGATTGTTTCTACTCTTGGTTATAATGAATAACTACTATGAACATTTGGTACGAGTTTTTGTAAGGATGTTTTTATTTGTCTTCCATTTCTTTTAGGTATTGTTCTGTAGGAATGAGATTATATATCCTAGCAATGAAATTGTTAGGTCCTGTGATAACTTTAACCTTTTGAGGAACTACCAGACTATTATCCAAAGAAGATGCACCATTTTATATTCTCAACAGCAATGTATCAGAGTTCCAGTTTATCTGCATCTTCACCACACTCATCTATCTTTTTTATTATAGCCATCATAATGAACATAAAGTGGTATCTCATTGGGGTTTTGATTTACATTCCCCTGATTGTTAATGATATTCATCATCACTGACATTCATATGCATATTTGTTCTTTGTACATTTCTTTGGAGAAAAGTCTATTTAGATTCTTTGTCCATTTTTAAATGAGCTATTTATTTTTTTATTGCTGAGTTGTAAGAGATTTTTGTACATTCTGAATATTAGTCCCTGGATATGATTTGCAAATGTCTTCTCACATTTTATGGGTTGTCTTTTCACTTTATTTATAAGTCTTTTATTTTATTTTTAAGATTTTATTTATTTATTTAACAGAGATCACAAGTAGGCAGAGAAGCAGGCAGAGAGAGAGGAGGAAGCAGGCTCCCCAATCGAGCCTAATGCGGGGCTCGATCCCAGGACCCTGAGATCATGACCTGAGCCAAAGGCAGAGGCTTTAACCTGAGCCACACAGGCACCCCTCTTTATAAGTCTTTTAAAGAAAAAAAATTAGGGATGTTGGCCTAATTGGTTTTATTAAGTGATTCAACAATCGGGCAACATCCCATCTAGCAAGTCGAGGGGAGCTCCCAAAGCACAAAATTTTTAATTTTTATGAAGGCAAAAATTATTTTGTTGGTTGCACTTTTAGCATCACATCTAAAAGTCCATTGCCTATCTCAAGGTTAAGAAATTTTAGTTTACTTTTAAGAGTAAGCTTAAGTTTAATTCTAAAGAGTTTTAGCTCTTACAAAGACCTAAGGCCTTTGATCCATTTTTAGTCACTTTTTGTATGAAGGAAATGGAGTGCTGAAGGAGGAAAAAAAATGTAGGGGTCCAAACATGATTCTTTTGCATGTAGATTGAATTGTTCCAGCACCATTTGTTGAAAACACTATTCTTTTGAATTATCTCAGCACTCTTGTCAAAAATCAATTGACCTGTATTTTTCTTTGTGGGAGGCCACAATAAGGCTTGAGATGAGGACCAAACCAGACCCTGACTTGTGCCTCCTTTAAAGTCCGAATAACCTAACAAAAGGTTTAAGACAAAAGTTGAGTAGCACTGTGAAAGGGTCTGTGCTATGTGTTGTGCTCTCACCTACATAACTTCCCACACGCTTGCTAAATAAATGAGAACAATTCGGTTGGGGTCATAAGGTTGTGGCTGGTCCTTGCTGCCCTAGTACAGCCCATAAATTACTTTCAGTTTTGCTGTATCAATACAGAACACTTGTACTGGCATCAGCCATTTGGCGTCACGAGGTCTGCTTATACTTGTGAAACTTATTATGGGAACTCATGGGTGTTTAACTAGACACAGATGTATTGCTTCTCCTATTGTAATATCACTATATATATGGCCTTAATGCTTTGAATAAACTTAGCACTGTTGGACATCCTCCTCAGTGCTCCTCCTGCCCCCATCTCTCTGCTTCTCAAGTTCTTTTCTTCATCCTCTTACCCTCATGTTCCTGGTTGATTTGTTGTGCTGGCTGCGACATTTCTTAAGCTCTGTACAGTGTTTCTATTTAAATGTGTAGTGTTTCCTACCAGAACTTGACAGATAACAGTAATTCATACCAGAAGTGGTTCCAGGAAACATACCTTCAAGATGGAATTTTCGGATTCAATTGCTAACATTTTTGAGGAATAGTGACTAAACCCCTTGTTGAAAGAAAGTGAAATGTTGAGAATCCACAGAATGTAATGGCATTACAATTACCCAGATTATCAATAGTAGTATGAGAATATGCACAGTTTGAAGACATCAGGAGATCAAATCACTGTGGCATTTGATTGCTGTTGTGACAATTACCAGTTAGGTGCACCTCCCTATCAATTAGAATTAGAATTTAATATGTTGACTCAGCACTTAGAAGAAGCACAAACATTCTCCTAAGTTGGCTAATTGAATCTTGGGCCCAACTCATTGCCTTTCAACTTCCCTAGTGTAGTGTAGAGGAAATGGTCTAAAGGCTCAGAGAAATAAAAATGATGGCATGAATCTAGTATAATTTACTTGCTATGCTGCTGTGAACCACATGCCTCCATGGGCAAACCTGGAGGACAATCCCTATACCAATGCATTACAGAATGATTTTGTAAGGGAGACACCAACATCCTTATACAGCTCTTTGGTAGCTCTTTGGTAGTTCTTTGTCCACTGGAGATGTCAGCAAAGGATATTGCCAAGGAATAGAGTATCCTCACCTCACCTCAAATGGAAGGAAAAGATCCAGAAGTGGAAGAAACATGGCAATCCTTAGGCTTCACTAACAAGATGAGCACAATTATCAGAATAACACACAGAGATGAAGGAATAATCAGAGTGTGTGACCTATAGGGATATGTGACAATGTATAATTGGTCGCAAGACCTTAGGAATTAAATATAAGGACAGCATACCAATATGCCTCTTAGCATATTCAGATAGTGATTCTAGGTCTAGTGAGTAAAAAACTAACTTAAGTCACCATAATGGGGATTCACAACCCCTTATCCACTTTGTAGAAGTAAATTAGTTCATAGACTTGGAGCCCCAAAGGACTCTGCAATGCAATCACAGTTGTGTTTTGTGAATCTTTAGTAAAACTTTCCCCAAGGACAAGTGGGGCCACTTACCAGTGTGAAGAAACTAGAAGAAGTTAAATATCTTTTGGGGTTATTTGATATTGGTTTTGAACTGAAGCTAATGCTCAGAGACACAAAATAAGCAAAATAAGATAAAGCAAAGCAAAACAAAAACAAAAAACAAAATCCACCCAGTCTGCTAGTCAGAGCTGGACCTTATGAGGCCAGGTGACATAAAATCTTGACTAGAGTCAGTTTCATAGTTGGTCTAATGCCATAATGGAACCATTCTATAGTTACTTCTGTACTCTCAGAAAGTATGATGGAAAAGGGATATTTAGTAACTGTTCGTTGATTGATAGAGTGAGTGCCTTTACAGTAAGAAGGTTCAAGTAGAAGCCTACTAAGATGGTGTTCCAAAAGTTATTCTGCTTCCTTGGGAAAATTCCAAAGATTTGTATCACCAACAAACACTTAAAAGGTGCAAACTGGTGATTTCTACTACAATTCCACTTAATTTTTTGCTTGTTTAAAAGCCACATCTGTTTTAGAAAATGGCTATTTGATTTTACCAGAAATTTAATCAGAATCAGAAAGTGATATCAATAACAGCTGTGATCCTGGGTATGGTATATTTATGGAGCATATCATCATAGCCTCTGGAAATTGTTATGAACTAATGACCTCTATCTTTCCAATTCCTTTTAGCAAAGATAATCAAAGGCATCTTGCCATCATGTGTCAGGGATAGGAATAAACATTCACGATCTTACTTTGCACTATGTCTCTTTTTCTCCTCCATATATAGTTTTATTTACTTTTATTGAGAAATAGAGCTCATGAGCAGGAGAGGAGGAGAGAGAGAATCTCAAGCACAGTTCCTGCTGAGTTGAAGCCTAATGGCTCAATCTGATGACCCTAAGATCTCAACCTGAGCAGACACTGAGAGTCAGATGTTTAACTGACTGAACCACCCTGGTGTCCCTTCCATACATAGTTTCTTATTCTTCTCTATCTTGTGTTTCCTAGAGGAGTGACTTTTATGGACACAGTCTTTTTTTTTTTTCTTCTTTTTTAGAGAGAGAGAGAAAGAGAGATAGTGACAGAAATAGTGAGAAAGAGCACAAGGGGGTAGGAGAGGGAGAATCAGGCTCCTGCTGAGCAGGGAGCCTGACCTGGGGTTCAATCCCAGGACCCTGGGATCATGACCTGAGCCAAAGGCAGATGTTTAACTGACTGAGCCACCCAGTCACCCCGTGGCACAGTCTTGCCAGAGAATGGTAGATAAACCCCACACAAATCAAGACCTGCCTCTTTGATGGATTTTTGAGGATATGTCGGGATTGCCCCTTGAAATGAAAGAAATTGCTGCATGTGGTATTGCACCACAGGGAGAAAGGCATCATGCTTGGAGGACCTCTTTAAACTGACAACCTACATTCTCTTTGATTATATTGCCACTTTCAATGTACTAGGTAACCCATAGGCCTTCCATTTTAAGTAAAGCCCAGAGTTAGAAGTTATTGTAGTAAGTCTAAGGTATAGTGGAAACTTCCCTGATACTTGTGCAGGTGGCAGCAGTCCCAATGATATTGGAAGCATCTTGGGAGGCAGAGATGCTGCATTCAGTCCCCAGGAAGCTTAACAGAAGAGTCCTAGAGTTTTTGAGGATGGCCACACCTTCTTCTTCTGACAACAATGCTTCATTTGAAAAGTAGCTCTTCACTTGCTCCTAGGACCTGGTAGAGATCGACTCCTTAAATGTGGAACATTCAAGTATTTAGCTTACCCAAACCGCCACTCATGAACTAAATGTTATATGATGATCAAATCAGAGCATTACATGGGTACATTTTATTATTGCTGCAGCATTTTATAATGGCAATTTGTATATAAGACTAGGCCCAAGTAGATTCAAGAAGTACAATTAAACTGCACAAGTGGGTGAATTAGAGCTGCTTGGTTACTACATATACTATTTTGCTGCCCTTTTTTCATCTCACATTAAGATGTTATATGGAGTGCTCTATGCCCAAAAAGCAGAATAGGAAAAAATGGAGGCCTGATTTGTGGATGAGACTCATGATAGATGGGGTCCATTACCAAAGGAACAAGACTGAGACAAAGTTAAAGTTATGCAAAGCTTTATTCTATGCCAAGCATTAGAAGTCAGAACGACTGGCCAGGGCCGCCTCCAAAGACAACGACCACCCCTTGGTCTTACAGACTAGTTTTTATAGGGTGCAACCGCAGACCTCTATGTATGCGGCTTTGGCTGATTGGATGTCTCCTACCTGTCTGGCCTTATTTAGGCATGTGTTTTAGCAACAGCTACCCGGAACTGATACCAGTAACTGCTGAAGCATTTATTAAACAAACAAAAATGGCTACCTAGGCAACATGGCTAAGCAGGCCCAGGCAGGCCCTAGGGTTTTAACAGGTTTTAACATGGAATCAGCCCCAATGATGATATGCTGACATCAGCCAAAAATGGAAGGCCACTACACTATAGTCCCACTTAAGGGTAATTCTGAGAGTGGTTGAGAAACCCTCCCTGGGACAGAAATCTGGATCATATATTTGGTTGTACACTTCTTAAAGAGAGGTGACCTGAAATCATCTATACTAATTCATGACTAATGATTGATTAATTACACAGAGACTTGTTAACAAGAGGATAGGAAGACTGACAACAAAAGGACAAAGAGAAAGGTGTGGGATAGATTTCTCAGAATGGGCAAATAATGGGAAGGTATTATTGTCCCATGTCAGTGCCATCAGAGGGTATCCATTCTGGAGGAAGAGTTCAGTAATCAAGTAGAAAAGATGGCTCTTACTCTGGACATGAGTAACCTTCTTTGCCCAGTCACCCCAGTGTTTGCTTAATTGTCCCATGTACAAGTGTTCATGGTGGTAGGAAAAGAAGCTATGTGTGATGTTATTGATTGAATTGTGCCCCTCCTGAAAAACTGAAATGCTGAAACTCAAACCCAGTACCTCAGTATATTACTGTATTTATGTATAGGCCTTCAGAGCAGGGCTACTTTCGAGGGCCTCTAGGTGATACTGCTGTCCCTATGGACCCAGAAGGCAGGGACACCACTCTGGTGGGACCAGAGGGCAAACAATCAAACCAAGGGAGATTATTCTTCAGCCTTAAAATCTAACAGAATTTACTCTGCTACATTTACTATTAATTATTTATGATGATGATTAAGGAACTTGTGACCTCTTTCTTCTTTCTGACTTTTTAAAAAGATATTTATTTATTTATTTATTTGCCAGAGAGAGAGAGAGAGGGAAAGAAGCAGGCTCCCTGCTGAGCAAGAAGCCTGATGCGGGACTCAATCCCAGGACCCTGAGATCATGACCTGAGCCAAAGACAGCTGCTTAACCAACTGAGCCACCCAGTTGTCCCTTCTTTCTGACATTTTCTTCCCCTTTTGAAATGGGGAAGAAAATGCCTGTCCCATCATTATCAGTAGATAGCTTGTCTGGTATCAGAGCTTCAAATAGAGAGGAATTTTTGTCTCAAGATGAATCATAGCTTGGGGCACCTGGGTGGCTCAGTGGGTTAAGCCTCTGCTTTCAGCTCAGGTCATGATCTCAAGGTCCTGGGATCAGGCCTTACATCGGGTTCTCTGCTCAGCAGAGAGCATGCTTCCATCTCTCTCTCTCTCTCTCTCTCTCTCTCTCTGCCTTCCTGTCTGCCTACTTGTGATCTCTGTTTGTCAAATAAATTAATTAATTAAATAAAATCTTTAAAAAAAGATGAATTATACCTTGAGTCTTACCTATACTTGTTTAGATAATATATAGATGAGATCTGGAATATGGAGGTGATGCTGAAGTGGGTTAAGAATTTTGAGCTATTGGGACAGCATTTTGTATATGAGAAAGATATTAATTTGGGTGATCCAAAGTGTGGATTGTTATGGACTGAATGGTATTCCACCAAAATTCATGTGTTGAAGCTCTAATCCCCGTAACCTCAGAATATTTCTGTATTTGGATATAGGGCCATTAAAAAGGTAATTAACTTAAAATGAATCCATAAAGGTGGGCCCTAATCCAATATGACCAGTGTCTTTATAAGAAGGGGAGATCTGGGGCACCTGGGTAACTCAGTCAGCTAGTCATCTGACTCTTGCTTTCAGCTCAGGTTGTGATCTCATGGGTCATGAGATCCAACCCCATGTCAGGGGGCGGGGAGGGGAGAAGGGGGTGGTCTGTGCTCAGTAGGGAATCTTCTTGAAGTTTCTCTCCCTCTGTCCTTCTCCCCACTTACACACACTCTCTCTCAAATAAATTAATAAATCTTAAATGGGGGGTGGTTAGGAAGATACTAGGGATGAGTGCACACAAAGAGGCCCTGTGAGGACACAGTGAGAAGGCAGCCATCTGCAAGCTAAGGAGACCCATCAGAAGAAACCAAATTTGCCAATACCTTGATGTTAGACTGTGAGAAAATATTTCTATTATTTAATATTAATGATTTAATAATTAATAATTTAATAATTTAATATTAATAATTTAATATTAATATTGGTATTTAATACCTATCTGTGGTATTTTGTTATGGCAGCTCTAGCAAACTAATACACATAGGTTTAAAAACATCATCTTGTCCTCACCAGATTGAGGTTGTGGCAACTACTGCTAAGAACAGTAAAGGCTGGTAATGAGCCTGAATATGACATTATTCCCTGGGAATTCAGGCAACCCTGTGGCAGACTGATTACACTAATTCCTTCCATCGTGGTGATGGAACAACTTGTCATCATAGGGATAGATACACATTTCAGGTCTAGTCTCACCTGCCCTGGCAAACTACTTCTGCCAGTTTGTGTGTATGGTATCCACATAGACTCAAACCAGAACAATAATTTTACAGCAAAAAAAAAAAAAAATTGACAAAGAGCTCATGCTCATAATATTCACCTGTCTTAACATGTGTCCCATCACCCAGAGCTGCTGAAGTTGCCAGCCAGGAGAGGATGCCTTGTGAGGTTGGCACACCCTTCTACAGTATGCAGTTTATGCCTTAAGCCAGTAATTAATAAATGTTTCTGAAAAGAAAAGAATTAACTCCAGGCCTGTGACTCATTTACTCCCTACCAAGGGCATGGGAGGAAATGGTTGACAGTAATCATCCTGCCTTGTAACCCTTTCTAATGGCATTTGCTAGTGGAAATATATAGGGAGTTCATTACCTGAAAATGCCTTTTTAACAGGCTATGCCTTGTCTGTCTCTATATTTTATTGTAAATAAACCTGGAATTATAGATTTTTGTACATGAACTAGGTAATGAGAATTAGTCATGCAAAACTTTCTATCTACCAAGTGATTTTCCCTGAGAAAACACTATTAAGTTAAAACCAAAATGCATCCCAGGGTGGGAGAAAGGAGAAATTGGGAAGATGTATCCCTCCAAGAATAAATGCTACATTTGTGTCTGTATTCTATCTATATATCAATTAAATCATTCTGGCAACGTTTGGTGTTGGTAAGTGATTCATGGGAGTCTATATACATGATCTAATTATTTGTGGTAATTCAGGTCCATCTCTACAGCAACTGTGATTTATAAATCTGGGAGCCTGTGGGATAGAGTGGGAGTAAACATTTTCATTTTAGCGCATAAACACCCAATAGCTGAGGTAAAGAGATTATGAAGAGGATATAATTATCAACATAACTTTATAACTAAATACAGAAGTTGAGAAATTAGTAGACACATTTTCTGTTAATGTCTTTCCTTTCCTCTTTGGTTTCCCCAAACAACTCATATAAAGAGCTCTGGAAATTGCTAATATTTTTGGTTTCAGGTTGAAAGTATGACTGAAGTGACATCATCCCATGATAATATGGTGATTGATGGGATTTTGTGTCTTTTGGTTTGGGGTTTTTTTTTAATATTTTTAAAATTTATTTATTTGAGGGAAAGAGAGAGAGTGTGCGAGGAGGGGCAGAGAGAAAGGAGAGAGAGAATCTCAAGCAGACTCCCCACAGAGTGTGGAGCCCATCATGGGCTCAATTTCATGACCCTAGGATTATGACCTGAGCCGAAATCAAGAGTTAGACACTTAACCAACTGAGCCACCCAGGTGCCCCATGTGTCTCTTGTTTTGAGGGACAATTTCTCATTTTGTCCAGGGACAGAATGCATCGTGAGGAGTAAAAGGATGGTGCTTGTGGTTTCTATTTGCCCATGGTTAAGTCCCTGTCCCTATCCACTCTTTTGTGTGTCCATGGAGTTGGATCATTATGGACTGTATCAACAGGCTTCCTTACCCTTGGATTCTGATTAGTCTTCTATTGCTGCTGTAAAAATATTACCACAAACTTAGTGAATTAAAACAACACATATTTGTTATCCTACACTTCTGGAAATCTGAAGTCTGAAATGAATTTCACCAGGCTAAAATCAAGGTATTAGCATGGCTGCATTCCTTCTGGAGACTCTAGAGGAGAATCTGTTTCTCTGTCTTTCCCAGTTTCTAAAGCTTGTCTGTATTCCTTAGTTTAAGGCCCCTTCCTCTTCATAGTCAGCAACACTGCATCTTCAAGTCCCTTTCTCTGATTCTTCTTTCACTTTCTTGTTTTGTTTTTTTGTTTGTTTGTTTGTTTGTTTGTTTGAGAGAGAGAGAGAGCATGAATGGGGGTAGGATTAGAGGGAGAGGGAGAAGCAGAGTCCCCAGTGAGCAAGGAACCTGGTGCAGGGCTCAATGCCAGGACCCTGGGATCATGACCTGAGCTGAAGACAGATGCTTAACCAACTGAGCCACCCAGGCATCCCACTTCTTTCATTTTCCCTTCACCCTCTTTCACTCACAGGACCTATACAGTTCTGTTGGGCCCACCCAGGTACTCCCATCTCAAGATCCTTTACCACATCTGTAAAGTCTCTTGCCATGTCAAGTAAAATAGTCACAAGTTCCAGAGTTTAGAACATGGACTTGGAGAGTCATTACTCTGTCTAACATAGCTTCCTTTTGGATTCAGCCCTTGTGGGTAAGGTAATGGTGGTGATGAGATTAGCAAGCATAAGGAAAGTAAGTATGAAGTATTTATTCTCTAGCTTCTTCCCTGCTGGTTGCTGCATCCCTGTGTGAAGGTTTTGGCTCCTATCAGGTGGCCCTCTTTTCCAGCTTGAGACACTTTCTTTGGGTTCTAACAACTACTCCCTCCTTGGCTTTTTGGGCCCAAGGGTGGTGACTATTCCATACACTTTCTAGTCCTGAGAAGCTTCATCATCTTTTCTTGGATTCTCTTCACTGTTCCCACACCATTATGAAGAGTGCTTTTGATTCCTCAATTACCCTATTGTTTTGGAAGGAGCTTGACTGAGAACAGCAGGGCAATGGTGAAACAACTATCTATATGAAAATTATGGTGATGATGATGATGTTGATCACCTACATTTAGATTAAAAAAAACTTTCCAGCACTGTACATAATCTTTAGTCTAGGCTCTCTATGTCTTCCTATAAAATATCTGTTTGGCTTCCTACCATATTCTGTAGTCAACTCTACTAACTGTTCAAAAGTCATCTTGTATTTAAATATTTCAGTCATTCCACTCTCTCTTTTAAAAATGTTGGATGTCATTTTTTTCTTCAGTAATATGAAATTATTCTCTACCACTTCTAAAATGTCCTCTGATTATTCCCTATATCCTTCCTCCTACCAGTTGGTTAAAAGCATTTATAAGGAATAGGCCTCCTTCCCAGTGCCTCATCTGCCATAAGCAGTACTCTCTTCCCTTCTAGCTAACCCCAATGTTGGAGTCTTCTTTCCTACTAATATCCAAAGACAGATAGTTATCATTTCTCTATAGGGAGCTTATTTTAACAGGAGATTAACATATGAAACTGGGGGTTTTGTGGAGAATTACAGACATAAAACACCTGTGAAGAAGGGCATTTTTTTTAAAGATTTATTTATTTATTTGACAGATTACAAGTAGGCAGAGAGGCAGGCAGAGAGGAGGGTGGGAAGCAGGCTCCCTGCTGAGCAGAGAGCCCGATGCGGGGCTCCATCCCAGGACCCTGGGATTATGACCTGAGCCGAAGGCAGAGGCTTTAACCCCCTGAGCCACCCAGGTGCCCCAAGAAGAGCATATTTAATGCAGTGACACCTGGGTTTCACCTTATGTCCAAAGTGCCAATCCAGGTCCCAGACCTAAAATGAGATATTAAGTTTTTAGAAAGATACATTTATGTGATGTTTAATTGTACCTGTAGAAGAAAAGCAAATCAAAGTTAAAAGATAAAAATATTTTACCCATTCATTTGGAAAAGGTGAGGTGAATGTATAGAGAAATAGACACTATCCCACATAGTTGATAGAAGTATAAATCTAGGGACGCTTTGGTGGCTCAGTTGGTTAAACAGCTGCCTTCGGATCAGGTCATGATCCCAGTGTCCTGGGATCGAGTCCCACATCGGGCTCCTTGCTCAGCAGGGAGCCTGCTTCTCCCTCTGCCTCTGCCTGCCATTCTGTCTGCCTGTGCTCACTCTCTCCCCCTCTCTCTCTCTGATAAATAAATAAAATCTTTAAAAAATTATATTAAAAAAAGAAGTATAAATCTATAGGTAACAAATTGGCAATAGCTGCCGAAATTGAAAATGTACCTGTCCTTTGACCTAGAAATTCTATTTGGAAGAATTGGCCCTATTGATCTATTCCCAATTATGCAAGTTGATCTGTGAACAAAGATCTTTGCTGCAGCATTATTTATTTATTCATTTATTTATTTATTTATTTATTTATTTTCAAATTTATTTTTTATTTATTTTCAGCATAACAGTATTCATTATTTTTTTCACCACACCCAGTGCTCCACGCAATCTGTGCCCTCTATAATACCCACCAGCTGGTACCCCAACCTCCCACCACTTCAGACCCCTCAGATTGTTTTTTAGAGTCCATAGTCTCTCATGGTTCACCTCCCCTTCCAATTTCCCCCAACTCCCTTCTCCTCTCTAACTCCCCATGTCCTCATGCTATTTATTATGCTCTACAAGTAAGTGAAACCATATGATAATTGACTCTCTCTGCTTGGCTTATTTCACTCAGCATAATCTCTTCCAGTCCCATCCATGTTGCTACAAAATTGGGTATTCATTCTTTCTGATGGAGGCATAATACTCCAGAGTGTATATGGACCACATTTTCCTTATCCATTTGTCCGTTGAAGGGCATCTTGGTTCTTTCCACAGTTTGGCAACCATGGCCATTGCTGTTATAAACATTGGGGTACAGATGGTCACTACATCTGTATCTTTGGGGTAAATACCCAAGAGTGCAATTGCAGGGTCATAAGGAAGTTCTATTTTTAGTTTCTTGAGGAATCTCCACACTGTTCTCCAAAAAGGCTGCACCAACTTGCATTCCCACCAACAGTGGAAGAGGGTTCCCCTTTGTCCACTACCCCTCCAACACATGTTTCCTGTCTTGTTAATTTTGGCCATTCTAACTGTTGTAAGGTTATATCTCAATGTGGTTTTAATTTGAATCTCCCTGCTGGCTAGTGATGATGAACATTTTTTCAGGTGTCTGATAGCCATTTGTATGTCTTCATTGGAGAAGTCTCTGTTCATATCTTCTGCCCATTTTTTGATATGATTGTCTGTTTTTTATGTGTTGAGTTTGAGGAATTCATTATAGATCCTGGATATCAACCTTTTGTCTGTACTGTCATTTGCAAATATCTTCTCCCATTCCGTGGGTTGCCTCTTTGTTTTTTTGACTGTTTCCTTTGCTGTGCAGAAGCTTTTGATTTTAATGAAGTCCCAAAAGTTTATTTTTGCTTTTGTTTCCTTTGCCTTTGAAGACATATCTTGAAAGAAGTTGCTGTGGCTGATATCGAAGAGATTACTGCCTATGTTCTCCTCTAGGATTCTGATGGATTCCTGTCTCACGTTGAGGTAGAAATAATCATCAGAAGTTATTATCAACAGTTATATGCCAATAAGCTAAGCAACCTAGATGAAATGGATGCATTCCTGGAAAACTATAAACTCCCAAAATTGAACCCAGAAGAAATTGACAACTTGAATAGACTGATATCTAGTTATGAGATTGAAGCGGTGATCAAAAACCTCCCAAAAAACAAGAGCCCAGGACCTGACAGATTCCCTGGGGAATTCTACCAAACTTTCAAAGAAGAAATAACACCTATACTCCTGAAGCTGTTTCAAAAATTTGAAGCAGAAGGAAAAGTTCCTGACTCTTTCTATGAAGCCAGCATTACCCTGATCCCCAAACCAGGCAAAGACCCTACCAAAAAGGAGAATTTCAGACCAATATCACTGATGAATATGGATGCGAAGATTCTCAACAAGATCCGAGCAAACAGGATCCAACAGCACATTAATAAGATTATCCACCATGACCAGGTGGGATTTATCCATGGGCTACAAGGATGGTTCAACATTCACAAATCAATCAATGTGATAGAGCAAATTAATATGAGAAGAGAAAAGAACCATCTCAATCGATGCAGAAAAAGCATTTTACAAAATCCAGCATCCGTTCCTGATTAAAATGCTTCAAAGTTTAGGGATAGAGGGAACATTCCTGAACTTCATAAAATCTATCTATGGGGGCACCTGGGTGGCTCAGTGGGTTAAAGCCTCTGCCTTCAGCTCAGGTCATGATCCCAGGGTCCTGGGATCGAGCCCCACGTCGGGCTCTCTGCTCTGTAGGGAACCTGCTTTCTCCCCTCTCTGCCTACCTCTCTGCCTACTTGTGATTTCTCTCTCTGTGTCAAATAAATAAAATCTTTAAAAAAAAAAATCTATGAAAGACCCACAGCAAATATCATCCTCAGTGGGAAAAAGCTTGCAGCCTTCCCGTTGAGATCAGGAACACGATAAGGATGTCCACTCTCACCACTCTTGTTCAACATAGTATTAGAAGTCCTAGAAACAGCAATCAGACAACAAAGAGAAATAAAAGGTATCCAAATTGGCAATGAATTGGCATATCTCTCTTCGCAGATGACATGATTCTTTATATGGAAAACCCAAAAGACTCCACCCCCAAACTACTAGAACTCATACAGCAATTCAGCAATGTGGCAGGATACAAAGTCAATGTACAGAAATCAGTGGCTTTCTTATACACTAACAATGAAAATACAGAAAGGAAAATTAGAGAATCGATTCCATTTACTATAGCACCAAGAACCATAAGATACCTGGGAATAAACCTAACCAAAGAGGTAAAAAATCTGTACTTGAGGAACTACAGAACACTCATGAAAGAAATTGAAGAAGACACAAAAAGATGGAAGACCATACCATGCTCTTGGATCGGAAGAATAAACATTGTTAACATGTCTATACTGCCTAGAGCAATCTATACTTTTAATGCCATTCCAATCAAAATTCCACCAGTATTCTTCAAAGAGCTGGAGCAAATAATCCAAAAATTTGTATGGAATCAGAAGAGACCCCGAATCACTAAGGTAATGTTGAAAACAAAAATAAAACTGGGGGCATCACGTTACTTGATTTCAAGCTTTATTACAAAGCTGTGATCACCAAGATAGCATGGTACTGGCATAAAAACAGACACATAGACCAGTGGAACAGAGTAGAGAGCCCAGATATGGACCCTCAACTCTATGGGCAAATAATCTTCGACAAAGCAGGAAAAAATATACAGTGGAAAAAAGACAGTCTCTTCAATAAATGGTGCTGGGAAAACTGGGCAGCAATATGTAGAAGAATGAAACTCGACCATTCTCTTACACCATGCAGCATTATTTATAAAAGCAAAAGGAATGGAAATAATCTGAATATTCTCTATTAGGAGGCTGGGCAAATTTAAATTACGACCTATAAACAATGGAATACTATGCCAAAAAGGCCAAGACATATTGTATGTATTCATTTGGATGTATCTTATATATGAATCTACTCCTTCATAAATGGACCTTCCAAAGTCCATTCATCAAACAACTTTTCTTTTAGTGTACTTATGGACATTTTCTGAAATGTTGCTTGTTTCCCCCAATATATCCTTGATAAAAAGAGCATGTTCCTCCTTCTTTCTTTCTTCTTTCTTTCTTTTTCTTTCTAGAGACTGTGCAAGGTTGGGGGAGGGACAGAGAACAAGAGAGCGAGAACTCAAGCAGACTCCATGCTTCCATGATCTTGAGACACCACCCAAGCTGTAATCATGAGTTGGACGCTCAGCAGCTGAGCCATCCAGGCTACAAAAGGAGCGTGTTTCAATATTAATTTGAACCATACAAAATTCCTGATACTTGATTGTGTTGGCCTGTAAGAACATGGTCTCGGGGCGCCTGGGTGCCTCTGCCTCATAATCTCAGGGTCCTGGAATCAAGCCCCACATCGGGCTCTCTGCTCAGTGGGGAGCCCACTTCCTCCACTCTCTCTGCCTGCCTCTCTGCCTACTTGTGCTCTCTGTCTGTCAAATAAATAAACAAATAAATAAATAGAACATAGTCTCATACAATTAGACCAAATATTACATATACAGTACCCTGTTTCATCTCTAAAAATGTAACTTGAACAAAATATATAATAAGTCAAATAGAAAATATCATAATGATACAATAAAGCAAGATTGTGTGGAAGAAAAAGCCCTGGTTCAAGTTAGATGACCCTGACTCTTGTATTCTCCTTCACCACCTACTAACTGTATTGGTTTCTCCTAATTAAAGTTTCCTTGTCTCTCAAATGAGACTCTAAATATGATTAAACCACAGTGAGATACCATTTCATACCCACTAAGGTAGATATTACCGCACAAAACAAAGTAGAAAATAACAAATATTGGCAAGGATGGAAAGAAATTGAAACCCTTGTGCATTGTTTGTGGGAATATAAAACAATTTAATGCTATAGAAATAGTTCAGAGGTTCTCAATGAGTTAAACATAGAATTGCCATATGATCCAACAATTCCACTCCCAGCTATACAACCCAGAGAATTGAAAGAAATTACTCAGGTACTTGTTCACCAATGTTTATGGAACCATTATTCACATTAACTAAGAGGTGAAAATAACCTAAATATTTATAAATAAATGAAGAGATAAAATGTGAGATATATCCAGGGAATATTATTTGGTCTTAAGAAGGTATGAAATTCTGATCCATGCTACAACACAAATAAACCTTAAGAATACTGTGCAAAGTGAATAAACTGGACATGGAAAGACAAGTATTGTCTGATTCCACTTACAAGAGGCACCAACAACAAGCAAATTCATGGAGATAGAAAGTAGAATAGAGGTTACCAAGGGCTGGGGGAGGGGAGAATGGGGAACTATTGTTTAATGGATACAGTTTCTGTTTGTAATGATGAAGTAGTTCTGGACATGGATAGTGGTAATGGTTATACAGCACTGAGAATACACAGCACTGAGAATGCACTTAATACCACTGAATATTGCATTTAAAAATAGCTAAAATGATCAATTTTATGTTAAGTATTTTTATCACAATAAAAATGTAGGTGATTAATCATTATAGTGCTACTATTTTAACTAATACTTAAGTTTTTCTTTCATTTTATGATAGAAACAATAGATAATTAAAATCAAAAGATAATTTCAAATGTTGCTTATTGTGATTAAGTTCACCAAAAAAAAACCCACAAACTTTTCAAAATGAGTAATAAAGTGTACTCTATAACATGTATTTAGTTTTTTATTTTTAAATTTTATACATATGAACATATATATGCAATAAAAACTTTAAAATAGATATGTAATTAATTGTGGAAATGACATACAATGAGGAAAAAGATAAGTTAGGTAACAAGAAATGATAAAATAACTTTTGCGAAAGATTGTGAATTATCTTAAGCAATTTAGAAAATTTGCAATTTCCTGAGCTTTAACAGCATTAACAGGGAGCATTTTGAAGAAGGATGTGGTTAGAGGGTGTCGACTGGTCTGTCAAAGAAACATGTTAACTCCAAAACAGCTGATATTAAAAGATAGGTAGCAGCTGTCTTGTAATTCTACATATTATTGCCTCATAGATGACTTGAAATAGTTCAAAAGGAAGAAATTCCAAATTTCTAAATGTATTTGACAAGTTTTAAATTTTTTTTTAAGATTTTTTGTTTTTTAATTTATTTTATAGAGAGAGAACAGGGTGGAGGGGCAAAGGGAGAGGGAGAGAGATAATCTTGAGCAGACACCCTGCTGAGCATGGAGACCAGTGTGGTGCTCAATGCCATGACCCTGATACCATGATCTGAGCCAAAATCAGGAGTCAGATGTCCAATTAACTGAGCCACCCAGGCACCCTATAAGTGTTTTATGTAAAGTGACATAAAAGAGTATTATGTGAATGCATGACTCAGTTGTAATGAACTTCATTTTGGCCTTAAACTGCTGAAAGGGGAAATTCTTCATTCAATAAACCTTATTTGAGTGCTTACATACCATAGGCTCTAGCACCCAACAAACACTGAGTTCTTCTCTTGATGTAACCACTTGAAGCTGAGTGACTTGAGAAAAGTTATTCAACTTTTTGGTGTCTCAGTTTTCTTGTCTGCAAAATGGAGGTTAATAATGGTATTATTGGGATAATTAAATAAGATCATGTCTGTAAGATTTTTAGTACTATGCCCAGCACATTGGTGACCCTTCAATAAATGCTATCTACTAGTATTACAAGCAATTCACTATATAGTGGGCTAAAAATTATATATGTGACATGAATTGGTGTTTGAGCCTATGTTGCACTCACTCTAGGATTCAAGCCAATGTGTTACAGCAGCTGGGCTAGTGGCCAGGTGTAAGCAGAAGACAGGAGACTCCTGAAACTTCTCCTAAAGGAAGAGAAAGTTAAGAAGGACAGGTTTCTTTCAAGGAAAGGTGCTAGAGTAAGAAGGGATAGTAACAATGCTTGATACTCAAAATATTCTAGTGGCCACAACTTCTGACTATAATGTAATTAAATTAAAAATTAATTTAAAAGATAAATATTTTATTTCTTAATTTAAAAGTGTAATATTAAATAGCCCATGTAACCAAGCAGAAATCATTATAGAAATTATAATGATTATAATTATAATTATAGAAATTAAGAAATCCTAGGAGCACCTGGGTGGCTCAGGCAGTTAAACTATCTGCCTTCAGCTCAGGTCATAATCTTAGGGTCCTGGGATTGAGCCCCACATGGGCTGAGCTGGGAGCCTGCTTCTCCCTTTGCCTCTCTCCCACGGCTTTTGCTCTCTTTCTTGCTCACACACACTCTCTCTCTCAAATAAATAAATAATCTTAAAAAAGAAATTCTAAACTTAGTGATAATGAAAATACCAAATATCAGCACTTCTAGAATGCATCTAAAGCATATACAGAAAGTTTTTTAGTTTTAATTGTATTAGCAAATAAGAAAAGCTGGAAATTAATAAGCTTAAGAGGTAAACAAAAGAACAATTGAATAAACAAAAGAAGAAAGTTAAAAAGGAAAGAGCAGAAAATAAGAAACTGGAAAGCAAAGATACAATAAGTAGGAGCTACAAAGCTGAAAGTTGGTTATTGAAAAGACCAATAAAACAAACTTCTGTTGAGATAAAAAAGAGAGAGGGAGAGAGAGAGCAAGGCCACAAATAATTAATATTAGGATCAGAAAAAAGGAAAACAATAGCAGATTCAACAAATACTTTAATAATATATAAATAGTAATTATACAAATAAATTAATGCCAATACATTTGAAACTTTAGATATAAAGTTCAAATTTTTTTGGAAAAATGTAACTTAGCAAGACTTAATTAATAAGAAAAAAAAGTTAAATAATTCTATCACCAGTTAAGTACTTCCAATCATGAATTTAAATATTCCCATGGAAAAAAAATTAGATCCTTAAGATTTTAGGTGTGAGTTATATTAAACCTTTAAGGAAGAGATGATTGTTACAGACTCTTCCAAATAATAGAAAAAGAGGGAAAGCTCCTGTAGTAAATCTGTCAAATGGACATTTAAAATCTTTTCCCTTAAAAAAAAAAAAAGGAGGTAACTGGCTGGCTCAGTGGAGCATGAAACTCTTGGTCTCAGGGTCATGAATTTAAGCTCTACATTGGGAATGGAGCCTATTTAAAAATACATACACACATAAGTACATACCTACATAAGTAAATAAGTCAGTAAACAAATAAATAAATAAAATCTTTTCCCCCTTTTTCCAAGAGGAAGGAGGCATCTGGTTACCTCTCCAGATACAATGGTTCTCCCTCAGTTGTAGTCAGATATGGTTATTTGAATAAGTTCTCCCCAATTGAAGAGCAGAAAAGTAGAAATGCATTGTCCTTACCTTAACAGAAAAGGGAAGGACACTCCACTTTCTTCTTACCTTGTCTTCCTAGTGGAAATATGACTGTAGCTGCAACCTCTCTTCAACCAAAAAATGAAACAAAGTTCTAGGAAATGGCTTAGACTCAAATTGGAAGAAATCTGTATTCCTGAATGACTATAAGGACTAGAGCCACCTGGGAACTCAGAACATCCATCCTTGACTTTTACATATTAAATGGGAAACTGTATTAATATGAAAAACTTCTGTGTACTGAGTCACTTGAAAAAAGAAAACACAAGCCATAAATTGAAAGAAGATACATGCTACACAGGTAACCTGTAAAAGATTAGCATTCAAAACATATTAAAATGTCTACAGATCACTAAGAAAAAGACAATTTTTTTAAATGTATGCTATAAACACATTTATATGATGAGGTTTAGGACATGCTATCCCAAAATATGGCAATTTGGCATACTGAATATTTTAAGTTGAAAGAGTTTAAAAAACACCATAAGGAAGAAAGTCACCCTGACCTCCCCCTTGTTGACTTCAAGTTTCATAGTATTGTGGTCTGAAAATATGTGTGGTATGATCTCAATATTTTTGTACTGTAGAGGCCTGATTTGTGGCCCAGTATGTGATCTATTCTTGAGAATGTCCCATGTGCACTTGAAAAGGATGTGTATTTGGTTTAGGATGAAATGTTCTGAATATATCTCTTAACTCCATCTGGTCCAGTCAGTCAAATCCACTGTATCCGTTGATTTTCTTAGATGATCTGTCCATTGCTATAAGTGGGGTGTTAAAGTCCCCTACTATTATTGTACTGTTATCAATGAGTTTCTTCGCATTTGTTATTAATTGATTTATATATTTGGCTGCTCCCAAGTTGAGGGCATAAATATTTACAACTGGGGGGAGCCTGGGTGGCTTAGTTGGTTAAGCATCTGACTCTTGGTTTCAGCTCTGGTCATGTATGGTCTCAAGGTTGTGAAATCAAGCCCTGCATCTTGCTCTGTGCTTAGCAGGGAGTCTGCTTGAGATTCTCTCCCTCTGGCCCTTTCTCCACTTCTCTAAATAAATAAAAAATATAAATATAATAACAAATAAATAAAATATTTTACAAAATATTTGCAGTTTTTAGATCTTCTTATTGGATAGTCCCCTTTATTATGACAGAGTGTCCTTCATCTCTTGTTACAGTCTTTGGTTTAAAATCCAGTTTTTCTGTTAATATGGCTGTCAGTATGACTGATAATGGCTACTCCTGCTTTTTTTTTTTTTTAATGTCCATTACCATGATAAATTGTTCTCCATTCCATCACTTTCATTCTGTAGCTGTCTTCAGCTCTAAAATAAGTCTCTTGTAAGCAACATATAGATGGACCTTGTTTTTTGGTTTGTTTGTTTGTTTTTTAATCCATTCTGATACCCTATGTGTTTTTATTAGAGCACTTAGTCCATTTATGTTCAGAGTGCTTATTGTTAGATATGAGTTTAGTGCCATTGTATTACCTATATAGTGGTTGTTTCTGTAGATTTTCTCTGTTCGTTTCTAGTCTTTGATGTTTTGGGTCTTTCTTTCCACTCAGAGTCCCCTTTAATATTTCTTGCACGACTGGTTTAGTAGTCATGAACCCTTTTAGTTTTTACTTGTCTGGGAAACTGTTTTTCTCTCCTTCTATTCTGAATGACTGCCTTTCTGGATAAAGTATTCTTGGCTGCATATTTTTCCCATTCAGCACTTTGAATATATCATGGCACTCTCTTCTGGCCTACAAAGCTTCTGTGGATAAGTCTGCTACCAACCCTACTTGTCTACCCTTGTAAATCTGGAATTTCTTTTCCCTTATTGCTCTCAGGATTTTCCTTATCTCTGTATTTTGCAAATTTTCCTAAGATATGTCTTGGTGTTGGCCTGCTTTTGTTGTATTTGGTGGAAGTTCTCTGTGCCTCTGGATTTGAATGTCTATTTCCTTCCCCAAATTAGGAAAGTTTTCAGCTGTAATTTGCTCAAAAAGCCTTCTGCCCCCTTTCCTCCCTCTTGTTCTGGGACTCCTGTGATGAACGTTATTATGCTTTATGGAGTCACTGAGTTCCCTAAGTCTACTCTCATGTCTCCAGTCTACTCCAATATTTTTCTTTATTCTTTTCAGCATCAGTATTTTTGTTAATTTTATCTTCTATATTGCTCCATCATTCCTCTGCTTGTTCCATTGTTATAGTCATTACATCCAGTTGGTTTCATATCTCAGTTATAGAATTTTTTATTTCAGCCTGACTAGATTTTAGGTCTTTTATCTTGCAGTAATGGACTCTCTGGTGTCTTCTATGCTTTTCTCAAGCCCAGCTGGTATCCTTATGATTGTGGTTTTAAATTCTGATTCAGGCATATTATTTATATCTGTTTCAATTAGAACCCTGGCTATAACTTTGTTCCTTCTTTTGGTATTAATTCCTTTATCTTGGCATTTTTATTTAGTTCTCTGTCTTCTTCTCTATGTTAGAGAAGCCTGTTATGTTTCTTGCTTTTGAGATTAATGATTTTACTAAGAAGAGGTCATATACTGTCCAGTGCCTATCATTTCAGGAAGTGTTTGGTGTATGCTGTGTGCATTCTGCTCTTTCCCTCAATAAATCCTATGTGAAGTTTCTTCTTACCTGCCGTGGGTTGTGTTTTTTCCTTGCCCAGTGTGTGGCAAGTTTTAGTTTCTCTTTTGTCTGCTTGTTAAAATAAGCCTGATATTATTTCCACTAGAGCTAAAGCTTTCCTGCACTTTATGGTCAGTAGACATGGTGTTGGAGGAAATTGTGCTGGTCTTCTGGGGAAGGGCCTGCTGCTGCTGGGGCTCTCAGGCACACTTGCTCTAGTAAAGAAAACCCTGCAGAGTGCATGGGGTGGGACTTGGTGTAAGCACCTCAAGCATAAGCACCTCCCCTATGGACACTGTGCTGCTCACTGAAGTCCATCAATACTCATAGGTGGGGGATAAAAACAGCATCAACCAACCTCTCATCCCCAGATAAGGGAGTTCTCACCCACCTGTGACCAGGAAGCCTCAAAGAGGAGTGAATAATTTCCTGTCATTTTTCCCAGGCATCCCTAAAATCCCTGCCTTCTTCCTATCTGTGTCCAGGCCATCTGCCCACCTAGTGGTGTAATGCTCCTGTGTTTTCTCTCAGGCACACCAGCTGAGTTTCAAAATACCAAATTTTAAGAACACAGCACAGCATGAACTTGCGCTGATCCCCTCACGGAGGGACTCACCATGCTGTAGCTGGTGCTGGTTTGTCCTAGAAGGACAGTTGCACAAGCATGCAGTGGCTTAGAGTTTAAAGTATAGTGCAGCAAAAAGCAGTTTCCAGGTTAGCTGCCCTCAGCAGGTGTCTTTGCCCCTATGCTAATGAATGGGGCAGCACAATGCTGCCCACCAGCTCTTTTGATGCCTGAGAGGCTGGGCCACCTCCCAGATGCACTCCAAGAAGGCCACCTCCCAGATGCACACTCCAGTGTGACCCTGGGGGATCTTCAGACCATACTGTCCACTTCCAGGCCTCTGCCCTCCTTCTCCATAGGAGCACAGCCAGCCTCCATAGGAGCACAGCCACCCTCCATAGGAGCCTGCCAGCCTCCATACCTGCCATGGGGTAGGCTTCTAAAACTTCCATCTTTGAGCTCTGCTGTTTGTAAAAACTCACAGTAAACAGCCCTTTTTGTTTTCCTAGTCAATGTTTGGGGGAAGTGTTTTTCTTGTGCCATTCCTTGTGCACTTCTCTCTCTCTCTCTCTCTCTCTCTCTCTCTCTCTCTCTGTGATCACACCCCCCTCCCCCTACAGCATCCATGATTCTTCTCCTCCAAATCATGCACCTGCACCTCCCACCTTCCACAGTGTTGTTTCTTTTCTCCCTCTAGTTATGCAATTTGTTCTCTCAGTCCTCAGATCAATTTCTTGGGTGTTCAGAATGATTTGATATTTATCTAGCTGTGTTTGAGGGATGAAACAACCTTAGGGTTCCCCTACTATTCCACCATCGTAACTCCTCCTCCACCATTTTAATTTCTAAACTCAGTTTAATTTTTAAACTAAAATGGATGACCCTCCAAGATAGCATGAGAAGCCTGAAGACAGGACAGTTTGCCCTTAAAGAGTGGCAGAATATAGCACCCTAAAATATGCCTTTTGGGCATATTATTATTTTGAGTATTATTATTTAGAGCTAAAGTTACTTGAAAAATAACAAATACAGGATGAGACTTTCTTTAAGTGCACCTTATCTATCTATAGACACATCCTCCAAAAAGAACTCAATTGTCACCAATCTCTTTCTCTAGAGTTTCATCAACCAGAGAAAACTGGTTCTTAACACAGGAGAAACTAGAAAACTATCACAAACAAGCCTATCTTCTATCTATCCTTCTAAGGGCCCATTTCTCTATCCTAAATATCATTTACTCTTCCTTCAGAAGCCTAATCCTCCCTCCCCTTCCTCTATTAAGACTGTATGTAGTTAAAAACAAAACAAAACAAACAAACACACTGTATGTAAGCTCTTAAATCTTACTGCTTTTTTGAGTGTTCTTTTTTCCCTATAATTCCCTTTTGCATGGAACATTAAAAATTAATAAAGTTGTATACTTTTTCTCCTGGTAATCTTCCTGTTGTCAGCTCATTTGATAGATCCAACTAGAAAACCTAGAATGATAGAGGGAATATCTTTCCTCTTCTAAACCCTCTATAAACACAACTCTCTCTCTCTTCCTCTTTTCTTTTCTCTTTTTCTCTTTCTTCTCCCTCTCTCTTCCTATCTTTCTCTACCTCATACCCAGTACATTCTTAAACTATACCACTTTCACTTGTGATTCACAAAATAAAGAGAAAATTTTGAAAGAAAATCCTGCTGTATCCATTTCCTAAGCCATTTATTGGTTAAATTTTGTCTATGAAAAATGTTCAATGTTAAGTAGTCAAACCATTTCATTGATTAATCTTATGATATGTCTAAATGTTCCCAAAACAGTTTGGCCGCTAGTGAGTGAGCCTTTATAAAACTATTGCCCCAGATGTGTTTCTGGTGAAATGCCAATGTAAGGCCACATGGCTAATGAAAAAAAAGGTTTAGATGCATCCTGGGTTAAGGTAGTACATAGAACATACCAATCTGAATTTTTTTCTTCTCTATAACTACAATAGTGGTATTATTTTAAAAGACAAGAAAGCATGAAGATGGGGTGGACAAGAAAACAAATAGTTGCAAAATAACTTAGAAGAACTGAGTAAACTGAGTTCTCTGGAAACAGTGAGAAAAAGTGAAAATAGACATTACTATATTGCAGAAATACCCACAGACTCAAATCCTCTCCCCCTCTTCTCTCCCTAAATCCATGGTATTGGATGACTACCTCTCAATGACTCCTGTAGAGGCTAGGAATCTCTGGAGAAGATAAAACTGTGTCTCAGTACTGGGGAATAGTAAGCAAAATTGAGATCATTGGTACCGTGCAAAAATGGAGGTTTACATAATAGAGGCCAAGGGAAGACTGCTCCAAGATGGGCCACTTTGGCATAAAGATTATTTCAAGTTAAAAGTAACCCAAACCCAGCAGATGTAGGAAAAGCTCTCTGCCTCCCTCTCAACTTCTTAAATCTACAAAGAGCCTATACAAGGAAGAGAGATATTAACAGAGACTTCCCTTTACCCAAGAAACTTACCTGCACAAACATCTCTTTTTACCTTCCTGCTAATGGCCTCCCTCCCCTTTGTATCCTCTGACTCTACCCCTCTCCATAGCTTCTATAAGCTTCATGTTGCCTCACTGTCTTTGAAATTTCACGTCTGTGGATTCCCCATATGTACACCTATTAAGTTTGATTTTCTCCTATTAATTGGTCCTATGTCAATTTGATTCTAAATCCAGCTAGAATGACCATAGGGCAGAGGGAGGTCTTCCTCTCTGGCAACATAATCACATGCATTATGCATGCTAAGACTCTGTCTTCTATTCCATAGACTTATTAACTATTCAACCCCCAAACTATGCCGGCTGTATCTTTACCCTCTAGACAGGATATTAGCACACTTCTCTCTATATGCAACCCAAGAGAGAAAAAATAGAGAAACTGACATTTGGGATTATGCAACAAAAAGAATGGCCCTAGAGTGAACTTGAAGTATACAAGAGTTCTCTATGTACTCAGAACTTCCAGTCAACTCTTTAGTCTTTTTCTTTCAATTATGAGCAGAAAGCTAAAGATCGCCAGAATTTTAAAGAAAGTGTCTATCATGAAAGATAAAGACCAAGCAAATAGAAGAAGCACCTGTTGAGGGAAGGGAATATGTAGGAGAAAGAAAATGTTACATAATTTCTGTTCAAAGCTTCCCAGAAGAGACCACCAAAGAACTCTATTGTGATTACAACAATAAATACCTAGCACAGTTTATTAGAAATATGCCAGAAAAGGGTGACACTGGCCAATTAAAATCCATCAAATGGACTCTGAGAAGCTTTAGCACTTGAGTTTTATAAAGTTTCGTTGGGGAGGAGTTAGTCAAAGGATGGTTTTAGGTGGAAGTTAACAAAAATGGGGGAGGGGCAGGAAGGAAGTGTAGGGCTATGACAGGAAAGAATTGGTCAGAATTTGCAAGAGACTTGAGTTTCTGACTGCTTTGATAGGCTAGGCTAGGCTGTTGTGAAAGAGTCTGTGGTTTTTATCTTTTCTGAACACATAAGCTGTTGCTGAAATTATCTATCTTGGAAATTGTGGTTTCTGTGCTTTTTTTCTTTTGTTTTTCAAGTTGTGGTTTCAGTAGTTTTCCATTTCTCAGTCCTGAGAGAGGTAAGAGAAGGTATTTTATTATTAAAACAAGAACAAGACACTATTTTTAAAAAGAGGAACATTCATAGAACAAAGAGAAGCTTTTGGAAGTTAAAAGTATGATAAGTGAAAACAATAAAGAATTGAGATATAAAAATTGAAGAAATCACTAGATAGAACAGCAAAAATATAAGGGGATATGAAATAGGAGGGTAAAGGTAAGAAAAATTAAGTTAGTCTATGCATTTCAGCAGCCAAAATAATGGGATTTCCAGGAAAGAAAAAAAGGTGGGGGTGGGGGGGGATGAAATCAGCAATGAAATAATTCAAGGAAAATTTCCAGAGCTGAAGGACACAAATTTCCAAATTGAAGCCCATTTTAACAGATTAAAATTGTCCTACACCAAAGCATATAATTGTGAAATTTTAAACATTTAGGACAGAAGATGAGATTCTCAGTCTTCCAGGAAAGGGACGGGAGGAAATAGGGTACAAAAAGGAGGAACAGGAATCAGAATTGCTTTGGGCTTCTCAACAGCAATGTAGTGTAGGGGAAGAAAAATTTTTCTTTAAACCTGTTAGGGTTTAAACCTGTTAGGGTTCCTGGCTAAGTCTGAATATTAAACTGACAAAGACAGATTAACAGGAGAAAAGCATATAAACTTTATAGAATTTCTACATGTGCATAAGAGACTTCATAAGAGAATAAAGACCAGAAGAAGTAACCAAAGAAGGAAGCTTTTATACCTTTTAAACAAAAGGATAATAAATTTATGAGGAATTAACAAGACAAAGATTTGGGTTATGGACAATAAATGGTAAATAGGTAACAAGGTTTGTTTATGAAGGTTTCTGGACCTTAAATTTTCTGTCTCTAAATATTAGAATACATCCTTTCTAATGGCACAGGAAGGGTATCTTTCAATGGAAGATTTATCTCCTCCTTTGAGGGAATTAGGGGGTACGAGGAGAGGTCAGAGTGAACTTCCTGCTATTTTCTCAAACTCCAAATTAATATATGCATATGCCAAGGTACCATATGTTGAGGTTGTGTGTCTGGAGCCCCATGATTAAGATGCTAGAAGACAGTACAGGAATGCCTTAAAAATTCTGAAGTAAAATTTATTTGAAATAGAGAACTGTCTAGTCAACCAAATTTTGAAACAATTGCTGTTTTATATAAAAACTTGCAAAGACTCTTTAAAAAAGGAAAAAATTTGCAAAGATTTTGAAAATACTCTCCATGTACCCTTTGTTAAGAAACTACTGGCAGATATGTGCCACAAAAATGATAAAACTAAAAAAGAATAAGGTATGATATATAGAAAATGGGAGAGAGACAAGGGGGAATACCTGACATGATAGTGAAAGGAAATCACAAATAAATAGCAGGCACCAAGGGTAGAAGGCAACTGGTCCACATTGGGGGAGATGTAACTGTAGACACAGGCATGCTAAGAATGTCATTCCCAAAATGGCTACTGCCATGTTGCTAAGAATGTCATCCCCAAAATGTCTACTGCCATGTTTAACCTGGGGTGAGAATCTTGTCTGCACTTGGTTTGTTTATGAGAAGCTTAGCCCTTCTCCCTTGCTGCCATATGTGTTTCCTCAAGTAAACTCAACTCAAATGAAAAGGGTTTTGTGTGCTGTTTTCAAGGGGAGGGAGGGTTGAGAATGACTCCTCAGAGTCTAACTTGAAAATCAAGGCAGAAAGAATTGGTGACAGTTATTTGGACAACTTTCCTTCAAAATATATGGGCTTGGCATTATTCCACAGTGCTTCTATTGTACATAGCCTCTGGGTTTATAAAGACTTTGTTTCAAATCCTTGTTCTGCCATGTGTTGCTTCCTGGTCTTGGAACAATTAACCACTCTGAGTGTTAGTTTTTGCCTCTGACAAATGGGGCTAATAATGGTGTCTATTTACTGTCATGGAAAACCTTAAATGACTTAAAGAATATAAAACAGTACCAGTCTCAATAAATTTAAGTGGTAGTTTCAGGGACTTCCCAGCTATCCTAAAAATGTTAAAAGTGAAAACTTAAACTGGCTCATGCTCATCACTCCAGTTTACTACACTGCATATACATTCCTCCACAATTTATAATATTCTTTGGTTTCTACCTTGTTCATGTCTTCACCTCCTCTACTCCCACGAGTTCTTTATTTACTCAGATTCACTATCTATTTCTTAAGATTCAGCCCTGGCATTACTTCTCTGAAGTCTCCATTGACTAGGTTAAAGCACTCCTCATATATCCTTGCCATAAGTTCTGTTCACACCTCTCTATATCTTTGTACTTATAACTTAGTTTGTTTAAGTGTCATGAGTTCCCTGAGGGCAGAGATTATGTCTTATTCATATTTTGAACCCCAGAGGCCAGTGTGGTGATTTGTAGATGGTAGATATTCAATGAGCATTGGACAAATAAATAATAAATAATAAATAATAAATAATAAATAAATAATGCTCAGACAAATTTTTTCCAAGTTCTCATCCTTTGTTTTCCAGGGCCAGGACATCAAGTTTCTTTGAACATTCAGGAACAAGCAAGCTTAAGGGAACTGACTCACACTAAATAAACTCTCCATGTAGTGTACAAATCAGAATGCAATTTATTGAAAAATAACTCTTATCAATCCATTGTCTCCCCTAGATGTAAGTCTTTGGTAATAACCAATATAATTTCTTGGGAACCTGGTATGCTCTAGCTACTCCCCTGAATTCACCAAAAGTGACTCCATCTCTTGAAAATGAACCAGTGTTGGGCACCTGGGTGGGTTGGTTGGTTAAGCATCTGGCTTTGGTTCAGGTCATGGTCCCAGGGTCCTGGGATTGAGACCAGCATCAGGCTCCCTGCTCAGCGGGATGTCTGCTTCTCCCTCTGCCCATCCCCTCACTTGTTCTCTGTCTTTCTCTTTCTCTCTCTCTCAAAAATTCTCTCAAAAATTTAAAAAGGAGGAGGAGGAGGAGGAGAAGAAGAAGGAGAACAAGAAGAAAATGAACCAGTGTTAAATAGGCTATTGAAATGGCCTTGAAAAGGTGGAAAGTCAATGTATTAATTTACATTTACATTGAGATCAGAATGCTCAGTTCTATATGAGGAACACATTCTCTTTCAGGCTTCAAGCTATCCAGGAAACCAATAACATTCAAGGACCCAATCATTAATTTATAAGGTAAAAATCACTGTGGCAGAGAGGGGAAATACTAGTCAGGAACCTTATGATGTGAATGTTGTTTCTAAGCACTGACCTACCTTGATGCCAAATAACAATTAGAGTAGAAGAAGCAAGATGATCAAATATTTACTGGTTTCAGGCTTAGAGAAGGTTTGTTAAAGGGAACTAAACACCTGCAGTCTGTTATTTAAAGCCTCCTCACTGCAAAGGTGCCAAAGAAAACTTGTAAATTTAGTCTTTACACCATTTACCTGGCTGAGCTACCACCCTCACATTGACTTTTCTTTAGATGAGTTAATCTGGTTGGCAATTTTTGTTTTCTTAAAAGAACCAGAAAATAAATATTTTCAGCTTTGTAGGCCATACAGTGTCTGTTGCAAGTACTCAACTATGCCATTGTAGCATAAAAGCAACCACAGATAATACATAAATGAATGAGCATGGCTATGTTCAAATAAAACCATTTATGGACACTAAAGTATGACTTTCATATCATTTTCATGGGTCATTAAATATTGTTATTCTTTTTATATTTTTTCCAACTATTTAAAAAGCCACTCTTAGCCCACAGGTTATACAAAAATAGGTTGCAGGTAATTTGTTAACCCATTATCTGGTCAGTAAAAAAGAAGCAGCCTAGGATGTGTGGCCTAATATTAATAAAGAAATAAGGGAGTTTCAAAAGGCAGTTCTCTACATTATTCCTTAAAGTAATCCCAGGAAAGTGACAGGTTAATCCAAGTATAGGGCTGGATAATCTCATTATAGACCCCCTATACAATTCTAGTTATCCTGTTTTTTAGGGCAGAGTACTAAAGCTCTCACTAATTTGGACCTCCCTCATGTTAGCCCACCTCCCCAGGATTTCTACAGTAGCTGACTCTTCTCTAAGGTTTGACTCCAGCATCCTTCAGAATACAACACTGATCATTTTCCCTCTGCCTGAATGCTGTACTACTCTACTGCTACTCCCCAACAAAGAGTTACTTATGGTCCATATTTATCAGATATCTGTTGGAGAAACAAAGAAATGTATGACAGAAAATGTTTCTGCCCTTAAAGAATTCCCAATCTCAGTAGAAGGCAGATTTTCTTCATATAATAAGTGATTGCCAATTAGCTTTAAAAAGAGAAATTTGGGGGCACCTGGGTGGCTCAAACTTTAGAAATCTGCCTTTGGCTTGGGTCATGGTTCCAGGGTCCTGGGCATATAGCCCAGCATCAAGCCCTGAATCAGGCTCTCTGCTCGGTGGGAAGCCTGCTTCTCCCTCTCCCACTCCCCCTGCTTGTGTTTCCTCTCTTGCTGTCTCTCTCTCTCTGTCAAATAAATAAATAAAATCTTCAAAAAAAAAAAAAAAAAGGAGTAATTTGGCGGAGCCTTAATCTCTGCTAGCCTCTCCAAAGAGCCACCTTAACTAGAATAGCCTTTGTATTGATAATTAATGTTAATATCAATGAAAGCTAACTTAAAAGCTATCTTTATCAATATATCTTTATCAATATACACTGTCTTTTGTTTAACTTAATTTATATTGCCATTGCAATATGTGACCCTTCAGGACATAACTCAATTAGATGATTAACAGAATATTTCACATTAATGTAGACAGGTTTTAGAATATTAAACTGTTATTTCATATTTTCATACTTATATGCTTGAGTCACCATGTGCGCCTTACATGAATACTTAACTCATTGGTTAAATTGATGTTCTTCTTTCATGGTGGATTACTTTGTATTTTAGCTGACTTAACTAAGATCCCACAGTAGAGTAACTAGGGTCATTTTTTTTTTTTTTAACAACTGTTATTGAATTCCTGTTTTAGAGTGAGATTTTAATAAATTGACTTTAAAGTTGGGGGGTGGGGCACCTGGGTGGCTCAGTGGGTTAAGCCGCTGCCTCCGGCTCAGGTCATGATCTCGGGGTCCTGGGATTGAGTCCCGCATCGGGCTCTCTGCTCGGCAGGGAGCCTGCTTCCTCCTCTTTCTCTGCCTGCCTCTATGCCTACTTGTGATCTCTCTCTGTCAAATAAATAAATAAAATCTTAAAAAAAAAAAAGTTGGAGGGTGAATCAATGTGTAAGGTAGTGGGCAGGAGAGTGGGCCTGTCTGTATTGGGAACAACAGAGTGGTATCTTTCAGCTGAGTAGTTTAGCTGGAGTGTGTGTGAAGAAGAGGATGCCTAGTGATGAGTAAAAACCTCATGCAGGATAAACACATCAATTCTATGATTTCATTTTACATCTATCTCATTTCATTCTTCATTACAAAGCAGTATCAAATGGAAATGACATTTGGATGTCTTCCACTTTCTTACAGAATTTAAATTTTTTTCTTAATTTCAAGATTGCTCCCATTTCAGTAATCTCAAACTCACTGTTCTTTCAATTAAAAAACAAAATTCATGGTGCTGGCTGGACCAGTCAGAAGAGCATACAGCTCTTGATCTCAGGGTCATGAATTTGAATCCTATGTTGGGTGCAGAGATTACTTAATTGACTAAATAAATAAAAGTTAAAAAATAAAATAAAGAACAAAATTCAACTAAGTAAATTGGAAGATCCAACTGACTTTATTAAATGATTCATGAACTGGCAATCTCCAATCTAGCAAGTCAAAGGGAACTCCATTGAGCTAAACAAAAGAAGGTTTATAAAAGGCAGAAAGGAGGCATTAAAAAAAGAAGAAAGGAATTTGCTAGTAAGAAATGCATTGTTTAGGCAAGGTTGACCTCCTAAGGGGAGTATGTAGAGAGCAAGATGGAGTCACTCATTGTAGTGATGTAAGCAGCCAATGGTTTTGAAGCTAAGACCAAATATCACCAAAGCCAGCACAGACCAGCAGTACAAAGGACAGATAATCAGTAAGGCCGCTCGAACCTGGATAAATCAGGAGCTGATAATCACTAGAACCAGAAGGGATCTGCAAAGTTCTAACACTGATTAAACTCCTTTGAAAAGAGAGAACTACTGCATCAAATTGTCAGGTTCTCCAGACACTGACTCTTCAATCTCTGACCGAATTTGAAAGACAACTGCCACTGAAGACTATACCCAGTTGATCTCTGAACATTATAGAACCCTCCACTGCTAAAACGTAATAAGCAGTACATGCCAAAAGCTGACCTGGACTGGACAGAGGCTTCACCTCAACTGTGTACTCCGACTGACTTCATTCTGTTTGGTTCCTTAACTTCTTACCCCTTGTTGTATCTTGTCTGTTGTGTGATTTTGATTGTATTTTCCTTTATGTGATGTTTAGGAAGCCAAGGTAAATGCATAGTGAAATGCCAGTGAATTTGGAGTTCTGAACCTGCTTTACAGTTATGTTAACCTTGCTTTATGATTGAATAAAGCTGACTTTGTAGAAAGACACAACTTGAGTGTGCATCATCATAGTGTGATTGAACTAACATGAGTTCACTCCTTAATGACTAACAGATAGAAATTACACCAGGTTGAGTTGTTGCACAAAGTAAATTTTATTTGCAGCAAATAAAGAGATCACAGGAAGTGATTCCAAAACTGTGACTCTACAAACAGGGGGGTGGATGGTTTCCTTTTACTTAGGGTTAGGATGAATATTTTAAAAGGGGGTCCTCGGGCACCTGGGAGGCTCAGTTGGTTAAGTGACTGCCTTCAGCTCAGGTCATGATCCTGGAGTCCTGGGATCAAATCCCGCATCGGGCTCCCAGCTCCACGGGGTGTCTGCTTCTCTCTCTGACCTTCTCCTCGCTCATACTCTCTCTCACTGTCTCTCTCTCAAATAAATAAATAAAATATTTTTTTTAAAAAGGGGGAGGTCCTCTAATGAACATAGATTTAGGGAATTCAGTGACTCCTTAAAGTATAATAACCTTCATATCATAGCAGTCCCAGAAGAAGAGAAAGAAAAAGGAGCAGAAGGTTTATTTGAGCAAATTATAGCTGAAAACTTCCTTAATTTGGAGAAGGAAATAGATTTTGAAATCCAAGAACAGAGAACTCCCATTAAGTCCAGCAAAACCAGGCCAACACCAAGACATATCAAAGTCAAATTCACAACATACACAAGCAAGGAAAAAGTCCTGAAAGTTGCAAGGGGAAAAAATCTACAAGGAAAGTAGATCAGGTCTGCAGCAGATATGTCCATAGAAACTTAGTAGGCCAGAAGAGAGTGCCATAATATATTCAACATGCTGAATGGGAAAAACCTGCAGTCAAGAATACCCTACCTAGCAAGCTGTAATTCAGAATAACAGAGAAAAAGAATTTTCTAGGCAAACAAAAACTAAAGGAGTTCATGAATTCTAAACCAGCCTGCAAGAAATATTAAAGGGAATTCTGAGTGGAGAAAAAAAGGCCAAAAGCAATAAAGACTAGAAAGAGCAGAGAACATCATGAGAAATACCAACTTTACAAATAACACAACAGCACTAAATTCATATCTATCAATAATCACTCAGTATGTCTATGGGAAATGCTCTAATCAAAACACATGGTGGGGGGCACCTGGGTAGCTTAGTTAAGCATCTGACTCTTGGTTTTGGCTCAGGCTATGGTCTTGAGTACTGAGATTGAGCCCTGCATTGGAGTCTGCCCTGGATGTAGAACCAGCGTGATGTTCTCTCTCTCCTTCTTCCCCTCCTCTGGCCCCTCTTCACACTCTCACTCTTTCACAAAACAAAGCAAAAGAAAACACACACACACACACACATCGGGTGGTATCAGAATGGATTTAAAAAAAAAAAAAAAAAAGACCCATCTACACACTGCCTTATAGAAGAGATTCATTTTAGACCTAAAGACATCTGCAGATTTAAAGTGAGAGGTTGATAACTATGTATCATCTTAAGGAATATCAAAAGAAAGCTGGAGTAGCCATACAGGAACTTTAACACCCCACTTACAGCAATGGACAGATTATCTAATCAGAAAATCAATAAGAAAACAATGGTTTGACATACTGGACAGGATGGACTTAATAGATATATTCAGAATATTTCATCCTAAAGCAACAGAATACACATTCTTTTTGAGTACACATGGAAAATTCTCCAGAATAGATCACACATGGGACCACAAATCAGCCCTCAACAAGTACAAAAAGATTGAGAGCATTCCATGCATATTTTCAGACCACAACACTATGAAACTTGAAGTCAACCACAAGAAAAAATTTGAAAAGACCACAAATACATGGAGGTTAAAGAACACCCTACTAAAGAATGACTGGGTTACCAGAAAATTAAAGAAGGAATGCAAAAAGGACATGGAAGCAAATGAAAATAAACACAACAGTCCTAAACCTTTGAGAGGCAGCAAAAGTGGTCATAAGAGGGAAGAATATAGCAATACAGGCCTACCTCAAGAAGGAAGAAAAGTCTCAATATACAACCTAAGCTTACACTTGAAGGAATAGCAAATAAGGCCTAAAGTCAGCAGGAGAAGGGAAATCATAAAGACCAGAGAAGAATTAAATGATATAGAAACCAATAAAAAAACAGTAGAACAGATCAATGAAACTAGGAGCTGGCTTTTTGAAAGAATTAACAAAATTGATCAACCCCTAGCCAGACTTATCATAAAGAAAAAATAAAGGACCCATATAAATAAAATTATGAATGAAAAAGGAGAAATCACAACCAACATCACATAAATATAAACAATTATAAAAGAATATTATGAAAAATTACATGCCAACAAACTGAGCAATCTGGAAGAAATGGATAAATTCCTAGAAACACAAAACTGAAAGGAAGAAATAGAAAACTTGAACAGACTGATAACAAGCAAAGAAATTAAATCAGTAATCAAAAATCTCCCAACAAACAAAGCTCCAGGGTCAGGTGGCTTCCCAGGAGAGTTCTACTGGACATTTAAAGAAGAGTTAATACCTATTCTTCTGAAACTGTTTCAAAAAATTGAAATTGAAGAAAAACAAACTCATTCTACAGGCCAGCATTACCTTGATTCCAAAAACCAGACAAAGACCCCACTAAAAAGAAGAATTACAGGGACGCCTGGGTGGCTCAGTGGGTTAAACCTCTGCCTTCGGCTCAGGTCATGGTCCTGGGGTCCTGGGATCAAGCCCCGCATCTCTGCTGTGCAGAGAGCCTGCTTCCTCCCTCTCTCTCTGCCTGCCTCTCTGCCTACTTGTGATCTCTGTCTGTCAAATAAATAAATAAAATCTTAAAAAAAAGAAGAAGAAGAATTACAGGCCAGTATCCCTGATGAGCATTAATGCAAAGAAATTCTCAACAGTTTACTAAACTGTAGCAAATCCAACAGTTTACTAAAGAATCATTTGCCATAATCAAGTGGGATTTATTCCTAGGCTGCACAGATGGCTCAATATTCACAAATCGATCAATGTGATGATACACCACATTAATAAAAGAAAAGATAAGAATCATATGGTCTTCTCAATAAATGCAGAAAAAGCATTTCACAAAGTACAGTATCCATTCTTGATAAAAACCCTCAAGAAAATAAGAAAGAGGGAGCATATCTCAACATCATAAAGCATATCTCAACATCATCATATACAAGTGAACCTCAACTAAGATCATCCTCAATGAGGAAAAACTGAGAGCTTTTCCCCTAAGGTCAGGAGCAAGATGGGGATGTTTACTCTCACCATTGTTATTTAACATAGTACTAGAAGTCCTAACCTCAGCAATTAGACAAAAGAAAATAAAGGCCATCCAAATCCACAAGGAAGAAGTCAAAATTTCACTATTCCCTATGATATGATATTCTTGGTAGAAAATGAAAGACTCCACCAAAATATTCCTAGAACTGATATAAACAAGTTCAACAAAATCACAAGATAGAAAATCAGTGTACAGAAATCTGTTGCATTTCTATGCACCAATAATGAAGCAGCAGAAAGAGAAATCAAGAAAGCTGAAAGCATCACAATCCCAGACTTCAAGCAATATTACAAAGCTGCGGTCAGCAAGACAGTATGGTACTTGCACAAAAGCAGACACATAGATCAATGGAACAGAATAGAAAACCTAGAATGGACCTACAAATCTATGGCCAACTAATCTTTTACAAAGCAGGAACAAATATCTGATGGAAAATACAGGCTCTTCAAAATATGATGGAAAACCTAGACAGCAACATGCAGAAAAATGAAACTGGTCCAGTTTCTTATACCACAAACACAAATTCAAAATGGATGAAAGACCTAAGTGTGAGACAGGATACCATCAGAATCCTAGAGAACACAGGCAGCAACCCATTTGGCTAGCTGTAGCAATTTCTTACTAGACGTAGACGTGTCATTGGAAGCGAGGGAAACAAAAGCAAAAAGGAAGTACTGGAACTAGGTCAAGATTAAAAGTTTCTGGGGCACCTGAGTGACTCAGTTAAGTGTCTGACTTCAGCTGAGGTCATGATCTCAGGGTCCTGGGATAGAGTCCTGCATTAGGGCTCCCTACTCATCAAGGAGTCTGCTTTTCCCTCTGCTCCTCTGCTGCTTGTGCTTTTGAGCTGTCCTGCTCTCCTGCTCTCAGGCTCATACTTTCTCTCTCTCTCAAATAAATAAATCTTAAAAAAAATAAATAAATAAAGCGCTTCTGCACAGTGAAGGAAACAATAAACAAAACTAAAAGGCAACCTTCAGAATGGAAAAGATATTTGCAAATGACTTATCTGATAAAGGGTTAATATCCAAAATCTATAAAGAACTTACCAAACTCAACACCTAAAAAACAAATAGTTAAGAAATGGGTAGAGGCCACGAATAGACTTTTTTCCAAAGAATACATCCAGATGGCTAAGAGCCACATGAAAAGATGCTCAGTATCACTCATCATCAGGGAAATACAAACCAAAACCCTGCTGAGATATCACTTCACACCTGTCATAATGGCTAAAATTAACAACACGGGCAACAAGAGATGTTTTCAAGGATGCAGAGAAAAGGAAACCTCTTACACTCTTGGTGGGAATGCAACTGGTGCAGCCACTCTGAAAACAGTATGGATGTTCCCAAAAAGTTACAAACAGAGCTACCCTACAACCCAGCAATTGCACTATTAGGTATTTACCCAAAGGATACAAAAATACTGAATTTGAAGGGGCACCCTACTGTTTACAGTAGCATTATCAACAATAACAAAACTATGGAAATAACCCAAATACCCACTGACTGATGAATGGGAAAAGAAGGTGTGTACACACACACACACACACACACACACACGGGAATATTGTTCAGCCATCTAAGAGAAATGAAATCTTTCCATCTGCAACACCAAGGATGGAGCTAGAGTGTGTTATGCTAAATGAAATAAGTCAGAGAAGGACCTATGATTTTACATATATGTGGAATTTAGGAAACAAAACAGATGAGCACATGGAAAAGGAAAAAAAAAGGAAGGAAACAGGCCATAAGACACTCTTTATGCATATAGAACAAACTGCAGGTTGATGCAAGGAAGTGGGTGGGGATGGATTTGATGGGTGATGAGTATTTAGGAGGGCACTTTGATATGATGAGCATTTGGTGTTATGTGTAAATGAGGAATCACTAAGTTATACTCCTGAAACCAATATTATACTATATGTCAACTAACTAGAATTTAAGTAAAAATTTGGAGGAAAAAAAAAGGCAGGACACTCACCTGTTATTATGTCTTGTGTCAATTTAATTATTAGTCCAGCCACAAGAATCAACTGGCCTAGGGGAGTGGGTTGGGGAGAGGGGCTATTTACCCCCTCCCAAAGTGTCCATCTTCTGCAAATGATATATCAAAATAAATCCCTTCATCATTCAACCCATCCAGGCAGACTCCATGCTAAAGCTCCCCTAGGAAGAATTTCAGGCACCTCTGCTCTTAGCCTATCTTGGGACTCTGAGGAAGGCTTCCAGGAGAAGATAAGTTAAAATGGATTTGGGAGAACAGGTAAAATGAATTTTTGAAGTTCCCAAAAGTTGGAAGCGTGTTCCAAAAGAGTATCAGCTACCTGAGAGGGTCACAAGTTTATGAAGAGCCTTCCTTTGTAAACAGTGCTATGGAGATTCAAATCTTCAAAACATAAATCGAATCTTGTTTGTGAATGCAAAGTTTAAAGCTGTGTCTGATTGTAAAGGAAAACTATTATCTTCGTATATATTACACACATTAATCTGAGCATTCAGAGCACTTCACTTAACTACACTTATGACACCAGACATGAGTTTTTCACACATCGTGCAATTCTGGGGCACCTGCTGGGTGTCCTACAATTTAACTCATTCTTTTTTTTTTATTATTTTTATTATTATTTATTTATTTAAGAGAGAGAGAGAGAGTGTGTGTGTGTGTGTATGTGCACATGCAGTGGGAAGGGACAGAAGAAGAGAGATAATCCCAAGCCACCTCACTCCCAGCAGGGAGCCTGATGATGGGCTCAATCTCATGACCCTGAGATCATCACCTGAGCTGCAATCAAGATTTAGATGCTTAACCGACCAAGACTCCCCTGACTCAATTCTGAGGATATCTACCTGGAGATAACATCAGGTCCCACAGGTTAAGGGCTCACTTCATACTCTAATCTCAAGCCCTGGTTATAACCTGTGCTTCTTATAGCAGGCTATATATTGGAGTTTCATCCCACCTTCCAATTAATTTGCTAGAGCAGCTCATATAACTGAGGAAAACAGTTAACTTATGCTGGTAAAGAAAAAGTGGGGTCAAAATGGGTTCACTTACCCCCACCACAGCAAACCAAGATTTAGCTCCCAGAAATGTGACCATTAAAGGGTGGATCTGAAATTTCCTGATCAGCACTTGTGAGATAATCTCCATAATAAGTCTCCTGTATTCCCTTCCTTGCAAAAGGAGATGGCCTGACCTCAAACAACCTGTGTTTTCTTTTGCTAATAACGTCCTTGCCTCACTCTCCTTTGGCCTATAAAATTCCTGAAAAAGCCTATCTATTTGCTGGAAGGGTTGTTGTCCAATTGTGAATCCAATAAAGCCAATCAGATACTCAAATTTGCTAGTTGAATTTTTGTTCTTTAACATTTATAGATTACCAGTTTATTGCAGAGGCATTAAAGGATAGGGTGCAACAGCCAGATGCAGAGCTACATAAAGGCAAGGTATGCAAGAAAGGTAGGAATGTATGCTGAGCTTCTCTGTCTCCTCTAGGAGTGTCCCTTTCTCAGCACCTCTGCATATCCCAGCAGTTCAAGATTCACTAAACAGCATGACTTGTTAAATCATTGGCCATTGGTGAGTGATTTGACCTTCAGCCCCTCTCCCATCACCAGAAATGGGGATTAGTGAAGAGAGACTGAAAGTTCCAGTCCTCTAATCACATGGTTTGTTCCGCTGGCAACCAGTCCCCATCCTTAGAAGCACTCCAAAGTCTCCTTGTTAACATAAACTCAGATGTGGCTGAAAGGGGCTTATTACATGAATAACAAAAGGCACACATCATTGCCCTGGAGTTATTTCAGGAACTGGGAACAAAAATCAAAATTGTAAAAAAGATGCCCCTAAAACTCTAGTATTGAAAATTATAAACATTTTGTCAGGAACAGTAGACAGAGACTATATTTAGTCTCTGTCTATGCCAGTGTGATGTTGTGATTTATAAAAGAAATATATATATAATATATAAAAGATATATATATAAAAGACATATAAATATATATATATATATATTTCTTTTATAAATCACAACATCACACTGACATAATCAGATATGTAGTTTAAAATTTAAACTAGGTGAATCATCTTGATTGTAACAAGAATAGGTTTAGTGGAGGGAGACAGTCAGACAAGGCCCTGGTAATAAAGGCAGATACTCAGAAAGCCCTTCATAATTCACTGGTGATGATAAAACATTGTAGATAAATGATCAGTTTTGAGATGCATTCATTCTTCATAGTTAAAAACAGCTGAATATTTAGTTTTAAGTATATCTTCAATTGCCTGGCAAGATCCTAGTTTATACCCACAGTCTTGGCTTTTGATTTCACTCTCAGTGGTACCCTTGCTTGGATGATCATTTATGAAGTCTTCCTATGATTTAAGCAACCCCAGCATAGGACACCAATAATTGCTAATGGTTTTGCAACTTTAATTTTACCTGACATTTTCCTCTCATTGTTTGACTTTACCTCTGTTATTGTTTCTTCTGTGAAATATAGAGATGAACCATATCCTCAGTATGTTCTTGTTCTTTTTAGGATCAATGTTGCCAAGGCCCCTTCCTACATTAACCCCCTAAGTCAGTGTGGGGGGGGTTGTTTTGTTTTTTAGTCAATATTTTTTGAGCTTTGTTTGAAAACAGGTTAAAGTTCAAATTTTTTTAAAGATTTTATCTATTTATTTGACAGAGAGAAATCACAAGTAGTCAGAGAGGCAGGCAGAGAGAGAGAGAGGGAAGCAGGCTCCCCGCCGATCCCAGGACCCTGAGATTATGACCCCAGCCGAAGGCAGCAGCTCAACCCACTGAGCCACCCAGGCGCCCAAGTTCAATTCTTTTTTATCGCCACACAATATAGACATAGACTTTTACACAATTGAAACAAAATTTCACAAGAGAATTGCAAGGTAGCTTTGCAGTGCACTCTGACATTACATATTCGACTCTTTTCTGTCATATTCTAGCCCATTTCATTCAACTTCATTTTTTAATAGTTCTGGTAAAAACCTACCACATGGTTTTATGAATTGACCAATGGGTTGTAACTTGAAAATTGAGAACCAATGCAGTAGATTATCCTATCATTATGTCACCAACTAGACCCCAAGACCTGAGCTTTATTGCCCACCTCATATGAAAATGTTGGGGTTTAGGAGCAAATGAGAAAGAATTCTTGAGATGTCTTCAGCGCAAAATGGTGGTTTTATTAAAGCACTGGGAGAGGACTCATGGGCAAAAAGAGCCGCATTGGTGTCATGAGGGGTGGCTGATGATAGACTTTCAAGGTGGGAGGGGGTCAGAGATAGGGAAGGTCTCTAAGGAATTTGAAAGCAAGGTTTCTAAAACCTGGAGGGGCTAGCTATTGTTAGGAAAGGTATAGTAAAACCCTTGTCATCAGACCCTTCAGATATATACTGGTGGACCATATGCTTGGAGGATGATTCTAACATATATCCTGGGGGCTTAGAGATAAAGGAAGTTTCCAAAGGAATTTTTATATGTTATAGGAGGCTTACAGTGTCCTGGAGGTTCGGATAATGTGAAGGTGAGATTGTCTTTTACCCTTAACAAAGTGTCGACATCAAGGCAGCTGAAGTTCATTCAACCTGTCTCAAGAACTTGTCAATGGGCTGTAAGTTATAAGGAAATTTAATTTTTTTCTTTTGCCTTTGTTCCCCACATTACACCTACTTATAATCACTAATCTTTTTCCCACATTATTTCTTAAATTGGAAAAAAAAATCCCCCCCCCTGTTTTTTTCAGTAATCTCCACACCCAACATGGAGCTTGAACTCACAATCCTGAGATCAAGAGCCACATGCTCTACTCTACTAACTGAGCCAGAAAGGTGCCCCAGCCTATCTTTTAACTCAGCAATTGGAAAGCAAAAGCACCCCTCGAGCAATAGCAACTGCCTGACAAAACCTCCGGTGGCTCAGACTACCCAGACCAGTTTGAGCATAACCTTTGACCTGAAACAGTATAGAGGAACCATAGAGTGATCTCTAGAGTGACTCACAATTACCTTTACCTCATTGTAATACTAAAATTTACCCCCTAGAGGTGTACAAGCCTCTTTTACATAACATAAAATGTAGGTCTAGGCATGTTCCTTAAGGTACATGTATCACCTTATGCCTGCCTCTTCATATGATGACAACAGTCCCCTTTTTAAACTTTCATTCTAACACTAAATAGAAGGAATCTATCCAGTCTTGCTCAAAGAGTCAGAGCTTTGTAAGTTTTCCTTGTGATCTCCTTCTTTGGAGCAAATAAAGTTTACTTTGTGCAACTGTAAGGGCCAGAGAGATTCCATCTCAGTTGAACAGCCATTTTGTTGTTCTGCAGTAACATTTTGTTGTTTCTCCTCTCCCCGCCAGGCGACTTACTTAAAAGCAAATCCAGGAAACTAGTAAAATATGGTTAACCAGTCCCAGGTAACAGAGCCCAAATTCAAGGGTGAATCAGGCCAAGTGGAGACATCCAGTTAGTGGGGCATGCATACTGTCTCCCTAGCTATCAAGGAGTGTGGGCCTACCTTTTGAGCACCTTTTGGGTGCCAATTCTGACCAAGGTGATAGGCTAGTTCAAATATCTACTATAGGGTAAATTGTAGTTCAGTTGGCCATTCATGTGTGACCTAGCATAACTATGCAACTTTCTCTGTGTGTTATAATCTTATTGGCCACCTGTGTCTGGGCAGGCTCAACCACATGGCTGTTGCCCTTTAAAAGTTAGTCTGTAAGGCAGGAAAGGGTCATCCCCTCTGTAAGAGGCGGCCCTGACAGGTCGGTTTGATTATTGATGCTTGGCATGAAATAAAGCTTTGCTTGACCTTCGCTTTGTATCAGTCTCGTTCCTTTGATCATGGACCCATCATTGGGGCTCGCCCGGGATCAAACGATGAGAACTGAGCCAGCATCAGAATTTCTGGTTGGGGCACCTGGGTGGCTCAGTGGGTTAAACCGCTGCCTTCGGCTCAGGTCATGATCTCAGGGTCTTGTGATTGAGTCCTGCATCGGGCTCTCTGCTCAGCAGGGAGCCTGCTTCCCTTCCTCTCTCTCTCTGCCTGCCTCTCCATCTATTTGTGATTTCTCTCTGTCAAATAAATAAATAAAATCTTTAAAAAAAAAAAAAAAAAGAATTTCTGGGAAAATCCTCCGGAAGTAAGATCTCAAGATTTTATTCTGTGAGATCTGGTCGGTCTGTCTGGTTGTGGAGCTCCAGGGTATGGCCCACAGGGGAGAAGCTGGACACAGCATTGCTCCCCAGGGCTGGAGTGGATGCAGGGATCCCCCATCTGTCTTCTGGTAGATCACCAGGGGGTTTGAGTCCCACTAAGCGGTCAGGGGACCAAGAAAATCCCCACCAGCCACTGGGTCTGTGGTTGTCTTTGTCTTGTCTTTTTGTTGTCTGTTGTGCTGCTCATTTGTAGGGTACTGAGAAAATCCCCACCAGCGAGTGTTTGCAGGGACTAAGAAAATCCCCACCAGCAGCAGGTTCTGGGTTAGGGCCACTGGGTCTGTGGTTGCCTTTGTCTTCTCTTTTTGTTGTCTCTTATGTTGTTTGTTGTGTTTGAAGGAATGGGGAAAGCAGAGAGTCAGAGGACTCTAACTTTCATCTCTCTGTTCCTCCTAAAAGATGTGGGGCTTCTCCCTTTCTCATTTTTTGTGTTAATGGCTCTAACTGAAGCCAACTGTGGTTAGTCTAACTCGAGACAGATACTGTAAGGAATATTCCCAAGCAGCTGCTGAAACTCCCTTTGTTTCAGGGAAATTCCTTGCCTTCTCTGGCCCAACATGGACTGCCTCCCCCTTACTGGCGGGAAAGAATGGCATCTGTTCCTCTCTTGGAGCTGATGAGCTCTAAAACTGGGAACCCTTTCTCTGCCTTCTGGCGGCACTTTGTTCTTCTATGTCCCCATTCTGTTTCTGCACCAACATGGATGTGGCCTGCATAACTGGCCCCTAGACCATCCTCGGTGCATCCTCGGTGACTCCTTCTCTCTTTACTGTTGGGAAACAAGAAGAGCACCCCCTGGACCTAACACCCACCCACTCCGGAACTTCCCACCCGGGTCTCAGGTAAACATTTGAAGTGGAGTGCACCCAGATGGAACGTAAATCAGTATTTGAACTAAGTTAAGTTTGTTGTTTTAATTAGGATGAACATGTCTTTTGAGTTAACAGCAGTAAATGTGAAACTTCAATCAAAGTTTACTGAGGGTCAAATAAGCTCATGTTATTTGTTGAAATCTGTTAGCGAAGAGATGACTAAAACTGATGGTTAATTGTCTGTCTCAAAGTTTTAATGGGTAATTGTTAAAGTAGCTTTCAAAGTCTTTAGTAACCTGAAACTTTAAAGTTTTGCTTGGATGACAAATGGAATTAAATTTGTTGGACATCTAGGTCTTAACCAAATGGGATAAAATGCTAGATCACTGGTTGCTAGAACTAGGTTTGTGCTTTTGAAATCTGTTGGTAAACGTGTTTTGTGCTTGACTGATTCATAAATTTGCCTTCTAAGAATTCTGTTATAACAATTCACAATTGGTTAATATTTAGTCTTCACTAGAGATTGAGATGTTTCTAAGAAAATGTAAATGGTTTTCTCTTTGCCTGCCCAGGATTGTAAATGAAGTCTCTTTGACTCATAAGGCTTTTCCTTGATATGCTAATTGACTTGGGAAGTACTGCTAAACCAATGATAAACCTTGGATTACTTTTGGGTAAATGCTGTAACTACTCTAGAAGTTCTATATATTTTCTAAAGTTTTAATGTTTTGATAAGGATCATCACTTGATATTTAACCATATATATTCTGAGTTATTGTCATTTGTAATTGTTTTGATTCTTTTGTAAAATGAATTCTGCCATAAAGGAAATTCATATGGGAGACTTTCAGGACAAATACAGGTCTTTGATATGTTGAGATCCTGTAACTGAAATGGGTAAGAATTTCCAGAATTAAGAGCTACCTTCAGACTAAACTAGAATTAGCAACATGGGACTAGATGAACTGAAAGATTGTAATGTTGTGTCTCTTAATGTTCTGTCTTATTTTAAATAATTACTGGTTCTGTAATGTTTGCTCTTCCAGACCAGGAAAACTTTTTCTTAAGTTATCTGTAACTTACAGAGATGTAAAAGTATTCACTTGTAAACAAATCAAAGCATTCAACTTTTCTCTCTATCTGAACCCTCTGAAACTCAAAAGGTCTCAGCTAGTATTCTTTCTTCCATAGCAGTCAGTCATTTGCATAAGTTCAATAAGAATCTGTTCTCCTTGTAACAGGACAGCATTGGAAACACTGTTTATTTTACCAAGGCTTTGACTGGAATGTCATATTTGAAAAAGACTCAGATATGACCAGACAGCTTGAAGGAACTAAGGTTGACTTTATAAAACCTGGAGCCATAAAGCCCTTTGGAACTGTTGGCCTGATACTTTGCTTACAGAGTTCCCAGCAGCCTTACCAGGTGAGTAAAGAATGTCACTTCCTGGCAGGTACAGGAGCCTGAGGCTACTTTGGGCACCTCAGGAAGAGTAATACACCCAAATCCGACAGGTATTGCAGGCATATCTGATGGCAAGTACGTGGCTTGGCTTCTGGCCTGGAGACGCTACTAAAAATTCAACTTAGAGATTCCTTATAAGAAGTTCCAGCAAGCAGATTCTAAAAGATCTATATGATCACTCAGTGTTCTTGCTGAGCTTATGTAAATAATTAGGCCAAGTTTGTTAAAACTGGACTTGTTTTTCAAATAAATTAATCCTGATTTGGCTATCTCTGGAAATTAGGGTTATTTTAGAGAGAAAAATTATGTTTTAATAACACAACTTTAGGGATGTTAAATTCTAGATTTGGTTGTCTTTAAATGTTTGTTTACCTAAGCTAGACAACTTGAGGTAAATGTCAGAGAAGTTGCATGATAGCTCATTTAGACGATCTTGCCTTCACCAGTCGACCCCAGATATAAGGAAGAAACTTCAGAAAATTAAAGGATTTGAAGGGAAGAATCTGACTGAGTTAGTGAGAATAGCAGAAAAGATGTTTAACACAGGGAAAGTATGGACACAAGTATATGTTAGTTTTTATGGGTACCTTTTCAGGCTGAGTAGAAGTTTTTTTCCACCAAACATTAGATGGCAGGAGTGGTAGCCAAAAATCTACTTGTCACGGCTGGCACGACAAATCGGCCAGGAACGTGAGGGTAAGAGGATGAAGAAAAGAACTCGAGAAGCAGAGAGATGGGGGCAGGAGGACCACTGAGGAAGATGTCCAACAGTGCTAAGTTTATTCAAAGCATTAAGGCCATATATATAGTGATATTACAATAGGAGAAGCAATACATCTGTGTCTAGCTAAACAACCACGAGTTCCCATAATAAGTTTCACTATTAACTATAAGCAGACCTCATGATGCCAAATGGCTGATGCCAGTAAAATTGTTCTGTATTGATACAGCAATCCTGGAAGTGATTTATGAGCTGTACTAGGGCAGCAAGGACCAGCCACAAACTGATGACCCTAACCGAATTGTTCTCATTTGTTTAGCAAGCATGTGCGAAGTCACATAGGTGAGCACACAACACATAGCACAGACCCTTTCTCAGTGCTACTCAACTTTTCCCATCCTAAACCTTTTGTTAGGTTATTCAGACTTTAAAGGAGGCATAAGTCGGGGCCTGGTCTCAAGCCTTATTGCGGCCTCCCACATCTACAAGAAGAAATAATTCCTAGGTTTGGGCTGCCTCTCGTGATCAGGTCAGACAACAACCCTGCATTTGAGTTCAGTCTCACAGGCATTGGCAAAGGCCGTGGGCACTAATTGGAAACTACATTGTGCCTACCTGCCCCAGAGCTTCAGGCAAGTAGAGAGAATGAACCAGACTCTTAAGAGACCTTGATAAAGCTAATCTGGAGACTGGCAGTGGATGGGTGGATCTCCTTCCTTTCACCCTCTTCAGGGTGTGATGTACACCCTACTTAAACAAGGTGACCCCATTTGAAGTAATGTTTGGGAGACTCCACTCTCCCCCACACTCTACCCTCAGCTACAAGAGATTGCCCTAGCAGAAATGACTGATCAGCCTGTACTCCAGTCCCTGCAGGCATTACAGTCTTTCTTAAAAAGACCCCATGCAGGGATCCGAACTGCCCACACTTATCGCCCTCGCCCCGCAAGGACAACAAGACGCCCTGGTTCGGATGCATCTTCTCTCTCTTCTCTCTCTTTATTTCCACAAGTCTACACACTTATATATGCTTACATGACCAATCAGTGAGCAGGGTACAGGAGGGAGCGAATCAGGCTGTGCACCTAAACGAACAACTTCGCTAGCAACCAATGCTGTTTACTTCCTCTTTGGGCGTTCTGCTTAGTCTCACGAGGCAATCCTAACCTGGCAACTAGCCAGGCGCCATCTTTTAATGGCGGAGGCCACCCTGGCCAGGGGCCTGCCTCCAACACACACTAAGACAGAGACGGAGGTGGAACCACATCCTTACCAACATGGGGACTTGGTTTGGATATGCTACCACCAAGTGGGAAACTTGGAGCCTCACTGGAAGGGACCATTTACTGTCATCCTGACCACCCCCACGACAATAAAAGTAGAAAGCATCAGTGTCTGGATTCACGTGGGACACATCAAACAAGCCGAGGATGAGGACACCCCCCAGAGATGGATGCCACTGCCAATGGACCCCACCAATTGTGGACTAAAGCTAAGACTCAAAAAAACAATGGTTCATTGAGTTCATTGTTGCTCCTATTATTAAAGTATAGGTGCGAAATATAGACAATTAGGGCTTGACATGCTATTTCTAGAAAAAGGGGAGCTCTGCATAGCCCTAGGAGAGGAATGCTGTTTCTGGGTAAATCACATTGGAGTCATTAAAGACAGTCTGGCAAAAGAGATTTCCTTAGAAGAGTCAAGGATTTGACTAATCTCCAAAGAAAAGGGGAGAATGTAAGAGTCTTACTTAGCCAGAGCAATTCCATCTCGGTTGAACAGCCATTTTGTTGTTTCTGCAGTAAAACTTAAACTGACTCTACCTCCCCCTCAGGGGACTTACTTAAAAGCAAGTCTGGGAAACTAGTAAAATATGGTTGACCAGTCCCAGGTAACAGAGCCCAAATACAAGGGCGGGTCAGGCCAAGTGGAGACATCCAATCAATGGGGCTAACATACTGTCTCCCTAAATACCAAGGACTGTGGGCCCCCTTTTTGGGCGCCAATTCTGACCAAGGTGATAGGCTACTTCAAATATCTACTATAGGGTAAATTGTAACTCAATTGGCCATTCAATTCATGTGTGACCTAGCATGACTATGCAACTTTCTCTGTGTGTTACATTCTCATTGGCCACCTGTGTGTGGCCAGGCTCAACCACATGGCCTTTGCCCATTAAAAGTTAGTCTGTAAGGCAGGGAGGGGTCACCCTCTCTGTAAGAGGCAGCCCTGACTGGTTGGTTTGAGTCTCAATGCTTGGCACAAAATAAAGCTTTGCTTTATCTTCACTTTGTATCAGTCTCACTCCTTTGATTACAGACCTATCTGTGACTCACGAAGGAGTGAACTCACATGCTTTTGTTACAAATGGATAGGAAAGGACAGTTTTATGACCCCAAAATATTCATCATGCCCCACTGCAGTCAGTCTGTCTTTTTTTTTTTTTTCTTTTTTACATTTTATTTTTAAGTAATCTCTACACCCAGCATGGGACTTAAACTCACAGCCCAGAGATCAAGAGTCACATGCTCTACCGACTGAGCCAGCCAGGTGCCCCTGCAGTCAATTTGTCTGACGCTTGTCTCCAACAACTGTGGTGTGTTTTCTGTCACTATATAACTTGCCTTTTCTGGAATTTTATATAAGTGGAATCATATAGTATAGTCTTTTGTTTCTTACTCTGTATTCAACATAATACTTTTGAGATTCATATATGTTGTGATATGTATTGTTCATTCATTTTTGTTGGTGAGTAGTATTGTACTGCAGTTTATTCATTTATCAGTTGGTTGTTTCCAGGTTTGGGATATTATGAATAAAACTACAATGAACAAAAAAAAAAAGAAAGAAAACCTACAATGAACAGTTGTATACAAGTTTTCGTGTCTTCACAAAGACATGTATGTTTGTTTGTATTTTTTCACTTCTTTTGGGTAAATATCTGAGAATTAAATTGTTGGGTCATGTGGTAAATATATTCACTTAATAAAAACTACAAAAAAAAAAAAAAAAAGGAAAGAAAGAAACTAACAAACTGAGAACTGAGAAAGGGGAACCCTCTTGCTGTTGGTGGGAATGCAATCTCATGCAGCCACTCTGGAAAACAGTGTGGAGGTTCCTCAAAAAGTTAAAAATAGAACTACCATATGACCCAACAATTGCATTACTAGGAATTTACCCAAAGGATACAAAAACACTAATTCAAAGGGATATATGTACCCTGATGTTTATAACAGCATTATCTATAATAGCCTAATTAAGGAAATAGTCCAATGCCCACTGATTGATGAAGATAAAGAAGAGGTGGGGTGCATGTATGTATATACGCACATATATATATAACATTAGTCAACCGTAAAATGATCTTGCCATTTGCAATAACATAGAGGGAGCTAGAAAGTATTGTGCTAAGTGAATAAGTCAGTCAGAGAAAAACAAAGTCCATATGATTTCACTCATATGTGGAATTCAAGAAACAAAATAAAAGAGCAAAAGGAGAGGGGAAAAAGAGGGGGGCAAACCAAGAAAAACAGACTCTTAACTCCAGAGAACAATTTGATGTTTACCTCAGGGGAGCTAGGTGGGGCAGGGAATGGGTGGAATTGATGATGGGGATTAAGGAGGGTCCTTGTTGTGCACCAGGTGATGCATGGAAGTGTTGAATCACTATCTTGTAGACCTGAAACTCATGTTACACTGTATGTTAAGTGACTGGAATTTACAAACAACATTAAAAAAAAAAAGAAAAGAAACTATTTTCAAAGTATTTGAGCCATTTTTTAATTATTTTTACCAGCAAGGAAATAAAATTTCAAATGCTCCATTCTCACCAATGCCTGGTATTGTTAGTCTTTTTTTTTTTTTAAGATTTTATTTATTTATTTGACAGAGAAAGATCACAAGTAGGCAGAGAGAGAGAGAGGGAAGCAGGCTCCCTGCTGAGTGGAGAGCCCAATGCGGGACTCAATCCCAGGACCCTGAGATCATGACCTGAGCCAAAGGCTGGTGCTTAAAAGACTGAACCACTCAGACATCCCATCTGTAATGTTTTTATAATCATTTGGTTCACTCTTATGTTGTTGGTGGGAATGCAAACTACTGCAGTCACTCCGAAAACATTATGGAGTTTCCTCGAAAAGTTTCAAACAGTGCTACGCTATGACCCAGCAATTGTACTACTAGGTATTTACAAAGGATACAGAAATACTGATTTAAAGGGGTACATGTACTTGGATGTTTATAGCAACATTATCAACAATGGCCAAACTATGGTGAGAGCCCAAATGTCCATTGACTGTTGAATGGAAAAGATGGTATACTATCTATATACAGTGGAATATTATCCAACCATCAAAAGGATGAAATCTTGCCATTTGCAATGACATGGGTGGAACTAGAGTATATTATGCTGAGCAAAATAAGTCAGTCAGAGAAAGACAAATACCATATGATTTCACTCATATGTGGAAGGTAAGAAACAATACAGATGAACATAGGGAGGGAAAGGGGAAAAAAAGAGCAGGAACCAAACCAGAAGGGACTCTTAAGGGTAGAGAACAGACTGAGTTGATGGAGGAAGGCGGGTGGGGGATGGGTTAAATGGGTGATGAGTATTAAGGAGGGCACTTGTTATGATGAGCACCAGGTGTTATATGTAAGTGATGAATAAATAAATTCTACTCCTGAGACCAATATTATGCTGTATGTTAACTAAATAGAATTTAAATAAAAATTTGAAAAGGAAAAAAAATCATTGGTTCAATATATCATAATTTCCATTCTGAATTCTTAGTGTCTTTCTTAAATTCCTAGCACAAGGAGATTTTCTAGTTATCATTTTATTGTCTCCTTATAACCTAATAGCATTTATTAGAGAATGTCATCTATGTGATTTCAATCCTGGGAACTTTGTTGAGATTTGCCTTACAGCCAAATACATATTCAGTTCATAAGCTTCATGTGTGCTGAAAGATAATGTGTGTATACATGTTGTTTTTTTTGTTTTGTTTTGTTTGTTTTTTGTTTGTTTGTTTGTTTTGCAGTTCTCAGTGTGGAGTTCCATGTTTTCATTATGTCAAATTTTGTAAGTTATATACATCAGATCTTCTAACTTATCAAACATTTTCTGTTAGTTACTAGGGAGTTTAGACACATTCTTTCACTATAATTATAGATTTATCTGTTTCTTCTGGTGATTCTATCAGTCTATGCTTTATGCATGTTTTTTCAGGCTTTATTCCTTTTTTTAACATTTTTTTAAATAAACTTATAATGTACTATTAGCACCAGGGGTACAATTCTGTGAATCACCAGGTTTACACACTTCACAGCACTCATCATAGCACATACCCTCCCCAATGTCCATAACCTCACTGCCCTCTCCCTACTCCGCTCCCCCCAGCAACCTTCAGTTTGTTTTGTGAGATTAAGAGTCTCCTATGGTTTGTCTCCCTCCTGATTCCATCTTGTTCCATTTATTATTTTCCTACCCCTCACATTTCAAACTCCCCACATTGCATCTCCACTTCCTCATATGAGGGAGATCATATGATAGTTGTCTTTCTCTGATTGACTTATTTCACTAAGCATAATAACCTCTAGTTCCATCCACATTGTTGCAAATGGTAATATTTCATTTCTTTTGATGGCTGCATAGAATGAAGAATAAAATATGACTGTAATAATGAAGGTTCAAAAAAGATTTTTTTTAATGAAAGGTATTGTTAAGATAAACTAGTTTAAAAAATGTTAAATGAGGAAAGGGTAAAAGTTTTAAAAAATTAGCAGAAGAAAAAAAATAAAATTTTTAAAAACTAATTAACTTTGCAAGACTAAAAAAATCACAGGGAGAAAGCCATGAATTCCATGCTTTGCTTTCTCCTCCTCTGTAATTCTGCTGTTTTCCTTGATAAGTGAAATTGGTCTTGGCTGAATTTCTTGTTGATCTTCTAGGGGAGGGGCCTGTTATAGTGATTCTCAAGTGTCTTTGCCCAAGGTGGAATTGCACCACCCTTACCAGGGGCCAGGCTAAGTATCCACTCGAGTTCATTTTCCGAAGCTTTTGTTCCCTGAACACTTTACGTAGAGTTCTGGAGGATGGGAATGATGAAAATGGCAGCCTCCCAATCTCTGTCCTGGAGGAGCTGAGACCTCAGGGCTCCACTCCTCAGTGTGCCCTCAGAGAAAAGCACTCAATCACTCCCATCTCCCTGGCCTTCCACCACGCCTTGAGCTCACCCAGCCTGTGACCAAGCTTCTCTGTCTCTGGCACACAGCCCTGCCTGGAGTCTCTGAACCCCACAGATCCCTGAGCTCTGGATCTGGATCTTGAGCTCCCTGGATCTTGTGGGGTCCCTGCTCACAGAGCAGTGGTCTGTGCCACAGATCATGATTTAAAGTAACCCCGAGTTGAGAGCTTACTCCTCAGTTCTGTCTCTGTAGCTGGCTTCCCCGCTCTAATACATGTGAACTCTGTGACACTCAGACAGCCCCAATCCTTCTGTGACCCCGCAGGACCTGAGGCCATGCTGTCCCCATGTGGGCTTCACCCCGGCTTGGCCTCTGGTGCAGTGTCCCTCACTGGAGCAGACTTTTAAAAGTTCTGATTTTGTGCTTTGTTGCTCTGCCGCTTGCTGGGAGCTGGCCCCTACCCCCACAGTCTATCTTCCCATCACTTTGGATTCACTTCTCCACCAGTCCTACCTTTCAGAAAGTGGTCAATTTTCTGTTTCTAGAGTTGCTGCTCTTCTTCTCTTCAATCTCCTGTTGGATTTGTAGGTGTTCGGAATGGTTTGATAAGCTATCTAGCTGATCTCCTGCTACCTGATGTCATTTCAGCCTGCTACTTCTCTGCCTTCTTGATTCCTCTCGGGCTTTGAATATAGGAACCTATTAAGGAAATTCCTACCTATGTCCAAAATAGTGAAACTGCAGAACAGTAATGGAAAAGAGGTTATCATTGGGAATAGGAGGGAAAGATGTAATCCTCAAAGAAGCAAAATTACTCACACTTGGCTTAGGGGCACTGTAATCTACAAAACAATGAAATGTTCTCTTTAGTGCACTAAGAATAAGCAACTGAAAACCTGGAATTCTAAACCCAGTGAAAGTATTTTTCAAGAATAAGGGGAAATATAATCATTTTCAGACAAATAAAACTGTGTCTCCAAGAAAGGGAAAGTTTAGCCAGAAGGAAAGTAATCCCAGATGAAAGGTCTAAGATATAAGAAGAAACAAAGGGAAAAAAATTAATAAATATTTGAATAAATCTAAACACATACCAACTACAAACTATAAAACAAGGATGATGTTTAATGATTTGTATATTGAAAAGAAACAAAATCCAAAATAACATTATATGTCAGGTTCATCTTCTGGAGGAGATAAGGATATTTATTAACTTTAGACATTGTAATTTAAATGATTACATGGCAACATAGAGGGTAACCACTAACAAAAAAATAAAGACAAAAACCACATCCCCAAACAAAATAGAATGTATAACTTCCAAAGTAGTAGAAAAATAGTAAAATTGATCCAAAAAGAGGCAAAAAGCAGTAGGAAGTAAAGGCATAAACTAGGATGGTAGATCTTTATGAAACTAATTTCATAAAGTAAAAGTAGATGAACTTGATGCCTTAGTAGTTTAAAAAAGATTCAATTGCAAAAAATTATTTATAGACTGCATGCAAGACCTTTAGAAGGTAAAATGAAATTTGAAAATTTGAAAAGTAAATGATAATAGAAAAGAATAGAAGTGAATAGATGGAAAAGATATATAGGCAAAATGAAAACCATCATAGCTCTATCAAAATGAGAATAGTAGAGTTCAGCACAAATAACATTATTAGAAATAAACAAGGCCTTGTGCTAGCAGTGTTCAAGATAAGGATATAAGGAGTACTTGGATGGTTCAGTCAGTTAAGAATTCAGCTTGATTTCAGCTCAGGACATGATCCCAGGGTCATGGGATCAAGATCTGTGTTAGGCTCCATGCTCAGCATGGAATATGTCTGGGATTCTCTCTGCCCCTCCCCGCTTCGTGCTCTCTCTCAAATAAATAAAACTTTTAAAAAAAAAAATAAGAATTAAGACTATCCATGACTGACTCATCCCTGTGATTATATAATTCGACCATCAAAACATGATGGTATCTTATATTTCCTATTATCACACCAAAAATTTGTTCATAAAGCATCTTCTTTTCTCTTCTCCTTCAACTTTCTTCTTCTTCCTTTCCTTTCTGTCCTCCCTATCTCCTCCTACTTCCTTCTTTTTCTTTCGCTCCTCCCATCCTCTTCCTTTTTCCTTCCTCTTCTTTTTCCCTTTCTCTCTTTCTCTCTCTGGAAGAGGTGGAGATAAAAACAAGATTCTTGAGTTAGGGTAAAATAAAGATTTTCAAGGCATTAAATTTATTTCAGGTGTACCTGGCTGGCTCAGTCAGTGAAGCATCCAACTCTTGATCTCAGAGTCATGAGTTTGAGCCCCAGGTTGTATGTAGAGATTACTTTAAAAATAAACAAATAAATTTGTTTATTTCAGTAAACACTTAACAGCATTAATCTTTCAGGGGAAAAAATGTATAATGTTTTATTTAGATTACCTGGAAAGTTGAATTTGGGGAGGGGCAGGCATTTGGATTTCCCCCTTCATGAATTATTGTCTCATATCCTTTGTACATATAATGGCATATTTGCTTAGTTTATACCTGGTTCCATCAAAGGAGAGGATTACCACTCAATATCTGTAATTGAAGAGAAACAGGATCTTATTACTTATTTCTTTACGTAAGTAAAAGAAAATAATACTACCAGGCACAGTATCCTTGGAGAAAACAAACTCCTCATTTAATGAGGTTCTTTGGAAGCATTTGTCTAGTGGTTGTATTAATTATAGAGGCAAGCATGGGTTTACATCAGCCTTAAAAATGTGACCTCTACTAGTTAAAGAGAAGAGAGTGGATTATTCTGGTAAGAAGGGGCCTGGGGAAGACCACTCCAAAATATGCCACAATGTCATAATGATTATTTTTAATTACTTGAAAAGCAGCCAGGGCAAGAAGGGCATCTTGACTCTTTGTCTCCCTGAATGCAGGAAATAATTCTCCCATGTGAAGGGCATCCCAATCTTTACCTGGAGACTGAGAGAAGTATAGTTACCACCACAGATGGGATTTCAGGGTTGAAGAAACCTATATAGACGAACCTTGTTACTTTTAATAATTTACTGTCTTAGCCTGAATCACCTTTAGAATTCTTTATTAATTAAAGGTCACCATTTTCTTTGTCCTATCAATTACTCACAGATTTCTGCTTCTTTGTCTAAAGCATATAAAAACTGCCTGTCTTGGTCATTTCTTTGGGTGTCAGTTATACCACTGGGCCTCCATGTGCACCTAATTGAGCTTTTAAAAATGATTATTATTCTCTTAACCTGTCTTGTGTTAATTTAATTCTTAGACCAGTCAGATGAATCTTGAAGGATAGAGAAAATTGTTTCCTCCTCAATATCTTGGTGACTGGCTGGCTTTCAGGAATATTGGGCTGGCTCTGATGGCTTTCAAAAGAATTTTCACAAAAGAAAATTGATTAACAGAAGTGCTTGTTATCATGACTATAGAACTGAATATTTCTTCAAGAAGCCTAAAAACTTTCTAATACCCAGTTTTTTATGCTAAGGATATTAAGCTTTTGTTGTGTTATTCAAATTTTTGTTTTTAAGTTTATCTTTTAACTTGGAAATTCTTCAAATATAAAGATATACAGTTTATCAAATTCCCTTGTCTTTATGCTGCCTATCTGTCAGTTTAAAATCTTTTAGAACTCATGGCATATGATGGGAATTTTCCTTTTTTTTTTTTATTAGTTTTCATTTTTAAAACAATTCTTTATACTGATTTATAATAGCCTCATATCTGTTTATTTTGCTTCCTCTAAAATTACAAGCTCCATGAGGTCAGGGTTATATCATTTTTTTTTCTCCCACAGCACATATTACAATGTATATGAGGTATGTGAGTTGGCAGTGTGAAGCCTGGACTGGAACAGGATTAAAGACTGTAGGCTATCTATTGGGGTAAAGAGTTAGTAAGGGTTGATGTAAACCAAGGACAAGTTGGATATGAGAAAAGATTCAAGAAGAGGTAAATGAGGTTCCAAATTTGATAGAACTTAACTTGTTCATAAAACAAATTCTCTTGGGTTGCAAAAATTTCTATAATTTTTTTTTCTTTAGTAATTCCACTCCTTTCTTGTTTGTTTTTTATTAATTCAGTGGACTGGAAATAGTGGAGTTCTCTTGTGGGATCTTAGTAAAGTAAGATGGTTAAGCATAAAGACTTAAAGAGTCCCTAACAACTGAACTTAATAAATCCCAGAGGATTAGAAGACTGAGGACTCAGGTGGCAACTTTATTTAAATGGCTACTTCTAAACTTAGCGGACACAAGTAACCATTATTAGTGTGTTTACCCAAGGGTAGTTCTCAAAGGCACCCAAATCCCCAAGCCATACTGAAGCCATCCTAAGGGTAATGAAGATCAAGTTTTCTTTTTCCCAAAAGAGTCTCAAAAATTTTTGTACTTGTTGTATTAGGTTAAAAGACAGAATATTCTATATTTGGATTTTCCATTATGTAAGATAATGAATTTCTTCATGATGGTGAAAGAAAGGAGAGGAAAGTAAAAGAGAAGAAAAGAAAGGGAAGGAAGAAATTGAGGGAGGAAAGACAGAGGCAGAGAGAAAGGAAGGAGAAAGGAAATAAAAGAGAACAAAAAAAGGGAAAGCAAATAGACTAGAAATGAGAAGTCATACTCAGAGATCTAACAGATGTGAAAGACTGAAGCCTGGAGTCTAGTTTTCCTTGAAACAAGTGCTCTGCCAGTTATGGGTTAATTGTATAATGTTGTTGTGTGGGACTGCAAAGAGATCTAGGAGCAACCTAGTTCAAGTCCTTTTTAAAGGACTTTTTAAAGAAAAGATTGAATGCCTAAAGGTTAAATTACTTGCTAAAGTTTTAGTACCAGGATTGATACTATAATTCAGATCTTCTGATTCGTATCTAATGGTGTGTAGTTTATGAGATGCTTCATTACACACACCAACTCCTGGCTCTTAGTTCAATAGCTAATAGGCGAGAGAGCATAGTCAGCTAAACAAAGAGTTTGGCTACCTTTTAATGATTCTGGATAAGATCATCTCTCTGGATGAATTCCTAAGGATGTAATTAATATTTCCCAGAAGGACTAAAGTCAATTTTTCAATTCCTTATGCACCTTACATGATCTAGGTTTGTTAGGCCCTATGGGGAAGATAAATCATTTATGGTGGCTCTGGCAAATATATGCTTTGCTTCCTACATCTTGCAAAAGAATGAATGGGTATGGAAAATAAAGTTTCTAAGAATAAATGTCTCTGTCTTGGTTAAGTGTGACTTTTCCTGGTAGGACATATATACTATTCATTTGCAGTGGTCAATGACAAAAACCAGACAAGTAAGAAGATTGATTTTATTCAGATCAGAGTATCTCAGAGGGGTGGTATTGCCTTAGACTTTTATAGGCCGGGGTAATTTACAGTGGAGGTTGTTTTGTAAACAGGAGAAGTCTCAGTCAGTTATTGGAACAAACATTTTTCTCTCTAGTTGGCTAGTTTCAAGGAGACAAATAGTTCTAATCTTAGCTGAAAATCAGGAGACAAAGAATGGGAAGTTGGTGAGGTAAAAAGCAGGTTTAGGCAAAGAGGAAGAGTATGTGTCTGGCCTTGTTACAACATTTACCCAATCAACAATTATTGAATCACTCGTTCTTTTTTTTTTTTTTTTTTTTTTAAGGAATTTCTTTCTCTCTCTCTCTCTTTTTTTAAGATTTTATGTATTTATTTTAGAGAAAGAGAGCTAGAGAGACAGGGGGTGGGGGAGTTGGTGGGGGTAGGGAGTAGAAGAAGAAGGAGGAAGAGAGAATTTCCAGAAGACTCGAAGCACAGAGCCCAACCAGTCTCATGACCCTAAGATCATGACCTGAGCCAAAACGAAGAGTTGGGTACTTAACCAGCTGAGTGACCCAGGGGTCCCTGAAACACTCTTTCCCTCCCTTCCTCCCTCCCTCCCTTCCTTTCTTTCTTTCCTTCCTTCATTAATATTTTATTTATTTATTTATTTATTTATTTGATAGAGAGAGAGATACCATGAGAGGGAACACAACAAGTGGAGTGGGAGAGGGAGAAGAAAACTTCCCACTGAGCAGGAAGTCTGTTGTGGGGCCCCATCCCAGGAACCTGGGATCATGACCTAAGTAGAGGGCAAACACTTAATGACTGAGCCACCTAGGCATCCCTCACTCCTTATTTCTTGATTGAACTAGTAGGTTCCTAAAGTAACCAGATCCACTGCCTTGGTCTAATCTTAGTGGAAAGCTCTCTGTTACAAAATTAATTTATGGAAAATATAACAGTTTCTTGTGAATGCTTTTAAACGTTTAGTTACCAGTGTTTTTGTGATTAAAGTTGTCCATGAGGAGTTCTCAGAATGGATAGACTTAGTAAGTAGCCATGAGTAAGATAAATATAGGGCATAAATTGGATAATAGTGTGATGGCTGTATAATTTTGTAAATACACTTAATGCCATTGGATTATATATTTTAAAATGGTTAAAATGGGGGTGAGGGAATGGCACCTGGATGGCTAATTTGGATAGGCATCCAACTTTTGGTGTTGGCTCAGGTCATGATCTCATGGATTGTAAGATGAAGCCCTGAGTAAGACTCTGTTCCATGGGGAGTCTGCTTGAAGTCTCCCTTTGTCCCTCCCCACACTCACGCACTCTCTCTCTCTGAAATAAATAAATAAATCATTTTTTAAAAACACAAAATGTTTAAAATAGTAATTTTATGTTATATATATTTTACCATAATTTTTTAAGCACATGGAAAAAAAGAAGAAATTAGAAATTATAATGCACAGATCCTGATAACAGTAAGAGAAACGACTATCTAGAAAACTATAAAACTGTATAAAAAGACATAGAAGAACACCTGGATAAATGGAGAAACATACTATGTTTCTGGATTGGAGAACTCAATGTAAAAAAAAAAAGAAAAGAAAAGACAAGGAAGCTCTTCTCTAGTTTATCTATGCATTCCATGCAATATAAAGGAAGTCTTTATAGAATTTATATAATATAAGTAGACAGACACATGTACACATGTACAAAAACTGATTCTATAATTTTCAATGATCTAGAATGGATTATTCAGTAAGTAGTAGTATGACAACTAACTAGCCAACTGGAAAGTGGTAGTCGAACTCCTACAACTTAACATACACCAAAATTAATTACAGTGGATCAAAAATGTGAACTTAAAACCATAGTGAAAACACAGAAAAGATAGACCTCTCCTCTCTAAATATGCTGAAGTCTTAAATAGGCATCACATAAAACAGAAATTCCAAATGATGAATCAGTGAGGTGCTATTTCGCATAATAATCAGTAAAAGCAGAATAAGTTGTGTCTAGATCCACAATAAGTTACATCTATATACCCATCAGAATGAGTGAGTTTAAGAAGGTTAATAAAACCACATATTGGTGAGAAAGTAAGCAATGGGAACCTTTGTGCCCTGTCATTGGGAGCATCAACTGGGACAACTTCTTTGAGAAAGAGTTTGATATAAACATTCCCAACAACTCCAAAATTCCACTTCTATCAGCCCGAAAGAATATGACTTATTAATAAAAAAAGACATCGGGATGCCAGGGTGGCTCAGTGGGTTAAGCTTCTGCCTTTGGCTCAGGTTATGATCTCAGGGTCCAGGGATCGAGCTGCACTGGGCTCTCTGCTCAGCGGGAACCCTGCTTCCTCCTCTCTCTCCGCCTGCATCACTGCCTACTTGTGATTTCTCTCTCTCTGTGTCAAATAAGTTTTAAAAAATCTTTAAAAATTTTTTTAAAAAAATAAAATTTAATTTAAAAAAAGGATGTCTAGAGAGCAGGTTCACATAAATATTTTGAACTGAAGAATAAACATAGGGGACATGCTCTCCTAGATATCAAAATATAAAGTTATTAAAACATTGTCATATTGAAGCAGTTATAAACAAATTGACCACTAAAAGGGAAGAAAGTTTAGAAACCATTAAGGACATATGTTTTTAAAGATTTTATTTATTTATTTGACAGAGAGAAATTACAAGTACACTGAAAGGCAGGCAGAGAGAGAGAGAGAAGGAAGCAGGCTCCCTGCTGAGCAGAGAGCCCAATGCGGGACTCGATCCCAGGACCCTGAGATCATGACCTGAGCCAAAGGCAGCGGCTTAACCCACTGAGCCACCCAGGCGCCCCGAGGACATATGTTTTTATTGTGTAATTACCTTAAGGACATATATTTATACTATGTGGTTATATTAGGGATATATATTTATATTGCATAGTTATCTAAGTTTCATCTCAATCAATGGGGAAAAAAATGAACTATTGGGTAAGTATTGTTTTATCTGTTCTGATAAAAAAAAAAAGATTCACACATCACACCAAAAATAATAAATATTTTGATTTGACTGACTCGGTGTGAAGAGCATGTGACTCTTGAACTGGCAGTGGTGAGTTTAAGTCCCACGCTGGGTGCACAGATTACTTAAGTCAATGAAACTTAAAATAATAATAATAATAATAATAAATATTTGGGGAGTAAGAGACTTAAAAATCTAAAGATAAACAAAGATACAAATTTACCAGAAAAAAATTTGTAGAATACCTTTATAATTTGAAGAATGGGGGGGATGTGTGTTCGTGTGCATGTGTGTACCTTAAATATACATTAAACATAATTGTATATACATTGTATATACACTGTATATATAGTTAAAGAAATTTTATCTAGAACTTGGAAAGAGGTAATATGATAATTAGTTGTTTTTTTAATACACGCTGAGTCTGCTTGCCTTCACTTTGCCTAAAACTGGATTCACCTCCTGGTGGGTATTGAGCCAAAAAGATACCACCAAGACAAAGAAAAGGAAAAGGAAGGGTTTTACTTACAACAAGTGAAGAAGACAACCAGGGCTAGTTCCCAACAGAACAACTCCAGGGAAGTTTTAAGCTAAGGATGCATATATATTCATGAAAGGGCTTGTGCAGTGTGGAATTTAGAATGGAATTGGGGCAAAAGTTATCTTAAGGTGCAAGACTTTAGGTCTTGGTTGATAGAAGTTATGGGGGCCAGCAAGGGTCAGAATCGTCTATTCTCTGGCTCCAGCAGGTCTGGTATTTGAGTGCTCAAAGGAGTTTAAATCCTGCAAAGATAACTCAAGAATGTGCATAAAGTCAATCTTTACTTTTGAAATGGCACTGGGAGTTTTTCTACTGATTTATTGTCTCTGATATGATTAGGCTATCTCCTGGCCTGATAGTGGCTATTTGGTCTTACATTCTTTTGTTCTCTTAAAATCATTAACTACTGTGGTCTATTCTTCTGCCATTTCAACATATGCCAAGAAGTTCTGCAAGAAATGGGCTGTGGACAAGCAGTGCTGATCAAGCAGAGATCACAAGATGGCCAGGCTCTAAAATGACTTCTCTTATGTCAAGAAAGTTATGTCTCACCTTTCTTTTTCTGGAGCTCCCCCAACTGCTTACACTAATGTGATACTCTTGGGAAATGACACAATCTATTTGACAATAATCAACATCTGATGAAGTTACAGAAAGCCAACTGATCTATGAAATTAAGAGTTAACATGTAAACCTGTAAGTTGTTAGGATACGTACTACCTTGTGAAGATATTAACCATAAGTGATAAGCCTTTATTGCTGTGAAAATGTTAACCACTTTTATAGACAATTTTGCAATCTTATTTGGCATTTCTTTCTCCTCTAACAAAATAAGTAAGACGCTGTTCTTCAAAAACTTCTCAAGCCAGCTCTGTTCTTACCTGCTAATTCCTTCACAATTCAGTAAAAGCTTGGCATGTGCTGGGGCACCTGGGTGGCTCAGTCAATTAAGCATCTGCCTAGATCCCAGAGTTCTGGGATCCAGCCCTGTGTCGGGCTTCCTGCTCAGCAGGGAGTCTGCTTCTCCCTCTGCCCCTCTGCCCCTCTACCCCCACACTTGTGCTCTTTCTCTCTTAAATAAATTTAAGAAACAAAGAAAAAAAACCTTTACATGTATGAAAGAGTTTTGCCTTTCAATATAATTGTATATTTATAGACAAGTCTCTGGAAGGAATGTACAAAAAGAAAATTAGACAGTGGTTTTACTTCTGGGGATGCAAGTAGGACATTGAACTGTTACATTTCTTTATTACTTTTGTATTTTATTACTTTTGTATTTTAAACGTCCCTTAATTGAGAACACAAAAATGTTATTGTGTCAATGAAAAGGAAGTATAAACAAAGAAAACAGAATGTTTTCATGAACTCTGTTCACTAGAGAAATGATTTAGCAAACTACGGTATTTTTTTCTTTGGAAAAATACACAATAATTAAAATCATTTTGTGAAGATTATATTTTATTTTATTTTAAATATTTTCTTTTTAAATTTATTTTTTATTTATTTTTCAAATATTTATTTATTTGAGAGAGAAAGAGTGCAAGAGACAGCACAAGTTGGGAGGAAAGGCAGAGGGAAAGGGAGAAGCAGAATCCCCACTGAGTAGGGAGCCCAAAGTGGGACTCAATTCCAGGACTCCAGGATCATGAACTGAGCTGAAGGTAGATGCTTAACCAACTGAGTCACCCAGGTAACCCTAAATATTTTATTTATTTATCTATTTATCTATCTATTTATTTATTTTTCAAGATTTTATTTATATATTTGACAGAGAGAAAGACAGCAAGAGCAGGAACATAAGCAGAGGGAGTGGGAGAGGGAGAAATAGGCTTCCCTCTGAGCAGGTAACCAAATGTGGGGCTCGATCCCAGGACCCTGGGATCATGATCTGAACTGAAGGCAGATGCTTAATGACTGAGCCACCCAGGCACCCCAAAGATTTTATTTTTAAGTAATATTTATACCCAATGTGTGACTCAAAGTCATACACTCTACCTACTGAGCCAACCAGGCACCCCAAAGATTACATTTTAACATGTAAAACTATTTTTTTTTTAAATCATGGGAAGAAAAAACAATATATTCGTGATAGCCATCTTAGGGTAATAGGCTATTAATTTTTATTTTTCAGTATTTTCCTCATTGTCTAATGAGCACCTCACCTTAATAATGAAGAAAACACTGATACAAACAGAGCATAGCACATTCCAGCATGCCCTGACTCTTTGAGAATGTATGATGCAATAATTTGGCTTTTTGTGACCTATACAAAAGCTTATAGTTTGTGTTCCCTCCCACAACTAAGAATTTTACCTCACATAATGGATATTTGATAGGGGACTTTTTATTAAAGGAGTGCAAGTTAACACTTTAAACTGAGATTGAATTAAAGGCTTGCAAGTTTTTACTAAGAAGACAACATTTCTGTGCTGTGTTGTTAATCAAAAGAACTTCTTGGGGTGCCTGGGTGGCTCAGTGGATTAAAGCCTCTGCCTTCGGCTCAGGTAATGGTCCCAGGGTCCTGGGATCGAGCCCCACATCGGGCTCTCTGCTCAGCAGGGAACCTGCTTCCTTCTCTCTCTCTCTCTCTCTCTGCCTACCTGTGATCTCTGTCAAATAAATTAAAAAAATCTTTAAAAAAAAAAAAAGAAATTCAGATGGTCTATCTATTTGGAAATTTTTTTTAGTAGACACTGAGAGGAAAAAACCTCTACCTTATTAGGTTTAATACCTGGAAGTAAGCAAATTAAATAACAGCAGGAGAAAAGGCGCTTACTTTTTTTAATGTGTATAGGAGTTCACAGAAAAGAAGGGAAACTCAGAGAAACAGAGTTTATATATTCTTTTAACAAGAGAAAGGGAGTTTGAGCTTGCAAGGACAATAAATGGTGGGGAAGTGAAACTAATGGAAGATAAAGGCTATTTCAATAAGTTTTGTTTATGCAAACTCATCCTGGTGATGGTTCCTTGGCTTGGACAATGAGAATCACTCTTGCCTCTCTGGTGGGGGTGCTTGTGGGTAGAGGTGTGATTCTTAATGTCTTCAGCACAAAATAATCCTTACGCTTGGGGTACCTCCGTGACTCAGTTTGTTAGGCATCTGGCTTTGTCTCAGGTCCTGGTCCTGGGGTCCTGGGATTCAGCCCCATGTGGGTTCCCGGCTCATCTGGAAGCCTGCTTTTCCCTCTCCCTCTTTCACTTCTCCCACTCATGCTCTCTCTCTCTCAAATAAATAAATAAAATCTTAAAAAAAAAAAAAAAAAAAAACACCTTACGCCAAAGTGGCATATTTCAGGGAAGCATATTTAGATCCCTTTCAAACAAAAAGGAATAAAGTCACAATGTCTATAGGGTAAAAATTCAGCATTCTATGTAAAGAATTCATTGCTGTGCCAAATTTATGCTTTTGGGGGAGGCAGGAAGCCTCCAGGGTTATGAGCAAAAACTCCTTTTCTTTTTTTAAGTTTATTATTTATTTATTTAAGTAATCTCTCTATCCAACGTGGGGCTCAAACTCATGACCCAAAGATCGAGTCCCATGATCTTCTGACTGAACCAGCCAGGTACCCCTAAACAAAAACTCTTGACTGCCTGGCTTTTCATATTTTAGCACTGTGCCCTTCAGCAAAAATATTAATCTCTTTGAGCTCAAATTCTTCACCTGTAGAAGATTCTTCACCTGTAGAAGATTATTGTCGTAAAGATAGAGCATAGTTAACAAAATGTCTGGCACAGTAAACAATAAATGCTACAAATATCCTTTTATGTTTCTTTTTAAAGATGTTTTTTTCATAAGGACACCAAAATCTTTGTATCAGGCAGTGTTAGATTTGAGAAGCAGAAACACTATCAATAATAGGATAAGGAGTTTCTTGCAGGCATTAGAACTTAGACGATTATGGTAGCTGGTTGAGAAGACGGTTGTTAAGAGCGTGATGTCATGCCGGCTGGCAATCAGGGGCTGAGTGTAAAGTAGGGAAGAGAAAGAACTGGATTCAATAAGAAGAAATTAAAAACCACAAGGACAAACCATGATGTTGGGTGACCTGTGGTAGAAGCTGGTGTCCTTCCTCATTGGACTACACCCACACCTGGCCCAGGATTAAGAAAAGCTGAAGGAAGGGATATGGTGTGTGCTTGAGGAACTATGAACTGGGTATTACCATTCACTACTAGTTGCACTAGGACATCAGCAACAACATGCGATTGCTACCACAATGCCTGACACCCTATACTGACTTCCAGCATGAAAAAAAAATGGCAAGTACTTCACTTAAGCCTTCTAAAACACTCCTACTTCTCCTGTGGTCAACTGTAACAGAGAATCACACAGGCAAAGAAATTCTGGGAAAGTTAGTTTGAAGGTCGGTAAATTGATGTAGTACAAAGTCATTGCATTCTTTGTATTGTTTGTAATCCTGCTTACTTCAGTCGAAACTGAAAACTTAGAGGAAAAAACACACTATACCATTCAGATATTTTAAGCCTAGCTCTTTTATTTTGAAACTTGGGGATTTCTAATAATAAAAATTCACTTTCAAGGGACACTGGGGTGGCTCAGTTGGTTAAGTGTCTGCCTTCGGCCTGAAATCAAGTCCTGCATTGGGCTCCTTGCTCCATGGGGAGCCTGCTTCTCCCTATACTTGTTCTGTCTGCTGCTCCACCTGCTTGTGCTCTCTCTCTCTCTTTCTCTCTCTCTGACAAAAACATTAAGTCTTTTTTTAAAAAAATTTTAAAAATTCACTTTCTATATTCTATTTGATGAATTTGTAGTTAAGAAAACAAGTATCATTCACTTCAGAACATGTAATTTCAAGTGAATCATGTATCACAGCATATAGAAATTTGTTGGGCAAGGGGCTATCAAACTCTTGTGAAGAACTGGCCCCTGGGAAAGAGTTGGGTCCAAGGATATCTGAGAAGGTTGTAACAGCATGTCCAGCATGATAGCCTTCTTTGGTCCTCAAATAGTACCCATCTATAGAGGTATTTAATATTTATTTATGTATTTATTTAAAATATTTTTATTTATTTATTAGAGAGAGAGAGAAAGAGAGAGCGTGCACTAGTCCAGGGTGGGGGGTGGCAGAGAGAGACAGACTCCCTGCTGAGCATGGAGCCCAATGCGGGACTCAATCCCAGAATCCTGAGTTCATGACCTGCGCTTAATTCAGATACTTAACCAAATGAGTCACCCAGGCGCTTTAGATATGGATCAGTTAAGAGGTTTGCCTTCTTTTGAATAAGGAAGAACTGGGATGGGTTCTAGAGTGTCCCTGGAATGGATAAATAGGTACAGGGGAGAGGAGGTGATTTTGATGTGGGAGAGCAAGGTTCTCCTCTCACGGAGTTGAAGAATGAATCTCAGACAAAGGAGAGTGAATAAAGCCACGGAAGTTTTTTAAGGAAGGATACAGAAAAGCAGTTCTCAGGAGTGAGAGGGGTCCCCACAGGGTTACCACTGAGGACTTTTAGGGATGGTCTTTTATAGAAAGCTAACCAGAGAACTCAAATCCTTTTAACATCTATATCAATAGCACCACTGAGTAAGTACTAGTGATAACACCTTCAGTGGATTACTTCCTTTTTAGGGTCCAGTAATTCTTGTAAGAGCTACTTGTGACCAACCAAGACCCCACCTCTGACACCTAGGACAAGATGGTCTGGTTTGTTCTCTTATCTCTGGTTTCCCTTCATCTCCCACATTTTGAATTTTGTGAGCCTGATCCCATGGCCCACCTAGCCCCACCTGTCCCTAACTTAAGCCAATCTAGATGCAGAAAATGCTAGCTATTTTCGGTTAAGAATAAAGTCTGAGCAGCCTCAGGGACCACGAGGTTAAGTACAGTTAATAAGGCTAAGTCACCAGACTGTGGCAGCTGCTGTCATTACACCCAAACAAGGTGGGTGGCCTTTTGCAATGGGGTCAAAGAAGGGGACATAATCAATGGGTCTCTGATGTCCATTATACTATTGTTAAGACCCATAGAGTTTGTCCTGATTTTTTAATATACAAGTAGAAAGAAAGGATTGTGATAATTAGGGAACCCAAGGGTGGGGAGTCTATTCAGGGCAAAGACCCAGGTGCGTAGGAACTAAGGGCCAGCTATCCCAAAATGGGCCTCTTTGGCATGAAGATTACTTCAAGTTAAAAAGCAAACAAAACCAGTAGATTCAGGAAAAGCTCTTTACCTCCCTCTCAACTGTCTAAAAAGAATTTAGATAGGCAACCTGCTCTGGGAAGAGAGCTAAATCAGTACCACATTTGGAGAGGAACCAGGTATGGTAGACAGGGAGGAATCTAGCAAGTCCTCTTTGAGCTGAGTCCTCTATATCTCAGTATTTCTGAGTGATCCAGCAACATTGGTTTACCAAAGATTTCCTTTTCTCATCTTCCTGTGAATTGCATGCATCCCTTCCCTCTGAAACCACAGACCACTAACCCCTTCTCCTTCATTCAGAACAACATGTATACCTCATTTTTGCTTGAGCATCTGTGGAATTTCTAGGTCCATGTGGATTCTGTGTACATGCAAAAAAGCAAATTTGATTTTTTCCTGTTAATCTGTCTCATAGCGATTTGATTCTTTGTCTGGCTAAAAAGACATAGGAGGGGACAGGAAATTTCTATTCCCTGACATGTGTCAACTAAAGGTTGTATAAAGGGATAGCCAGTACCAAAAGTTAGGAATGTGATGTCTACAATATCCCAGGAGTCCAACTCTTTGACATTATGCTTTGGTGATTAGCAAGGTAAAGTAATGAAGAGCTTCCACTCTTTGATGGGAAAGAAACTTTCCATTTTGTGCAATAATGTCATGACTAAGATGGCATTTCCTGCCCTTAAAGAAACAATGTTTACTGGAGAATGCCAAGTATGAGAAGTCTCCAAATGAGCAGTCTCACTTATGAAAGGGTGGCATCTTAGTAGGGAGGGGTTCAGGTTGGCTAATTTGGGGAACAGAATGTCAAAGATGGGTCCTTAAGAAAGGGTATAATAATTCTTGTGGATTGGTAATTATTGTTTGGTTAAAAATGAAGCAGGAGATGAGGTTCTTCTCTTAAGGAGTCAAAGAATGAATCTCGTGAACAAAGGAGAGTGAGCAAAGTGACAAGATTTTCATAAAGCAAATGTGTAGAGGAAGCTCTCAGGAGTGAGAGGGGTCCCAACCAGGGGTGCCAATGGGGACTTTCGCTAGCAGTGTTTTGTTTAAAAACTGACCAGGAAACTTGTAGACTTCCAATTCCCATGACGTCTTTTGTTGAGCAAGGATTTGTGATAACATCTTTGATGGTTAACTTTTCCTCTAAGGCCTGGTCATTTTTTTGGTGTGTGGTCATTTTCTATATTCCGTGATCACAGTGTAATTATCATCAAACATTTCAACCTTACCCATTGGGGCAGGGTGGTCTGATTTTTCTTTCTGATTTTTATTTTTCTGTCTTGGTGCCTGCATACCTGAATACCCTCAGAGCCTAGTTAGAGCCCTTCTTTCCCTCCCAAAGTCCCCTCCTTTCCCTATTCATCCTTCCTCTTGGAAGAGGATCCCTGATTGCCATTAGGGAGTAAGAATGATGACAGCTCTGACTTCTTCATGCTGGAAAGGGAGGGTATGAGGTTGCAACAGTCAGAGTCTACCCTGGGGTTGGTCAGGAGGTCCACGGTACAACTCTGGGGAAATGCTGAAAAGCATGAGGTGACACAGGCATTGACAAAAACAGAGAGAAAAACACAAACCAATGATTATTTTCACCAGCAAAATAGCAACCCTGAAATAATGATCCCATTCTCCAAGCCAGCTAAATAATCCAGAAGAGACCCTGATTTTGTCCAGTTCAGCTTGAATGTTATATATTGTGAGACTTTATAAGAATTGTCAGTTAAAACAACACATGTGTGGAAACTCTTTACAATCTAAGTGATGCAGAAGTAATAAATAATCAATGGTTGCCTGATTCTCCAGAAGTTTCCCCTAACTTCGCTCAGTTCTTGATTCAGGGCATTTAACTCTTGGGACATATCATTCAAGGTTCTAAGGAGTAGGCACACATTTTGTTTTATCTCATGGTGTAAGATTTTTCCAAGTGCTCGGAGTCCCACCAGAGAGAAGCAAGCCTGCTGTTTCCCTATCTGATATGAGAGCCACATTATCACCCTAATGGAGCGTGGGGTGGGAGGTGAGATGCTGCAAGTCTTGTTGATAATGTGTCACTGGGTGTGACATGATCAATAATCCTAGTTTGCCTATAGAACACCCCCATAAGAATTGTTCAGAGATGATATAGTCCATACAGGCACAAAACAGATCCCATCCTCTAGGAAGTTATGAGTTACTAGTTGGAGATGGGAAATGTAAGGTAAAGTCGTATTGAGTAGAGGCTCATTACTGGCCATGCATCTGCAATTGGTTCTGATTACATGTTTTAGATGTATTGAGAGCCTGAACCACAGGGAAGCATTCCAAACTGAGTGGTAAGACTCTTATTGAGTTGTAAAACTTTGGCCTGCTTGGCCCCCACACCCACTAGGCTATTGAAAAGCAGGTTTTGTGGGTAGTTACCATCAGCAACACAAAACTGAGATTGATTCATAATATTCAGAGCCATATGTATCCAAAAGTTGTCTAGGGCCAACAGTCTTGCAGGGGCCGGGTTTATCATAACCATAATGGGAAGATAACTTTTATAGTAAGTATCAGGAGATCCTATTTGTATTTTTACATAGGTGTATTCTCCAGCATCTAATAATGTATTGGAGGCCAATTGCATTTGCATAGCTTGTAATGTGCCTACTACTCAATGCAACTTTACTTTACATTTCCCAACCCCAACTGGTAACCTACCTACCTATAGGACGGGATCGGTTTTGTCAAGTAGATTTGAGGATGATAATAGGTAGGGGCTATGGTCATGTGCAAGAAGGTGTGATGAGGGACAATTGTGGGGACAAGAACAGTAACAGGTGTGGAAAATTCTTAGACCGTCTGTGTCTCTAACAACATTCAATGTCACCTGGGATACCACCACTGAGAATGAATTGACCTAACAAAACTGGGCTGAAATTCAGTCTTTAAAAACTAATTCTCAACAATGGTAGGATTTATTCTCCTTGAACATGAATCTGAACAGAATAGTAATTCTTACATTCATCATCTTACATTCAGTCTTCCAAACTCAAGCTCTTAGAATCTGCATTGCTAGGCTATTTTGTTTTTGTCTGCTGAACCCTGTGACAACATCTTATCCTCCTTGGTTTTTGTTTTCCAAACTCCCCTTGAATTTTGTTTTCCAGTTGGTAATTCTACTCAGGGTGATCTTTTTGACTGTTCAAATAACACGACACGGAGATCAACTTTACATAAGTTGAGAAGTAAATGGTCATTGCTAATGATAGGGAAAGGATAATTTTCTGGTTGTTAATGGAAATTCTTGTAGCCTAAAAAGGAAATAATCTGGCAATACCTGTTATGTTAAAATTACAATTCAGCCCAACAGTCCTCCTCCTGGGAATCCTTCCAATACTCATGGATTGTTCATAAGTGGCAAAAAATTGGAAACAAAGTGGATTTCATTGGATAAGACACAATTTAACTAATTATTAAAAATGACTTATAACGGGGTGCCTGGGTGGCTCAGTGAGTTAAAGCCTCTGCCTTCGGCTCAGGTCATGATCCCAGGGTCCTGGGATCGAGCCCCACATCGGGCTCTCTGCTCAGCGGGGAGCCTGCTTCCCTTCCTCTCTCTCTCCCTGCCTCTTTGCCTACTTGTGATCTCTATCTCTCGAATAAATAAATAAAATCTTTTTAAAAAAATGATTTATAACAATTTCTATGTCCTGGAAGCCAAATCAGAGAAGTGTGTAACATATACTATTTAATAAAATGGTGACTAATATCTCTCTGTATGGATGTTTATTTATTAATACATGGTTGAGTGAGCATGGAGAAAAGTACTGAAGTACACATGGATGAAGGGGAATTGGTGGCTCATCGCTGTACCCAAACCATGTGTATCATTATTGGGTAAGTCTTGAAATCAGGTTGTGAAAGTCCTTCAGGTGTTTTTCAGGATGGTTTCTGCTGGTCTCATTCCTTTCTATTTACAGGCTCAAGTCTCCAATTATCCTCTTCTTGTCAAATCCAAAGGAAATTTTCCTATTTTCTCTTCCTTGATATTTAACAAATGGCACAATATTTACTCATCTAGCCCATTCTTTTCTTCACCTGTGTATCAACATTCTCTTGGTTTTCCTTCTTTCTTTCTGGCTATTCCTTTGTCTCTTTAAGGTTTATCCTTTTCTCTTACCATTAAACTTTACAGTTTTTTGAGGCTTGGTCCTCATCTCGTTTCTCATTTTTCATCTCACATAAGGCAATACCCCTTCATATCCAGAATTTTAATAAACTCTTAAAAGACTGGAATTTACTTCTCTCTCAGTTAGATATTCTGGCTGTTCCAGGCAGGTGAAGAGTTCTTCTTTACAGATCTTTCAGTATCTATTTTCTTTCCATTTTGTTCCTTAAACCTTGCCTTGGGTAAGGTTTATAACCTAGAGTCTATTATATTATTTCTCTATTACTGCCATAATAAATTACCACAAACTGAGCTGCTTAAACAACACCTACTTATTATCTCACAGAGCTTTCAAGCCCATTCAGGTAACTGGCAGAATTTACTTGCTTCGCATGTTTTCCTTGTGGTCCCCTCCATTCAAGTCAGCAACAGTGAGTTGAGCCTCTCTCATCCTTTCACTCTCAGACTTCCACCTCTGCCACATCTCTCTGGCCTCCTCCTCCATCTTCCTTTTCTGCTTTAAAGGGCTCATATGATTACATTGGGCTGGATCCACCCAGATAATCCAGACTCATTTGCTTATGCTAAGATCAGCTGATTAGTAATCTTAGTTATCTCTGCAAAATCCCCTTTGTATGTAACTAATATAACCATGGAGTAACATCAGGAGGTAAAGATTCCAGGCACCAAAATTCTGCCTACTACACTCATGGATAGAATTTAGTAATACCATGAATTTGGAAGGTGAAGGAGTTTGGGACATGGGACAGCTCCCACTCCTCACCCCTACCCCCACTTTGGCATTTGGCATATGGGCTACTTTGAGCTGCAGGCAATCGAGACCTTGTGGGCTTAGGAGAAACTTTTGCCCCTCACTCTACTATATAGAAGAATCTAAATTGGAGGGTCTTTCCAGAATAAAGGTTTATTAGCAAAGATAAATTTTATCTGAGTGACCCATCTGAATGGCACGGCAAACACCTAATTACCAAAAATCTTCTCTTTTCTCACCACCCTGTGAATTACATTCTTTTCCTCTGAAGTTCCAGATCCCTATCCCATTCTCCTTAGTTCAGAATGACACATGTACCTCATTTTGCCTATCTTTGGAATTTCCATGTCTATGTGAATTCCTCATACATATGCTATTAAATTTTATTTTCTCCAGTTAATCTGTCTCATGTCAATTTGATTCTCAATCCAGTTAGAAGGACCCTTGAAACGGACCTTGCTCCCTTAAAGGAATACTTGTCCCTGATAATGGCAAAACAATTAACTCTATTTTTACTCAAATGCTTTACTGAAATGTATCATATTCCTTGTCATTCGGTCAAGAAGAGGCTGTGAAGCAATCAAAGTGTTTATTTGGGGTCTTAGGGATTGCAATCTGGAAAACACAGAGTCCACCTAATCCAAAGGATGCTTGAATTGGGAATTTGCAAATTATGAGTGGGAATTCCAGGACTATAAAGGCAAAAAACACCAGTTAACATAATTTGTTTTGGAAGAATTATAATTGGTGGGGCACCTGGGTGACTCAGTGGATTAAAGCCTCTGCCTTCGGCTCAGGTCATGATCCCAGGGTCCTGGGATTAAGCCTCAAATCAGGCTCTCAGCTTGGCGGGGAGCCTGCTTCCCCACCCCTCCTCTGCCTGCCTCTTTGCCTACTTGTGATCTCTGTCTCTCAAATAAATAAATAAAATCTTTAAAAAAATAAAGAATTATAATTGGTGCTGGCAGACTTTCAACTATCTAATACATGATTGGCTATTTAGCTAACAGGTATTAGGTTATCTCTATTTCAGTCCAAAGTAGAAGGATGTATCCCAGGAGATGGTCCAGTTGCAACTGACAAAAGTTAAAAATTCATGGTGTTCTGAGAATTGAAAGAAGAGATGTGCATAGTCCTTACTTCCTAATATCTTTCTAACTCTATTTAGAGTGACTATTTTAGCAATAGATAGGTCATTCTGAATCTTCTTTCACATCTTCAATTACGAATGTTGGCAAAAAAAAAATCCACAGTAACATAGTAGTATTAATAATATATTTGTCATCATATATATCGCAGGTATTTTCAGATTATCAGAGTTAGTGCAGATGATCTTGAAATATCATTTCAGTCCATCGGTTCAAAAAAAAATCAGTTTTTATTGGATCTGCTACTAGATCTTATTTCCTAATAAGGAAACACATATTACTAGGTCATAACTAGTTTTTAAAATATTTTCAGAACTTTCATACTGAATTAATTTCCTTTGTAATCTTATGTATTTTATTTTAAGCATTCCCAAACACTTTTCAAAGTAGGAGTCTATGGGTTCTACTAAGCTACCAAAGAGAGTTTATGGCCCCAGAAAGGAAAAGAATTCCTGTCCTCAGGAATTATCTTCCTTTGTAGGTTGAAATTTGGTTATGGTCTTTTCTACATTGCAATCTAAACAAATGAGAATGATAGAGGAACTTTGGGTTAAAGCATTCCCTTAGGCCGAAGCTGGGTACAATTCTGCTCATATGTCATTTTGAGAACTGAAATATGGCAATACTTAGTTGCAAGAGGCTTGGGACCCAGTTATGTGACCCTGTACCCAGCTTAGTATTACTAACAGAAAGGGGAAACAGAATATAGAGGACATTCAAGAAAAGAAAAAGGAAATCAATGACCTAATTTGCAACTTAAATGAATAATAGTCACCTTTTGTACACTGCTATAATTTCTTACTATAAACATGCTAATGATGTCATGCAAAGATTGAGATAGTATCTATAGTCAAATTAATTTTGAATTTTTGCTTTTGAATGTCGAATGTCAGGAAACATAGGCAGAGCATGTGTAATTTATCATGGGAGAGATAGGATAGAGCAATCTAATCTTTTGGGGATTGTCACCTTTGTGAGGTGGGGATCCTGATGATCTGGGCCAAAATGATGGGGGGACTACTGACTGATGATCAGTAGGCATCTTTATTTCTTACAGTCTCTTCTTTTATACCTTCCACAAGATCCAATTATAAACAGGATATAGATTTATGTGCAGGGGGTAGGCTACATGTGAAATGTGATTTACATGCAGGCAATCAAGTGAGACAAGTGAACAACAATTATCTCTTAGCTTTAAATGACAGTATCTCTTAGCTTTAAATGACAAGAGCGAGTTAAGGATTCTGCATAATTATCAGATCTATCTAGAGGACAGGAAAACACCCCACGGATCCTCCCACGTTTAATGCAGGCGTTGGCCCAGGAAGATTCTTGCCCTCCATCTCCTGGTATTTTCTCACAAGATTTCACAGGACACCAGTCACATTGGCCAGGATCTAGGTTGTGTTCCAACAGGGATATCTTTCCTCAGGCTGAACATCTGGATACAACATACTTTGACACACTGTGTTGTAAGTACCTGAAAGAGAAGGCAATGTAGGGGTGCATGGGTGGCTCAGTTGGTTAAGTATCTACCTTGGCTCAGGTCATAATCTCAGAGTCTGCTTCTACTTCTACCCCTCCTCCCTGCTTGTGATCTCTCTCTCTCTCTCATACTCTTTCTCAAAAAAATAAATAAAATCTCTCTTTTTTTAAGCCTTTTAAAAAAGAAGGCAATGTAAAGTCCAGCCCTGGATTAAACATACTTTCAAGTCCTAGAGATTGTGCTTCCCTTTGCAAGTCTTCTCACTAGGGATCCTTCAGGGCTACTGTATTGATGACTGCTAGTTTTGCTTTAGGATTTCTGGAAAGACCAAACGCTTCCTGGAAGTCAGACAAGCTTTACTTATCCAAAGGCAAAAGGAGAAAGTCAGCATAAACACAGGCAAGGATACATGGAAGAGAGATCAGCAGCTTCATCCCAAATAGGGTTGTAGCTTCCTGGGCATTAAATCTTGATGGGCATTAAGCCTTCCTTAGGTGGTATAGGAGTGGGGTCTGCATCAGACTTTCTGGCAATAAAACTCCCTCTCCCTTGGGTTGGTATTTCATAGCCGATGTGTGTGGTGGAGGCTCTGGAAAATCCCTTTTCTGAGCCAAGTGCACCACTCCATGTACCAGGAGACAGTCTAAGATATATTACTTTACGTAATGATCTCAACAATCCTATAAAGGAAATATAGGTATGCCCTGCTTTTCACTCTTCAAAAGTTCTCCTTATGCCACTTGGCTTTTAGTGGCATAATGTACTTAGTACATAAGGTACTTACGCCACTAACATTAGTACCTGTTTTCACTAACCCTGAGAAATCTGAAGAGGATTTTTGCTTTCATGGAAAAAAAGGTGGTAAGTGAAAACAGTATTCAACATTTATTTTACTGCATGGACCCTCAGCAGCCAGAGGGCCACCACCACACTCCATCCTTGGGGAGGACACTGGGTATCTCAGCACTGAGCTGCTGTAGCTTTTAATTATGTCTGGGAGCATCTGTGCTGTACCCCAATTTATTTTGTGCATCTGTTAGTGTCGCGAGCAAAACCCCTGCGTCCCGCCAGGAGGTCGCAACGTGTAAAGAAGAGATAGAGAGATGGATATAATATAACTCACTTGATCTTTATTGGGAGGAGGTCCGCACCACTATCGTGGCCCGGTCACGGTCCGCTGATGTTGTCATGGAGAAGGAGACGTCGCCTCACAATCTAGATAGAGAGGTCACCGCAGAAGTTGAGACTGAGAACCAGCGAGTGGTTGGCAATGAAACTGTTGGGATGTCGGTAGCACGGTAGCACCCGCGATGACATTCTCCCGACAGGGAACTCGCTTCACTTCAGTCCAACCCGATGCCTCTATATACTGTGCTAAGTCTCCTTCATAAACACATTACATCACTTATTTTTCTTATGCTTACACACCAAAAACATACACACGTCGTAAACATGTTTTGGTCTACGATATTTCGCAGGAGTTAAAATATTTACAACTTGTTACTCCGCGCTAATCTTATCACTACACGCATTTGGTCTAGGCTTACTTGCTATGTGGTATTTGCTATGTGGTTAGTTTGTTATCACCACACGCATATGGTCTAGGCTTACTTGCTATGTGGTTAGTTTGCAATTTGTTCCTGTTTTTCATTTAGTAGGGATTTGCACTTACTACATATTATTTATTTATTTATTCATTTATTTATTACACTTTATTTATTAAAGGTTCGTACTCACTACAGTTAGCATGATGTGTCCTAAGGAAAACCTAGAAGGAGTTATTTTTTGGGTCTGGGGATGTTCAAAAATGTTTCCATATCAATTAATGGTCATCGCTTCCTCACTTTACACCATTTTGGCTTAGGAAAGTTTTCATAGGAAATCTCTACTTTTGGATTGCAGGAGAAACCCGCATTCCTGTTACTTCTTCTTTTGGAGGCAGGAAAACTGAGCAGAGACAGGGTAAGTGATTTTCCCAGAGTTGTATGTCTAGTGAATGGCAGAGCTAAGATCCAAACCTTGGGGGCAAAGGAATACTCTGCCCTCCCAAAAGCAAGAACAAACCACCACTACCCTTTGTTATTCTTTACCCTCAGTCATATTCCCTTATTTACGTCTTCCTATACAAGCCCTCATATGAAAAAAGGGTCTATTTTCTTTGAGAAGTTTCCTCTGCATTAATGGACACGCTCCCTATTTCCAGTGGCCTGGTGGGAGGCGGGAATCTCAGCTTCCCTTGGTGCGGTTTCTATCACATGTGTTATAAAAAGCTTGCCGACCCCATTCTCTGTATCATTGGTCCGGAGACCAGCAGCAATAGCCTATCCTGAAAACTTATTAGAAATCTACACTTTCAGCCCTACTGAATTGGCAGCCGTTTCCCAGGTAGCGGTCTTTAATCTTTAATCCCTTTGTAACAAGCTCTCTGGACCGTTCTGATGCAAGTGAGAGGCAGAGAACCACTGATGGAGAGGGATTCTCCATCAGACACGTGAACGTGCCTTTGCAAATCTCGCCGCCCAGACACTGGAAGGCCAGGCTGGCCACTGCCTTGCTCACACGGGTGGCGCTAGGACCCGGGCGGCACGGACCTCACCGCTACCGCCCACGGCCGGGGGCGGGGCCAAGCTGTGCGGGGAGCCGGGACCTCGCTGCTCGACCCGCCCCTGGAGGCGGACCGAGCTGACTTAAACTCAGGGGCCCGGGAGGCCAGAGCGTCCTCCCTGCTTGCCCGCCCTAGGTCGTTCGCCGGTCGGTAAGTGTGGGGCCGTGTAGCCCGCGGCTGCTCGCTCGCCGTCCCCGGCGCCCCGTGGGGCGCTGGGCGCCGGAAGTGTAGGCGCCCGCGGGCTGGGGCCCGGCGTGCGGCGGCGGGAGCTTTTGTTCTGAGGAGGGGACGGGGTAGCGGGATCGCGGACTCTCAGGCGGCTCCGGGCCTTGGCCCGGCGGTTCCCGCGGCCAGCCGTCCGCCCCGCTCGTGGCCCGGAGGGCCGCGCGGGACTGGCGGCGGCCAGCCGCGGACGCCGAGCTCGAGCCGGAGGGCGGCGCCTCGTTGGGTGTTTTCTTTAAATTGCCTTACCCCTTGTGGTGGAGGTCGCGGGTGGCGAGAGCGGCACTCATTTTGTTGAACTACAAGGCGGATGTTTAGGCAGTGGGTGTGAAAAAAGCTTATGTTTTTCATTATTTCCTGTCGTCGGTGTGGGGGGAAAAAAAATTGTGTTTTGCATTTACTGTTTCTCGAGCGTTCCTTTCCTCTCCACCTCCATTATGCTGACCCTCCCGAAACAGGATTGCTCGGCTCGTGTGTCCTAGTGGCCCGCGAACGCCTCTGTACCGCATATGCTCTCCGTTCTCAGCGGTAGCTAGTTCCTGGAGGCATTTTTAAATGCACAAATGCATATCGCTTTTAGGTATTCTCGAGGGATGCGAATGCCCTGAGCGAGTGTCCTTGGTCCCGAGTTCATCAGCAGCACCCTTTAGGGGAATCGTTTCAGTGAAAACATTTAATTTGTAACACTTTAATTTTTTTTTAAGATTTTATGTATTTGACAGAGATCACAAGTAGGGAGAGAGGGGGAAGCAGGCTCCCAACTGAGCAGAGAGCCGGATGTGGGGCTCGATCCCAGGACCCTGAGATCAGTGACTGGAGCCAAAGGCGGAGGCTTAACCCACTGAGCCACCCAGGCGCCCCTATTTGTAACATTTTGAAAAGGCCTATTTTTAAAACAAAGAGAACAGCCGGTGATGTGATTCAGTTTGGGGTGCATTTGAATAGGTGGGTCACAGGGCTTGTTTGGGGATTTTTCTGTTTAATGTTGGCTGTAAACCGTATGTTTTATATTCAGTGTTAACGTGCACGAATGTTAAGGTTTTACTTTTTTTTTTTTTTTTTAATTTTTCCTCCTGTATAGCAGAGATTCGGATTCTCTTACTGTTCTCTTACTATTCAGGAAAATTGCAAAAACAAAGTAGTTTTGTTTTAGAATGGTAGGACAGTAGTAAACCTGGAGGACTGCACATCAATTCTGAATTAAACAGTGAATGGTATTTTAGGCCACACCTAGTTTCTATTTCTGTTACTTTGCACACAAGAATTTTTGTAAACCTAGTATGTTTTTGGTGCAACCTTAAAGGAACTGAGTTTTGCACAGCAGTGTTGTATCAAGTAAACAGATTAACATATACTTTTATTGTAACTTGGAAGTAAATTTCATATACATAAAAATATAAATTTTATATTAAATTATTATTGATTACTAAATGTTTCTTGCTCTTCCTAGGACCAAAGAAGTAAACACTGTGTGAAGGGGGAACACATTTTCAGAGGGAAATGGGAACATACACAATAATACAAGAGTAAGATTGTCTTTACAAGTAAGTATGTTCCCTCCAAGTAACCTTTTTTAATTTATCTGTTAGGGAATAAAATTGGTTAAACATTAAATGGTAGGACACAATGGATTTGATGACAAAACTTGGGGAGAAATGGTATGGTTGACAAAGCACAGAATTCAGTTGTTAATCTTTTCAAGATAAGGAAGAGTAGATTATGGTGAGGTGATTGGTTCAGGTTACTCAGGTAGAGGTCTACTTAAGATTGCTCTGTTTCTTGATTTTTAAAATTTGGTTTTATTATTTCTGGCAAGGAGTTAAGGCACCACAGAGCGCAACTCTGAGAGAACCATTCTGTGAGATAGAAAGCTGGAGAGATCATCTCTTAGGCTTCTATACTGTAAACACCCAAGTTGTGTCAGGAAATAATCTGTAGTGATTAAGACTATGGCCTTGCAGTCGATTGCTGAGCTTCAAATCTTGGCTCTACCATTTATTATCTATACAACCTTTGGAAAATTATTTAACCTTTTGCCTTAGTTTTCTCATCTGTAAAATGGGGATGACAGCACCTGCCTCATAGCATTGTTGGGATAGGTTACATGATTTTACTCATACAATACACTTGAAATAGCTGTCAGCTATTAGTGGTAAGTGGTTAATAAATTTTAGCTATTGTTTTGATAGAAGAAAGATATTTTATAGTCCAAGACAACATTATGTCTAATAGGGAATTCAGTCTGCTAATGTAAACTCTTAAGTTTACCAACTTTACCAAGTCCGTTTACCAGCTTTGTGTTGATTAAATCCCTTCATTATAGACCATGCTGTAGGTCCAGTTTTTGTAGGAAAGTACCAGACACAGCTCTAGTTTACCTGCAGGCTTAATTTGAAATCAGGAATGCCTCATTAAATTCTTTATCTAGGCAGATTTGCCCGAAAGCCTTGTTTTTACATGTTAACTGTGTGATATACAGGAATCTCTTCCCGGTTAGATTATCCATGGCTGGCACAAATAGGAGTGCAAATGTTTAGGGAATTGATGTTGCTTTTTATTTATTTATTTATTTATTTATTTGACAGAGAGAGATCACAAGTAGGCAGAGAGAGAGAGAGAGAGAGGAGGAAGCAGGCTCCCCGCTGAGCAGAGAGCCCGATGCGGGACTTGATCCCAGGACCCTGAGATCATGACCTGAGCCGAAGGCAGCGCCTTAACCCACTGAGCCACTCAGGCGCCCCGATGTTGCTTTTTATAAAGGTGTTTATAGGAGTGCATGGGTGGCTCAGTCAGTTAAGCATCCGACTTCTGCTAGGGTCGTAGTCTTTGGGTCCTGGGATTGAGCCCCATGTTCTGCTCTGTCTTGCTGGGCTGGGGGAGGAGTCCTCTGTTTTTCCTCCTTCCTCTGCCTGTGCCCTCTCTCAAGTAAATAATAAAATCTTTAAAAAGGTATTTATAAAGGTGAATTTCCAGTTTTTCTGTGTGTGTATGGAGGCCTTCTCCACCCTTTTGCACCCCCCCCTCATGTAAGGCATACTCTGAAACAGACATGGAAAGCTTTCAGTTTGAGATAAAGAAACGACAGTTTACCAACTCTGTCTCCAGAAATGCAAGTTAAAATTTACTTTATAATAAGCCTTGTAAAGAAAGAAGTAATCTTGCGGACTTTGAGGAATTCTAAATGCTTTGTTGGGAGGCAGCATTGTAGTGTATGTATTCTTGGGATCTTAAGTGTGCTTGTAAATTGAAGGGCAATGTTGAGGTAAATGTCTCAAGTGAGACATTTGCTCATAGTAGTAATGACTGCAAAGATTTAATAACAATCACTAAGATTCTCTTGAGATGTATTACAAGACTTCTTTGTAAGTAAAATCTTTAATCTGCTTAAAGGTGCAAAATGTTATATGAAATATTGTGCACCTTAGGTTTTAAGAAACAAATCATAAGCAAATTATTTTTTTTAATTCCAAAAGGTAATTTATTGGATTACATCATTAGAAGTTCAAGTAGCTCCATCTTCGGCTGGATCTAGCATGTGAATCTAAGGAAAGAAAATTTTTAGGCTTTAGAGACACTCCTATCTTTGAGCTCTGCTATCTTCAGCATTGACTTCATTCTCCCTTCATTGAGTGGCTGCAGCATATCCAGGTAAATATCCAAATAGCTTCGTCTTGGACATGCCTTGTGTATGATTGTTTTACCAGAAGTCTATAATTAATTTCATTGGCTTTCATTGGGTCATGTGCCTGTCTGTGCTGTTAACAGGGAAATGCTGTGTTTAGTCTTTACAGTCAGGGATAGAATTCATACATACTCATTAATTCAGTTTGTCCGTTTACAGAGTACAGTGATTTTTGGTGTATTCACATGGTTTGCAACCATTACTGCAGTCAATTTTAGAACAGTTTCTTCACACACACACACACACACATACACACACCACCTCAAACAGTTTCCATGCTCATTAATGGTGTCGACTCAGATGATGATGAGGCTGTAAAGTAACTGAAAGAGTTTCTTAGGCATATTTTGGACTGCAATCTGGGATACACAGATTTGACTGAAATCCAAAGTGTCCTCCCAGCAAGTGAGGAGTGCCGGGTTATAGAGGCAGAAACCAGAAGGGTACATAACTTATTTTGGAAAAATAATGCTTGGTGGTACCAGAGTTTAAACTAAATAGAATACACGATTGACTGGCTAATAGGCATTAACATTCTCTCTGTTTCAGTCCATAGTAAGAGGATGTGTTGCAGGAGGTGGTCTAGTTCCAGTTGACAAAAGTCAAAAGTTCATGGTGTTCCAAAAATTGAAATAAGATAAGCACTGGCCCTATTTCCTTAATATCCTTCTGACTCTATTTGGAGTGGCTGTTAGTAATACTTACTGTTTTGGAATGTTGTTTCACAAATCCCTCCCTCCTCACCCCCAACCCACCCCAACCCAAGTATTCCCAGGCAACTGTTAATCTAGTTTCTATGTCTAGGTTTGTGTGTTCTGCACATTTCTTATACATGAATTAATAATACATGATCTTTTGTGACTTTCTCTCACCTCACATGTTGTTTTCAAGGTTTATCCATGTTGAATCATGTATGTACTTCACTGCTTTTTATTGCCAAGTAATAGTCCATTGTATGGGTATGCCATATTTTGTTTATCCTTTCATCAGGTAACAGACACTTGGCTACTGTAAATGCTGCTGTGAGCATTCACGTGCAAGCGTTTGTGTAGACATACATTTTTAATTCTCTTGGATATACACATAGGAGCAGAATTGCTCCATCATATGATAACTATTTGATCTTTTGAGAAACAGAGTGGGGAGCCTGGGTGGTTCCGTCTTTAAGCATCTGCCTTTGGCTCAGGTCGTGGGAACAAGTCCCACATCGGCTCTCTGCTCAGCAGGAAGCCTGCTTCTCCCTCTCCCACTCCCCCTGCTTGTGTCTCTGTCAAATAAATAAATAAAATCTTAAAAAAAAAAAAAAAGAAAGAAAGAAAGAAACTGCCAGAGTGTTCTTCATAGTAGTGGAAGTATTTATGTTCTCAACAGCAATGCATAAGAGTTCCAGTGTGTCCACATCCATGGCAAGCACTTTTTGTGGTATGGCACTGTTTTTGATTGATGGTTTATGATGTTGAACATCTTTTTATGATCTACTTAGATCTTTGGAAAAATTGTTCAGAATCTTTGTTGACTTAGAATTTGAGTTGTCTTTGTATTGTTGAGTTGTAAGAGTTCTTTACTGAATTCTGTTCCACTGATGATTGTCTATCCTGTTTGGTAGGTAGCACATGGTTTTATTATTGTAGTTTTGAAGTGGGAAGTGCAAGGGGCACCTGGGTGGCTCAGTAGTTTAAGCCTCTGCAAGCTTCAGCTCAGGTCATGATCCTAGGGTTCTGCAATCCGAGCCCCACATCAGGCTCTCTGCTCAGCCGGGAGCCTGCTTCCCGCTCTCTCTCTTTCTGCCTGCCTCTCTGCCTACTTACTATCTCTGTCAAATAAATAAATAAATAAAATCTTCAAAAAAAAAAAGAATATGAAATTGGGTAGTGTAAATCCTCCAAATTTACTCTTTTCAAAATAAATTTTAGGATCATGTTCTCAACTTCTGAAAAGACATCTGGGATTTTGGTAAGGTTTGCACTGAATCTGTAGATGCGTTTGGGGAGTATTACCACCTTAACATTATTAAATCCTTTAATTCATTGAATGTGGGATGTTTTCCTTTTTTTTTTTTTTAGGTCTTTAATTTCTTTTTTCTTTTTTTTAATAAAACATTTTTTTGGTAATTTCTACACCGAACATGGGGCTCAAACTCGTGATTGAGGTGCATGCTCTTCCTGCTGTGCCAGCCAAGTGCCCCAAGTATTTTGTTTGTTTTATCTAGGGTTTTATTTATTTATTTATTTATTTCCTCAGAATTATGATACCTTGGGGTACCTGGGTGGCTCAGTAGTCGGGCATCTGTCTTTGGCCTGGGTCGTGATCCCCAGGGTCCTGGGATTGAGCCCCACATAAGGCTCCCTGCTTGGTGGGAAGCCTGCTTCTCCCTCTCCCCCTCCCCCTGTGTGTTCCCTCTCTTACTGTGTCTCCCTCTGTCAAATAAGTAAAATCTTTAAAAAAAAAAAAAGAATTATGACACTTTTTTTTTCCTTTTCTTTTTAAATAAACTCCACACCCAACATCAGGCTCAAACTTAACCTCTCCAAGATGAAGAGTTTCATGCTCTACTGACCCAGCTAGCCCGGTGCCCAGGGTCTTTAATTTCTTGCAGCAATGTTTTGCAGAGTATAAATGTTTCATTTTTGTTAGATTTATTCCAAAGTGTATTTTGTTCTTTTTAATGATGTAATGGATTGTTTACAAGAGTAAGTGTTGTTTCGTTTAGAAATACATTTGGGGGCTGCCTGGGTGGCTCATGGGTTAAAGCCTCCCCTTTGGCTCAGGTCATGATCCCAGCGTCCTGGGATCGAGCCCCACATCGGGCTCTTGGCTCTGCAGAGAGCCTGCTTCCTCCTCTCTCTGCCTGCCTCCCTGCCTGCTTGTGATCTCTCTCTCTCTCTGTGTCAAATAAATAAATAAACAAATCTTTAAAAAAAAAAAAGAAAAGAAAAGAAATACATTTGAATTTTGTGCATCGAGCTTGTACCAGGCATCCTAGTTAAATTAGTTTATTACTTACGTTAGTTTTTTAGTGGATTCCTTATAGTTTTCTACATACAATATGATGTCATCTGCAATTAGAGATAGTTTTTTTAAATTTATTTATTTTTTAAAGATTTTATTTATTTATTTGACAGGGATCACAAGTAGACAGAGAGGCAGGCAGAGATAGAGGAGGAAGCAGGCTCCCTGCCAAGCAGAGAGCTCAAAGCGGGACTCGATCCCAGGACTCCCGAGACCATGACCAGAGCCAAAGGCAGAGACTTAACCCACTGAGCCACCCAGGTGCCCTGCAATTTTACTTCTTCATTTACAATCAGATATCCCTTTCTTTCTTTTTGTATAACTGCCTTGGTTTTTTGCTTATCCCTCTAGTACAATACTGAACAGAAGTAGCAAGAATAGACATCTCTGTTTTGTTCCTGATCTCTTAGGGGGTAAGCATTCAGTCTTTGTTCATTATGAAGTCAGCTACGGGTTTTTTGTAGATACCTTTCATCAAATCAAAGAAATTCCCTTCTGTTTCTAGTTTGAGTGTTTTTATCATGGACATGTGTTATATTTGAACGTGCATTTAATTTCTGCCCTATTAGATCCTTCTGCATCTGCTGAGATGATCGTGTGGTTTTTGTTCTTCATTTTATTGGTTATATAACGTTGATTTTTTTTTTTTTAATGTTGAACCAATTTTGCATTTCAGGGACAAGTCCCACTTGGTTATGGCATATAATTATTTTTATATACTACTGTATTTGGTTGCTAGTACTTTGTGGGGATGTTTTTGCATCTGTATTCATAAGAAACTGGTCTGCAATTTCATTGTGATCTCTTTCCTGGTTTTGCCGTTAGGGAATATTAGCCTCATAGCATTAACTTGGAAAGTATTCCCTCCTCTTTTGCATTTTAGAAAAGTTTATAGAGGGCCACCTGGGTGGCTCAGTGGTTTAGCCTCTGCCTGCCTCTCTGCCTACTTGTGATCTCTATCTGTCAAATAAATAAATAAAATCTTTTAAAAAAAAAGTTTATAGAATTGGTTTCTAATATTTAAATTTTTTATATGATTCACCAGAAAGCTGTCTGGAACTAAGCATTTCTTTTTAGGTAATTTTCTGGTTGCTAATTCATTCTCTTGATAGGTCTGTTTAGATTTCTTGTATTTTCTGGAGTCAGTTTTGGTCAGTGTGTCTTTTGGGGTCTTTTGGGATTGTGCACTCAATTCCGCTCTCCGGGGAAAGGTTCCTCCCACATCAACAACAAGCAGTTCTCTAAAGATACAATGTGGGTATTCCGCAAGTCAACACATTTTTGATACTATATACCTGGAAGTAGCATCAGTTTCTATAGGTTGAGTGTTCTGTCCCACAAGATTGTCCTCACCCCCATGAAAGATACCAGTGCCTAGGTTGTCCCTTGTGCTTCTGACCAACAGGCTGCATATTGTAGGTTTTTCTCTGACCCTCCTGGGATTTCCCATACTGGTCACAAGTCCAGATTATTTGTTACCTGTACTTCCAGTTAGCTGGCTGTGTAGATCACAGGTTTCCACAAACTCTTCCCTGGAGTCTATTAATTTGCTAGAGAGGCTCACAGAACTCAATCATTTTACTTACTGGTTTATTGCAAAGGATTTTAAAGGATACAAATCAGTGGTCATAGAAGAAATGCATAGGGTGAGGTATGTGGGAAGGAGAATGGAACTTCTGTCTCCTCTGAGCATGCCACTCTCCCCAAATCTTCATGTGTTCACAAATGTAGAAGCCCTCAGAATCCTGTCTTTTGGTTTTTTATAGAGGCTTCATTACATAATCATGATTGATTAAAAACATTGGCCATTGATTGCAGCCTCACATCTTCTTCCTGTCTGGAGGTGGGAGGGGTGGGACCCAAAGTTCCAACCCCTTAAGCAGGGGGCTGGTTCTCTTGGCCAACAGCCCACCTCTTTTGGTGCATTCTGAAAATTTGCCATATTAACATAACAAAAGGCACCTTCCTTCATCACATCACTTTGGAAAACCTAAGGATTTTAGGAACTCCGGCAGAAATGGGGACAAAAATCAAATACATATTTCTTAACTGTAAATCACAATGTATGATTTTTATCCAAATTATCAAATACATTGGCATACAGTTGCTTGTAGTATTCTCTTTATGTTCTGTGAAGTATTGATAGTAATGTCTCTATTTCCTGATTTTAGAAATTTGAGACTTTTTGGTCAGTTCAGATAAAAGTTTATCCATTTTGGTGATCTTCTCAAAGACCCAAGTTTTGGTTCTGTTCGTTTTCTCTATTTTTGTATTCTCATGGCTGAAGTTTATGACAGCAAAATACAATATATGACCAACAGAAGAGAGAGAAGGCACAGGCAAAGTTCATGGAGGCGAGATGCATGTTTCCAGGTTCTCCTTTCACGAGGACTGCATGCGTATGCCATCTCTGCAGCTGCAGATGGCAGGGACAGATGGTCTCCAGAAGCATTTATGTACATTAGAAATTCTTTAGAACCCCAAAGAGTATTTGTTTATGTAGGTTATATCAGATCTGCTTTTGCTTCAGTTTTTTGCCATGTACTGTTTTAGATGAAGTAGTTGAGGGTGTTTATTGGATGTATGAACTAGATCAGTGCTTCATTACAGTGCTGAAGGATCACTGCCACAGCTTCTATTGGCTTTTACATTTTCCTTCCAGGTGACCATGTTACTGGACAAAGTGTTGTAGCTAGGGCGGCTTAGAGCATAGTATAGATCAGTTCACAATTGAGTGATTGTCATGCCATCTCACCTGCAAAACTTGCATAGGTCCCCTGTGCTAGTTGGAGAAAGAAGGAAGACAGTAGACCCAGGGGATCAGGGTTGGGGAAGTAGGCAGAAACTTGTAATCTAATTTACCCCAGGCTATTGCTTCCTACCACCCTCAGTCAACATACTGCTGGCCAGTGGAAGATTGTAATCTGAGGACTCTTACCAACTCAGCCCCTGCTGATTTGGGGAGTGAATGTCCTTGGGAGTGGTGTACTTTGGGTTAAGGCTTCTATACCTTATCCTTCTAGTCCTGATTTCCATTGATTTCCTGATCAGTGAAAGCGAAGTTCTCCTGTATGTATTTTCTGGACTAGAGTTACAGGCTCTGGCTTTAAGTAGATATGTTATCCCCTGCCTGACCCTGCTAACAAAGTAGATTGTGTCCCACAAGGCTCTTCTGGTACTTCAGGTCCCCTTGCATCATTAATCTCAAACTTCAGTTCTCTAAAGTCTAGATCTTAACTCCATGCCAATAAAATGCCTCTGTTATAACAAAGTTCTTGTGACCCTCTAAACCTGGGACAACCAAAGTGGATGGTAGAATGTGGCTTATAATGACAGATAACTGTGAAAGTTTTCAGATTTTTCTTCGGGGCAATTCAGCCTGCTTTTATGGCTCCTATTTAGTTTTGTTCAAAGAGTTTGTCCACCTCAAGAGCCACAGAATTGGCTCACGCCTATTACAATAGCAATATTTAAACTCTTAATAAATACACTTTGTACTCCAGCAGCATGTTGCATCTTAGGTAGCTTATACTTGCCTGGCAAACTACTTATGTACTTGAGACCCTTGTCAGGGATTTCTAGATACTTGAAACCACTACCCTCTAATGAATCCTTTTTCCTTCCTTACCTGGAACAGTTGGCTAGGCAGAACTCCAAGGAAGGGTAACTGACTTTCTCATGTGTGCTCTGGGATCTTTAATTCCCACTCTAGGGTATAGTACAACTATAAAAGGTAGTCTAAAATTTGTCTCTGACCTCTGCTTTAGAGACACAGTAAAGTAGCATAAACTTTCTAACCGGAATGACAAATGCATTGCTCTGAACTTCCCACTGGCCAGTTACGATGCGATGTATGTGATTCCCAACACCCTGTGCTGTCCCATTAATCAGTCAGCAATAGTAGAGCAGTTTATTTCTTCTTCCCTTGTTCTTCCAGGGAGAAAGCCATGTGGCTGTCATTGGTGAACCTCGATGATGATACCTGGGACGTACTTTGCTGACTTGGCTCTGTGTGGAGGCCTGACCTCCACAAAACACCTGATCATCCTGCCAGGGATCAGGGTCAAGTCAGTCTTTTCCATTGTTAGCCAAGAGAAAAGCACAGTTAATTAAGGTATTTGACCAACTGTCCTGTGCTTCTGAGTAAAATTTGTAGCTGGACATGTGAAAGGTAGAGAAGGTAGAGATGTAGGGGGAGAGGGCAGCTTCACCATGGTACTGTGATTACCTTTGTCTTCTCATGGGCTGAATAGGCAAAGCCAAATCGCTGTGTGAATATCTTGGCAGGCTGGAACAAAGGTTGATAAGAACCCTTGGAAAAAATGACCATGAGGATGTTTTTTTTGTTTGTTTGTTTCTTTCTTTCTTTCTACTGCCCTGGTGTCCATTGAGCACAGTTTACCACCTCCCTTACCCTTGAGATATAGCTTCAGGCTATAAAATGATTATGCTTGAGTTGGCTTCTCAGCACCCTGTGTTCTTAGCCATGTTGGTATCACCCTCCAGGAATAGGGACACTGATACTGATTTTTCTGGTGTGTAAGTAATAAATTGCATATGAAATTGTAGTCTTGTCTCCGTTCTGTCTCTGGCAGCGTGGAGACCTCACAGCTGTGATAGTGGGACTTGTGCTAGCTGTGACACTACTGTGTGGCATCATATCTTTAAAGCATTCAATGCAGTTCTTAACATATGGTAAATTCTCGTGTTAACCGTTACTTACAGAGTTGTATTATAAATAACACAAAACTTAGAATTGTTAATTCAAGGATTGATAGCCTACTTTCTCCTATGACTAAGGTTACAAACAGCCAAAGGTAGAATAGGTTGAGTAAATATGATACTTTGGCATTCCTGAAAAGTGTTGGTATTTGTGGTGTTGTTGATAATATAGAAGTATCGGTAGCTTTTTCTAATGCAGATTGGTTTTTTCAATGAAAAATACTGGCCTTCCTCAATTTAACCACATCAGTGGACACTCCAAATAAACTTTGGTGTGGAACACATTAGAAGTGGAACTTAAAAAGCAATAAGGGAGAGTTCCAGTTTAAAATACCAGGATAGTTGTTTATTTTTGCTTTTTTGTTTGTTTAGATAGGAGAAAAGTATTCATTTCTTAAGAAGTTTCTATATTTTTGAAGTACTAAAAGGCTTGCAAATGAAATCATGTGATAATTATGGTTGACATAGATCTGAAGGGAGGGGTGGGAACTTTTTCCCCATTCAGAAGTTTAAATAGGGACTTCTTTTTAACTTGGTGTTCAGCACTTACAGATAATGTTTATTAGTTTGACATTTATTGAAGCCCACCAGACATTGTCTAGATTTGCATCTTTTGTGTTGCTCTAAGACAGTCTTTTTTTATGCCTATTATCTTGGTTATTAATAGCATTGTCTTTCACTTCAGTAATGTTCCAGTTTGATAAATTAACAGTCACCCCGTATATAAAACAGTTCTTGATGTGGCTTAGTTTGTCCTAGTCTTTCTTACTATTTTATCTGACCCTATAGTAGGCCTGGCCATGGCAAACCATAATATGACAGTTCCTTTTCATAAGAGTTTTGTTCATGGGTATGTGTGCTTATGTGTTTCTGTATAAGATAGATATTATGATTATTCCTCCAAGCTGTGATTTTTAGATTATTTTTTGCTTTGTAAATTTCTGTAATAAGGCTAAATTACCAATAAAGGAGGCTGCTAGGTTGACAATTTTTCATTTAAACTACAATCTTTGCATTAAAAGGATATAGAATACTTTAAAATGAAAAGACAATTCACAAATCTTTTCTTCCGTTGGTGAGGGCTTTATGAAATTTTTATATGAAAATCACATACATTGTTAACATACAGTCTCTTACAGCTCTTGATTTTTTTTTCCCTGCTTCACAGATTAATTTTGCATTTCATAGCTTACTATTAACAGCTTCTTATACTTTGAATTTTTAGTGACTTGCTTTCTTCCAGTTTCTCACAGAATGTACCAGTGATAGTATCATAAAATTTAAAGCCCCAGACTATGCATTTCATAGCTTACTATTCACAACTTCTTATACTTTGAATTTTTAGTGATTTGCTTTCTTCCAGTTTTCTCACAGTATGTAATAGTGATAGTATCAGAAAATTTAAAGCCATAGACTGGGACACCTGGGTGGCTCAGTCAGTGACATGGCTGACTCTTGATTTTTGGTTCCGGTCATGATCTCGGGGTCCTGGAATGGAGCTTGTGTTGCTCAGTAGGGAGTCTGCCTAAGGACTCTCTTCCTCTGCTCCTCCCTCCCATGTGTGCTCACACTCTTTCTCTCTAATAAATAAATCTTTAAAAAGGGGGGGGGGGACTTTGTCTATTTCTAGGATGTAAAAAAGGTTTTTTTAGCTAAAACTTTTAAGATTGTTTTTATGATGACACACAAACCTCACAGATGTTTTCTTCAGGGTAGGAGTGTGTGTATTGACTCTGACTTCCCTCAGTTTGGGTCACTGCACTTTTATCATTGTCAACATACAAGGACTTCTGGCCTCCCAGTGAAGGCCAAACATCCTATCAGCATCAACATATTGGTATTACCTATTCTTCAGACTACAAAACCTACCAGATGTGGGGGGAGGGGATTAGTAGAGCCAGACTTTGTACTCATTGTATCAAGTGTCATTATTCAGGGTGTACTCATTGTATCAAGTGTCATTATTCAGGGTTTGCTAATTTACTTACAGCTAGTAATAGCAAAGATGTTCCTAGAATTTCCCACAGTTGAATATAAAATTCCAGTGTTTTGGTGGCTTGATGACATCTCCCATTACTGAGCGGCCTGCTTTCACCACTTGACAAAAGTACTTGAACTGTTGTTGCCAAAGTGGGGAGATCCTTAAACTTAGAAGGCAACCAATGGACAATTATTTACTAACCCGCAACTTAAGATACTCAATTTGTTTTAATCCCTACTAGAAACAAATATAGGCGTGTATAATGTGTTCTGTATTTCTCTTTCTTGATTTTTCTGCCAGTTCTATTCATTATTGAAAATACAGAATTGAAATTTTCAACTCTTGGTGAATTGCCTTTTTCTCCCTTGTTCTGTGTTTTTGCTTTTTTTTTTTTTTTTTTTTTAATTTTAATGCTCTTTTAGGTGTGTTTGTTTTATCTTTTTGTTAGATTGACCCTTTATGGTTGCAGAATACTTCTTATCTCTAGTAAGATTGGTTTATGTTGTCTGATAATTAGCATAGACCTTCCATAGTTCTCTTAACTGCTGTGTTTGCATGATATGATGCCTTCTTTATTCTTTTATTTTCATTCTGTTTGTATCTTTGGATGTAAAGTGTGTCTATTAGAGACAGCATTTTAGTTAAATAGGTTTTGGGTTCTTTTTTTTAATCTAGTCTGACATTCTCTGTCTTTTGGATTATTTAATCCATTCACATTTAATGTTACTGATATAGTGGGATTTATATCGGCTATTTATACTTTTGATTTCTAGGTCTTGTGTCTTTTTCCTCCCTTAGTATTTTCTTTTGCATTAAGTGAATATTTTCTAGTGTACATTTTAATATTCAAAATGTTTTTTTCCCACTGTATATTTTGTGGAAGCACAAATTACCTTTTTTTGTAGACCACCTGAAAATCTTCCTTCTTATATTTTTCTGTATTTTGTATACGTTATATATTTTTTTATTTTATTTTTTTCAGTGTTCTAAGATTCATTGTTTATGCACCACACCCAGTGCTCCATGCAATATGTACCCTCCTTAATACCCATCACCAGGCTAACCCATCCTTCACCTTCCAAAACTCTTCATTTTGTTTCTGAGTCCATAGTCCCTCATGCTTTGTCTCCTCCTCCGATTTACCCCAATTCACTTTTTCTTTCCTTCTCGTAATGTCATATGTGTTACTCCTTATGCTCCACAAGTAAGTGAAACCATATGATATTTGACTTTCTCTGCTTGACTTATTTCACTTAGTTTAATCTCCTCCAGTCCCAACTGTGTTGATAAAAAAGTTGGGTATTCATCCTTTCTGATGGAGGCATAATATTCCATCTTATATATGAACCATATCTTCTTGATACACTCGTCCTTTGAAGGGCATCTTGACTCTTTCTATAGTTTGGCGATTGTGGCCATTGCTGCTATGAACATTGGGGTACTATGGCCCTTCTTTTCACTATATCTGTATCTTTGGGATAAATATCTAAGTAGTGCAATTGCAGGGTCATAGGGTAGCTCTAAATCATTTTTATCTATACCTTTAAAGGTATTAAGCATTTAAAATCTAGCTTATTATGCTTGTGATTTTTTTTTTTAAGATTTTTATTTATTTATTTGAGAGAGAGAATGAGAGAGAGCATGAGAGGAGAAAGGTCAGCAGGAGAAGCAGACTCCCCGTTGAGCAGTGAGCCTGATGTGGGACTTGATCCCAGTACTCCAGGATTATGACCATAGCCAAAGGCAGTTGCTTAACCAACTGAACCACCCAGTTGCCCTATGCTTGTGGTTTTAAATCCAACTAAAAGACTGTTACTAGTATGGAGGTAGAGAGGTGAAGAATATGGGGCCCAGTGAGGTTGATCTCTTGTTTTTGAATTCTGCCAATCCTAGAGTATGTGTATACCTGTGTGGAAGACCTAATCCTGGAGAGACAGGTTGATAAGTAGGAGTAAAGGGAGGGGAGTAGGATTTTATTTATTTTTATTTTTTATTTTTTAATTTTTTTTTATTAGAGAGCCTGAGCAGGGAGAAGGAGCAGAGGGAGAAGCAGACTCCCTGCTGAGCAGGGAGCCTTATGTGGGACTCAGTCCCGGGACCCTGATATCATGACCTGAGCCAGAGGCAGACACCTAACCCACTGAGCCACCCACATGCCCTAGGAATAGGATTTTAAATGTGGAGATTCTGTATGAAGGTCAGCTCTGTTGCAGGAGATGCATGTTACATTTATATTGGTGGGCTTCATAGATTTGATGATGGGAGAACAGCAGATGATGCTATTTTTTCTCTGAAATATAAGCAGCTGATGGGATGCCTGGGTGGCTCAGTTGGTTAAGCAGCTGACTTCGGCTCAGGTCATGATCCCAGTGTCCTGGGATCGAGTCCCACATCGGGCTCTTTGCTCGGCAGGGAGCCTGCTTCTCTCTCTGCCTCTGCCTGCCATTCTGTCTGCCTGTGCTCGCTCGCTCTCCCTCTCTCACAAATAAAATCTTTAAAAAAAAAAAAATTAAATATAAGCAGCTGAATTAGGGCAGGGAAACGTGTTGTGTGGGTTGGAGTAGCTGGGGACCTGAGAGGAAAGGTCTTAGAGAATAGGGAAATTCAATAAAATGAAGTAGAATTGTTGAGCGGTGTTAAGTTTGATGTTTGTTTGTGTTCCTGAAATAAAACCAGTCTGCTGACTTGTGTAACTTTTATTTTTCCCCTAGAAAACTTCAGTTGCTCCTGTGCAGAGAAGGAGATTCTTAAAATCAGCCATACTTGGGGTTTGTCAGGTGAGAGCCATGGCTGTCACAGGTGAAGGGTGATGATGGAGTGGGGTGGAGATTTTGTCCAATAATTCATTTTTTCAAGAGAAATTAAGATGATAGATAGCTCATGTAAATCTTGTCTCTGGTAATCTCCATTACATTATATTCTCAGAAGGCTTAATACTGGGTATCCAAAAGTAGAGACTCTGTAGTCCGAAAAAAGTCAGACAACTTTTGACTCCCTCCATCTAAATAGGTAGTTCAAGGATGATTTTCCAGGCTTCAGTTTTCTTCTGTGCCAGCAGAGAAGAGAGAGGAAAAAAGTAACCCTAAGTTACTCAAAAAGGTCATTTGTCTTCCTACCCATAGGCTCTATATTGGTCCTCCAGGGTTGCCCTAATGTAACAGACTGGGTGGCTTAAACAACAAATTTGTTTCTCACAGTTTTAGTCTGGAAGTCCAAGATCAAGGAAGTCCTGATCAAGATCAGGTGGTTTCTCCTGAGTCCTCTCAGCTTGTAGTCAGCCGCCTCTGTGTGATCTCACATGGTCTTTCCTCTGTGTGTGTCTGCCTGATGTCTCTGTTAAAAGGACATTAGTCCTATTGGATTAGGGGCCTAGCCTTATCACCTCACTTAAATGTAATGACCTGCCTGAAGGGCCTGTCTCCAAATATAGTCACATTGAGGGTTAGGGTTTTAGCATAATGAATTTGCGGTGGAACGACACAATTCACTTCATAACTGGCCTCCCACTGCAAGTAGGAATAAGAACTAAGGGGAATGTATTAGGCATCATTAACTCCAGTGTAAGTGCCACTTTGCATTAATGCATCTTCTTGATCAGTTGTATTACTATTTCTGTTTTAAGTAAACTGCCCCTGATTCCAACTCATGACCCTTAAATCAAGAGTCTAATGCTATGCTGACTGAAGCAGCCAGGTGCCCCCAGTCAGTTGTATTAAGGCAGCTTTCTTGGTAGAAGGCATGTGAGGAATATGCGGATCTGATTTTTCTTCTTTAAGTTTATTAGCCAGCATAATAATAATTACATCCTAACTTTCAGATGTAGAGTCAGTTATTCCTCAGTTGCGATGCCTTCCTTAATGCCCATCACATAGTTAACCCTGTTCCCCCACCCTCCTCCTCTCCAAACCCTGAGTTTGCTTCCTAGAGTTAAGAGCTTCTCATGATTTATCTCCCTCTGATTTCTTCTCATTGAGTTTTTCTGGGATCTGTTTTTTTTTTTTTTTTTTTTTTTTTTTTTTTTTTTTTTTAAAGATTTTATTTATTTGTCAGAGAGAGCGAGCGAGAGCGAGCACAGGCAGACAGAGTGGAAGGCAGAGTCAGACTGAGAAGCAGGCTCCCTGCGGAGCAAGGAGCCCGATGTGGGACTCGATCCCAGGACGCTGGGATCATGACCTGAGCCGAAGGCAGCTGCTTAACCAACTGAGCCACCCAGGCGTCCCTGGGATCTGTTTTTAATCCAGAAGCATATATGCCTTCTTCGGTTTCGTTTTTCTTCTTAAGGAGAACACTACGATGCATAAATTAATAGATCTCAAAGATCTGTAGATTGTTTTGGGTTTTCTACATAACCTCTACATCATAGTTTCTATGTTTTCCTTCCTGATTCTTAAAATTTTCGAGGATCTCCAGTACAGTGATGAATAGAAAGGGAAATAGTGATGTGTTGGTTTTGTTGTCAGTCTGAATTTTGAAAGCTACCATGTATCAAATTTAAGGGAATTTCTGTTGTTGGTTTGATAGTTTTCTTCAAATGAATGAATGTTGAATTTTATCAAGTTCTTGCATGTGTTGAAATGAACTTGGAATTTTAAAAATTATTGTCATTATTACTTTAATTTTCAAATGACATTTGTATTTCCGAAATAATCCCAATTTGATCATGATAGGTTATTGTTTTCATATGTCACTCTTTTTGGTTTGCTAACATTTTATTTAGGATTTTCGCATTTGTGTTTCTGCGAGAGATTGGCTTCTTAATTTTCCTTTTCATCTTTTGGATGATAGCGTCAGTGAAGGAGCTCTGAAGTGCTCTCCTTTATCCTTTGTTATTTTGGATTATTTCTTTCATAAATGATTGTTAGAATACTCCAGCAAAGCCATATGGGTCTGGCATTTTCTTTGTGAAAAGATACTTAATTTTGTGATATTTTTCATGGCTAGGTGTATTTTTTTGAAGAGTTTCTCTATTCCATCTAAATTTGAAATATATTGGAATAGAATTTTTCAGAATAATAATGTTATTTTAAATCTATAGGGTCTAATGGTAGTCTCTATTCCCAATATTGTACTGTTTAAATAGAGATTGATTGATTGTAAAGATAGAGTAAGTGGGTGCATGCAAGCTGGGCTAGAGGCAGAGAAAGAGAGGGAGAAAGAGAATCCACAAGCAGACTCTTCAGCTGAGCAGGGAGCCAGATGTGGGGCTTACAACCCTGAGATCATGACCTGAACTGGAAACAAGAGTTGGCCACTTAACCAACTGAGGTGCCGACCCCACTCCAACCCCCCACCGCTGCCAGTATTGCACTTTAAAAATGTCATGATCAGTATTGTCAGAGGCTTAACTGATTTTTATTCTTTTTAAAGAATTACCTGTGACTTGCTGAATCTCCGCATTTCCATATGCATTCATTATTTTGTTTATTTCAATCATCATTTCTTTCCCTGAATTAACTTATTACTCTGCTTGTGATAAATGTGGGAATTATTTCCCAGTCATTTCATTTTATTTTAGTTAATTTTTTAAAGATCTGAAGTAATTTCTGCAGCCATCGTGGGGCTCAGACTCAAAACTGTGAGATCGAGTCACAAGCCCTGCTAACTGAGCCAATCAAGCCCCCCTTCCAGTCTTCTTTTTAAAGTACATTTATTTATGCTATGAATTATCCTGAAGTGTTACATGAACATGAATGTAAGAGCAAGTTATGGCCTGAATTGTGTGTCCCTCTTTGCTTTTCATAGGTTGAAGCCTTAACCCCTGTTGTAACTATTTGAAGAGAAGGCTTTTAGGGAGGTAATTAAGGTTAAATGACATTACAAGGGTGGGGCTCTGACTCAGTAGGACTGGTATCCTAAGTAGAGGTAGAGACACCAGAGCACTTTTTCTATGTAAGTATAAAGTACATTCCTTATTTCTTAGTTATTTGGCAATTTCCTCGTTACTTCCCCCCCTATAATTTCTAGATTGATTCTACTGTAAATTAATCTGAATTATTATAATTCTTTGAAAATTGAGGTTTATCGCTCAGTTGGATGGTCATATTGGTAAAAGTTCGATGTGCGCTTGGAAGGAATGTCTGCATTGGGTAATCTATTAATGGCCTGCATTTGGGATGTACTATTAGTATGTTAAGTTTATTTAATTAGTATGTTAAGTTTGTTCATTTGTCTTCATTTATTATGGTTATAGATTTGACTTTTTAAATTTATCAATGTACTGTTGGTGAGTGTAAAATTCTTTTTAACCATTTTGGAAGGCAATTTGTTTGTGTTTGCTTCAGTGAGCGTGGGTTACTTAGAATAAAGAACCTATTAAAGGGGCGCCTGGGTGGCTCAGTGGATTAAAGCCGCTGCCTTCGGCTCAGGTCAGGATCTCAGTGTCCTGGGATCGAGCCCCGCATCGGGCCCTCTGCTCAGCAGGGAGCCTGCTTCCCCCTCTGTCTCTGCCTGCCTCTCTGCCTACTTGTGATCTCTCTCTCTGTCAAATAAAATAAATAAAATCTTTTAAAAAAAAAAAAAAAGAACCTATTAAAATAAATAATAGCAGAAAGTAATTGCCACATCAGTGTAACAAACAAAATACTTAACTGTATAATGTAGAATGAATTCCTGTAAAAACACCCCAGAAATCTTCTTGAGCTTTGACATAATTTTTTATTGTATCCTCCTTTGCTCTTTTCTTTGTTTCTCTTCTCCAAGTTAAATATGAATTTTGGTCTAAGGTGTCTGGAATTATGATAGACATAGCATTGGTGTTAAGGTTACATAGCTACAATCCTAATAAAAGATCTTTATTTCCTACAGATTCCTGACATTCAAAGCAACTGCTAACACACTGCTGCTACATCAAATCAGCAATGAATTGGAATGCAAAACCAGAGAATGTCACCTCACCACCACAGTATCCTAAAAAGCAGTCATGTTTTTTGGAGCAGGCATTAATAAATACACTTAACACAACATCTCAAAGTTCTTTAAACTACCCTGGAAGTAACCAAGAAGCATGTATTCTTGGTATTTCAAATCCAGTTTCACAGCCACTGTTAAATATCAGGAATTACACAACTCCTCAGCAAATCCCTTTTCCTGATATGCATAATGGGACACTTGTGGCCTCACAAACTTCAGTAGAACGAATCACATATGCAAATGTTAATGGATCCAAACAGCTAAATCACAATTTGCAAACGTCTTCAGGAGTTACCCAAAATGTATGGTTGAACTCACCAATGAGAAATCCTATGCTTTCTCATGCAGGTGCAACTATGTCCCATCAGACTGGTTTTGGAACTAATACACCTAGTATACATGCACTACAGAATCAGTTTGTAACATCAGACTCCTATTCTGTGCAACTACAAATGATCCCTTCTAATTCTGCAAGAGTTCCTGTAACTTATCAGGGAGCCCCAGGACTTAACCCATCTTTATCAGAACGACAGGTTGATTGGACACCACAGTATACATCCAGTGGACTGACTTATCCAGATTACAGACCACTTTCAAAGCAATACAGTTACTCATCACGAAGCTTTTTGCCAGATCCTACTCCTCAAAAACAAACCTCTGTGCCATCAACATCATTGCATATTAAAAATGTTCACCCTCCAGATTCTCCACAGACTTTACAGTCAAAGCAGACTGCAGCCATACAGTCCTATCAATATGCAGTTACTCAAACTGACAAAAGACCTCCACCTCCTCCTTACGATTGTAGATACGCAGGCCAGCCTTTGCAGAGTACTCAGCATGTTATTAAACAGGCTTCTGTGGACATTCCTCAGAGTCAAGAACTGCACTTACCTGAGATGAGGAAAGACTACTCTAGAAGCTTTCAACAGCATTGGCAAAACCTTAATGAAAATGTCAGCACAGTTGGAAATTCCTGTAACTTGAAAGTAAATACCAATGTCACTCAGCCTTTTAATGAACCTGTTAGATCTTCTGTGGATGGTGTTCAGGCCCTTGCTCAAAATAATCAAGAGAGAAGAAGAAACTGTGATCTAACTTCAAATCAAGTACTGGACACAAGTGCCACAAAAGAAAAGTTAGTGAGGGATATTAAAACATTAGTAGAAATAAAAAAGAAGTTCTCGGAACTTGCAAGGAAAATTAAAATTAATAAAAATCTTCTGATGGCAGCAGGTTGTATTAAAACAACTGATACCTCTTATAATGAATTAGCTCCAAATTCTGAATTATCTCTGAAACAAACTGCCCAAATCCAGTCTGGACCACAAGTGACCCTAGGGACTAAAGAGGATAAACCACGAACCATAACAGAATCTACAAAAGAAACAAATAGAACACACAATAGAATGAATTCCAACATTCGGGACCCAAACTGGGGAAATTGTAACCAAGTGAATTCTGTTTTACTAAATTCTGTCTGTTCAGAAAAGTTGCCTATGCCAGACAAGTTACATGATTTAAAAGTTAGGACTTCTTTAAAGGCATCAACTGTTGAGATTACCCAGGCAACATTAAATAACACTCAGATTTCATCAGGAAATGTCAATGTTGAACTAAATGTGCCAACAAATTCTGAAACTACTAGTGTCCCTCAGTCTACATCCTTTGAGGAATATGTTTCAAAAAACCCAAATAAAAATACGCTAATTCTCAGTCTGCTTACATGTAGAGATCAACCTCAGGAGAAATTATTTAAAAATGCAAGTGAAACTATTCAGGGTTCTAAACCACATGGTTTTAAAATTAACACAAATACTCAAATCACTGGTAACCAACCATCTTCGAAAACTATGGAAACTCCAAGTACTTGTAATCTAAATGCCAGGGTTTTAAACAACTCCTTTTTCCTCGAGCATAAATCCTCAAGTGGAATGCCTTCTGACAGTGACAAACGCTTTTCTATGGAATTGCTAGCAACCTGTCTTTCTTTGTGGAAAAAGCCTTCAGAATCTACAGAGGGAAAACAGTATAATGAGTCAAAAAACAGAACAGCAGTTGGGGTTTCAAAGCCTGTGGAAACCTGTGATAAGAGTCCATTTTCAGTTATAGGAAATTCTCATCAGAAGGTAAACACCTCACAAGAAACAACTTTGTCAACAGGAGTACAGAATTATGAGTCTTCCAGTGCAGCTGTTACAAAGGGAACAGAACTTCAGGTTGCTGTGGTGTCTCCCTTAATTCTTTCAGATGTCAAAACATTGTCTGCCAAAGGAGTAACACCTGAAGCTGTACCCGAAACACTGTATCCAGTTATTAAGGAAGGCAGTGTTTGTAGCTTACAAAATCAGCTGGCAGAAAATACAAGTGTTACTGCTGCTTTGAAAGCTAATCTTAATGAACCAGTTGCTGGTACCTCAACAGACACAAAGATGTTCTCACCAATTCAGAAGGAAGAGCAAAGTGAGTCAACTAATTCAGAAGACACACCTAAAAGCAATCAAGAGAAGCGTATCAAGTTAGAACCAGATACCCACTGTTCTGTGAGTGAACAGCAAGCCTCATACAAGTCAAGGAACACTGATACTGTTAGTGGTGATATGTTACATATTGACAATATTTGTTCTCTTGTTGAAGGTGATACATCTTACAATTCCCAAATAGCAAAGATATTTAACATGCCTCCTTTGAAAAGGGTTGAGCCACAGAAACCTCTACCTACTCAAGTGATTACCAAAGAACAACAAAAAGAACAAATAGATAGCCTCAATGAAAATAAAGACTTTTGTTTTCAAAATGATAATTTTTCACAGTGCACAGATGTTTCATGTAAAATAACTGATGAGGCAGAATCTCTGCAACCTCCAGAGTCATCTTCAGAGTATGTTAAAGTGGATAGTGGAATTCTAGAGGAGAATAACATGGACCATATCACTAAAAAAGAAAGCACAGCTAATGATATGTGTTCATTGTCAGCTATTCAGCAGGATAGTTGTCCTCAGGAAGTTGACATGTCTGGCAGTTACACTGCTCAAGATCCTCCGGAAAGTGAGATTCTCAGTGATAAAGCATCTGTCTTATACCTACATGATCAGCTGTCAGAACTCTTAAAAGAATTTCCCTATGGTATTGAAGCTGTGAACACACATGAAGGTTCTGTGACCCAGCAAATAACAAACCAAATCTTGAAAGATCAAACTTGTGATAAAACTGGTTGCGACTCTAAGGACTCAGCAGACCAAATACAAATTACAATATTAAACTCAGAGCAAATGAGAGAATTATTTCCTGAACATGATGATCAACTCTGTGAGGTAGACAAGTTGATGGAACATCAGAAAGAACAACCTATTAAAAAAGGGAGCAGCCAGTGTGAGCCACAAGCAGATACAGATGGAAAGACCGAGGATACCTTAGATTCAGAGAAAGATGATGTCGGTTGCTGTGCATTGGGGTGGCTGTCTATGGTTTATGAAGGAGTACCCCAGTGTCAGTGTAGTTCCAACAACAATTCAAAGATTAACAGTTGTGAACAAGAAGAAAGAACTTCTGATAGAAATGTACCTGTTGGGTGTAATAGTTCTCTAAATAACAGTCCAAAAATTCCTTCGACTTCTCCAGATACAAAAAAACATTTTTCTGAAATAGAGCATGGCAAAAATAGAAATGATATGCCCAAAACAAAACATAAGTCAGTGAAGACACAAGAAGCAGCATCAGGTCAGTTTTTATCTAAAGGTGATAAAAAACTAGATTCCATGCAAAGTCACAAAAGAAAAAGAAAATTGCAGTTTCATGAGGTAACTTTTAATACCAGTAATAAAATGACAAAATTTTCTCAAGAGAGCCTACAACAGAAGCTCATGGCACAAAACTTACGTCCACTAAAACCAAAGGCAGGGTTTTTGACAAGTAAAAATAAAGATCTACGTATGAAGAGTGTTTCTTTGGTACAGTCACTATCCCCAGAGAAAATAAAATTGAAAGGTGGCTTAAGACAAAAAATTTTGGAAAAAAGGAAGTTAGATGATGGGAGCATACTTGATTCAAAGATAAAGAAGAAGAAGAAATATGAACGGGAGCAGAATAAAAGTATGGGAGATAGTACCTTTAAATTATGTAATTTTTTGTCAATTACAAATGAAAGAGCTAGGGTTAAAGAAAAGGCAGTATCACATGTTAAGTCCTCAGTTTCTAAGGATAGTTCATCTAAAATTAGTAGAGTTCTAACATCAAAGGAGTATTTGCAAAGGCAGAAGCACAAAGAAGCAATGGGTAGCAATGCATCAAAGAAAAGCTATGTGAGAAATGTACCATGTGATTCTCAATACATGAAGTCCAGTAAACTTCCCATGCAGGTTGGGAGTTGTGGGAAATCAAATGAGAGAACTAACAGCAGTGTACAGGCTTCTAAAGAATCCTTAAATATTCATTCAAGCCATGGTAAAAGCCTCAAGATTCACCATTCTGAGGAATCTAAAACATACGTTTCAAGAAGTGTTAAGGGTATAGTTGGTGGAAAGCAACCTGATAAAATGTGGATTGATAAAATCAAGTTAGACAAAACTTCAGGCAACATAAACAGTGAAGTGGAATTCAGTCAAATGTCTCCCCAGTCGAAGGATCAAAGGAAACTGTATCTGAACAGAGTTGCATTTAAATGTACTGAGCGTGAGAGCATTTGTCTCACAAAATTAGAGAGTTCACCCAGGAAGCTTCATAAAGAGAAGAGACTGGAAAATAAACCTCAGAGCCTCTTACCTGTTAAAGATGCCACAGAAAAACGAAGCATGCTGGAATTTAAATTATGTCCAGATGGACTGATGAAGAATACAAATTCTGTTCATGACTGGAAGGATCTGCAGCCTTGTCCTAGGAAGGAGCAAGCACCTGTGCAAGGTCTAGTATGATTTTCTTCATCGTGTCTGGAACATTGTCAGGCATTATAGGAAAAAGTAGGTTAGCACTACTTAAGCCACGTGGGTAGCTCGCAAAGACTTAAATGAATTTGCTGTTGCTTGGTATTTGTTTTTGTAAATCAATGGGTCATTTGGGCAGTATTTATCTCCCTCTTACTGTAAATTGTCCTCAATTTGTACTTCAGAGGTATATAAAATTGGAAGTTTGCCAAATACAAAGATTTCCTTTTGCACCAAGAAGCCTATATTACGAAAAATGGTTTTTGCGCTAAGTTAGAAAAATGTTACATACTATTTCAAGTATTTTGTTGATTGTCATTTGGGCTTGGAATTTCAAAGCCCTGTGAACTTGAAGATTTTGTCTGTCTAAATATGAGGAGATAATTGTTACATATTAGTGAAAACTTCTCATACATAGGGAAATGGCACAACTTACTATCGACTTTAAAGTAGTTGGTGACTGTGTTACCACAAAAAAGTGCAACTATGTAGTCTTCTCTTAAAATCTTGAAAGGGGAGGACTGTGGAAGTAGTAATTGTCCAGTATTAAGTTACCAAAGCCAGAACGTTAAGCATGACTGTCAGTTAGCTGCTGAGTAATAGAACTTTCAGTGTAGTGTCAGGAAGGAAAAAACAGGGGACTAACTTTTTATGATAGTAAGGAAACATTTAGGGGTTGTGGATATTACATATAAAACATTGTGTTTAGAAATTCAGATTGGAGAACTAAATGATTTGAATGACAATCTTAATTTCTCCCGTGATGTTTAGATGGTATCTGTTGGGGCACATAAAATTACGATATAAATACAAGGTATCTTTTCTTGAAAGGAGATAGGGATGTATGATAAAAATCAGTATAAAATTCAGTTTGTAAAGTATTGGTGATTTCACTTGGCTATGTAAGTAGATCTTTGGGAACTGAGGCACGTGTAACAAGAACATTAAAAGTGGGTGGGGGCAATGGGAGTGACTTTTCTGTCTCATGAACCCTTAAGTACCTTGAGATTGGTTGATGTTCAGCCTAAGAGGGAGAAATACAATTCCATAATGAAGATAAACTTTTGAAGCAATTTCTTTTCCATTTACGTGATACTCAGGCACTTGAAATGGAAGAGAGCATTTTTTTCAGGCTTCTTTCAGACTTGGATTATATGTGAATATATTATACCTTTTAATCTCTGTTTTATGCTTACATGATTTTCCTTCAATATAGTATTAAAAGATGAATAGCAATTTCTAGAGATCTGAAAATGAATATTTAGTTTCAGGAATAAAAAGTACTAAAGAAGACTGGTTAAGAGGTGTAACTGAGGAGAAAAGGATGCCAGAAGCCAGCCAAGAAATAGGTAAAATCATCATCTATTTAAATTTTTATTTTGTTTATTGGGCACTTGGTTATGTAGAAGCTGGATTATAGTTATGAAACTTGTGACATTCGTTTTTTATCCATATTTTTAGTGATTAAATATTTGTGTGAATAATAGGAAGATATTTTCCCTTCCCTTTTGTTTTTTGGTTTTCTTTTTTTTAGATTTTATTTGTTTGACAGAGAGACAGCAAGAGAGGGAACACAAGAAGGAAGAGTGGGAGAGGGAGAAGCAGGCTTCCTGCTGAGCAGGGAACCCTATATGTGGCTTGATCCCAGGAGCCTGAGATCATAACCTGAGCGGAAGGCAGATGCTTAACAACTGAGCCACCCAGGCGCCCCTTCCATCGCTTCTGTCCTACTGTAGAGAAGGAAGAGGTTACTCATTAATAAAAAGATGTTTCGGGCGCCTGGGTGGCTCAGTGGGTTAAGCCGCTGCCTTCGGCTCAGGTCATGATCTCGGGGTCCTGGGATCGAGTCCCGCGTCGGGCTCTCTGCTCAGCAGGGAGCCTGCTTCCTCCTCTCTCTGCCTGCCTCTCTGCTTACTTGTAGTTTCTCTCTGTCAAATAAATAAATAAAATCTTAAAAAAAAAAAAAAAAAAAAGATGTTTCTTATCATGAGTTAAGAGGTTGGCATACTTTTTTTCCTGTAGGACTACATAGTAAATACTAGGTTTTGCAGACCATAAGGTCTCCTAAATACTCGTCTCTGACACTAGTGAGAAAATGGCAGTAAAATAATAAGTGAAAGAGTATGGGCTGTGTTCCAACCATACTGGGCTAGAGGCTGGGCTTGGCCTACAGGCCATGTCATTGTTTGCCAGCCCCTGGGTTGGGTGATTTATAAGTTAATCCATTTAATTCTCAAATCCAGATAGACAGGGTGTCCCCATTTTATCAGTGGAAGGTTAGATCATTTGACTGAAATTCCATGACTAGTAACTGAGTGGGCACTTGAAATTGGTCCCTTTTCAAAAAGTGTGGAATCTGAATTATTTTGATGATAAGACTGAGCCTACTAGTTAAAATTTATTTTTGCAGGGAAGGGATTTGGGCTGAGGATCAACCAGAAAAACCAGAACTTTCAGCATCTGATTTAAGTAGTAGAATGAATGTACTTGGTTTTTAGGGTTTTACACTGAGAATTAGAAGCTAGGGTTCAGGAGTTTTAGTTTTGTTTTGGTTAATTGAATATGCAAAGACAGGGGTTTAGAATTCCTTGAAGATGGAGGGAAGCAGAATTTCCCCATAAGCAACAATTAGAAGCACATTTTTTTTCCTCTCAATTATTTTTTTATAGTTTTTTTTTTTTTTTTTTTTTATAAACATTATTAGCCCCAGGGGTACAGGTCTGTGAATCGCCAGGTTTCTGAATCTCTCAGGTGAGTGCTGAGACTTCACAGCACTCACCATAACACATACCCTCCCCAATGTCTATAACCCCACCACCGTCTCCCTACCTCCCTCCCCCTGGAAGAAGCACATTTCTTAAAGGAGAGGAAGTTTGACAAAATTGAGGAGAGAGCCTAAATATAATTTTTAGAAATTGCATCTATACATTAAAGGTGCATATAGGTAAACACAGTAGAATTGAAGACTCAAAGAAGGAAAAAATGCACATTTAATCAGAATAGGAAAACAGCTGAAAAGGGGGAAAATGAATTTTAAGAGTCCTGAGAGTAGGGACGCCTGGGTGGCTCAGTTGGTTAAGCAGCTGCCTTCGGCTCAGGTCATGATCCCAGCGTCCTGGGATCGAGTCCCACATCGGGCTACTTGCTCCGCAGGGAGCCTGCTTCTCCCTCTGACTCTGCCTTCCACTCTGTCTGCCTGTGCTCGCTCTCACTCTCTCTCTCTCTTACAAATAAATAAATAAAATCTTTAAAAAAAAAAAAAAAAAAAAAGAGTCCTGAGAGTAGAAAAGACTTCCAGAGTTGGAACACAGGAATTTAAAAACGAGAAAATGAAAGTGGGCATGGAGATTGGGCAAGAAAGATCCTTGGAAATAGAGATAATACCTCGTAGATTAAGTGAGAGGCATGATTGAAATCTGAATCTGAAAACACAGATGCCTGCACAGATTGACTAGAAAAGATATCCACAGATAGGATGAGCAATAAACTGAAGTAGAATAAACAATACCCAGAGTCATGATGAAAAAAAAATACAGACTTTCGGACAAGCTCAAGGAGATCTGAAACGGTAGAGAAAAGCCAAGGTACAAGTCACAGCTCTGTCAAAAGTGTAAGATCAAATCACCAGATTGTACCTGAAACTAATATAATACTGTATGTCAATTTAATTTCAGTTAAAAAGTAAAGGCAAATAAAATGCACCTGTAATTCAAAAAAGCTGGATCAGATTCAGGGAAAGTGTGAAAGAACAAATACCAAGATGAAGATGTGGACACTATGAACCAATGTGAAGAAAGATAAAAAAACAATTGTCATGAACTCCCAAATAGATGCAAAGAAACTTTTTAGATAATTGTACACCTAAATTTGGTAGCAAAGATTGGAGTGTAGATGGAGCAAGTTGTGAAACTCAAGTCAGGATAAGGTTCAGAGAAGAGGAGCTGAGAGAATACAGTGGAAATGATTTAGGGACCCATCTTGGGTGTCAGTATTACTGACATCATAAAAGAAAGCTATTGAGAACATACAAGAATTTTGAATCATGTAAAGAACCAAAAGAACTAGAGCATCAGAAAAAGGTAAAATTGTACTGTATTCTAGAAAAGATTGGTCTTTCTAGAGTAGGAATGGACTTTTTAGAGCAGGAATAAAAACCATGTGAATTCTGTATAGAGGGAATGGAGACTGAGAAATAGAGGAACATCTAGAAATTCAAGAATTGGGAAAAACTGAACCCATCAAAAAGATAATGAGCTAATGCAATGCTGAGATGGTCTAACAAAACAAAAATGACAGACTTGTAAAGTGTAGCAAGGCCAGAATACTGTCTTTCCCATTCACTGGTTGAAACTGGCTCGTGTTCATGCTTTTTATGATGTTAGTTGAGATAGTGGTTAAAAAGGTCACACTTACATTTTGTGCAAATGATAGTAGAACAGAATAGCCCTGGGCTTGTGAAGATGGGATGAGAGTAGAAAATAGTCCCCACAAGAGAGGCAAGATCCCCTTTGTGCATAATTTATCATTCTGTAGGTAAAAAGCCATAGTTTTTGTTTGTTTGGGCAGCAAAGTATATTGAACGATGTAGTACAGAGCTTCTGCAGAGAGAGGGGACCGGAGAAGGTTGCCCAAAAAGCCAGTTTATCAAACTCTTTGTTAGTGATATTTTATCCCAAAGAAGAATGCAGGTTTTCCTCTTCGTTTTAATTATATATTGGTCACTAATACTGAGTAATAAATAAAATTTCTGTTTCCTTAGATAATGTTTTGGCTAATTCGAGACTCTCCAAGAGAACCTTCAGTGCAGATGGATTTGAGACACTACAAAATCCAGTAAAAGATTCAAAAGCAATGTTTCAAACCTACAAAAAGATGTATATGGAGAAGAGAAGCAGAAGCCTTGGTAGCAGTCCTTTAAAATAATTTTGAGGGTAATTTTTTTGATGGTTCTGTAATTGGCACCAGAAAATTCCTGCCATTTTTTGTTCAGGGTATTTTGCTAGAAATGCTCAGAATTACCATGATAAAATCTCAAGAGAGTTTGGTTACCACTTAAGTTATGTATATCATTGAAATTACTTAATTAAAACAGCTTGAGGACCTTACCTGTGGGTACCAGGCATAAGAAATAGATGGTATTTTTCAGGGAAACTGCAAGGTATTGAATTTTGACATTATTGAACAAAGTTTACCATTGTTTATTTTGAAATGCTAATTATCCATCCTGAGGGAGGGCTGTTCTCAGTTAAGTACTTGTTTATTTTAGCTGGGACTGTAAATAAGTTTTTATTTCTAAAGCTTATTAGCAATACTTATTTTTTTAAAATGCTCACTGTGAATGTCAGAGTATATTCTTAAGTATTTTATACCTAATTGTAAACTTTGTCAGAAGTCTTGTTTTGTACTTGTTAAGCTAGACATAATTTTTGGATAATGTTTAAACATTACTTTTCATACTTGAAATAAACATTTATTTTTAAAATATATATGTATGAAATTATAATGGTTCGTGTTTGATTTTCTACCCTCACAACAATGCACATCTTAGAAGGGTGTTTTTAAAAAGGAGAAATTTTAGTTAAGCTGTCAGGAGTAAATATTTTCAGGTTACATTCAGAAGAAGAGCAAACATTTTTCTAGGGTCAGGAAATGGCAAGAAAGCATGGAAAGCAAAATGTTTTTGGCTTTCACTTTATGGCTACTAGAAAAGTGTAGATTATTTTCATAAAATCTCAGTGCTACATGTACAGTTCCTATTAATTTAAAAAATACATTTCTGGGACTAGGGAGAAATGGGGAGTTCAGTGAGAGTATAGTTACAGTTTTGCTATTGTGTGGCTATTCTTAACACTATTGACCTGTACATTTAAAAATCCTTAAGATAGTAACTTTTATGTGCATTTTATTACAAGTCTAAGAACTGTATTCTGAAGACTTCAGAAGACTGGGCTTCTCATAACATAATAAGCATCTGTGCTTATCTTGCCTCTTTGATGGTTTCCTATCAATAAAAGATGCAGTTAAAAAAGCAATGGTTGGGAAAACTGCCGGCACCATAACACCAGTCAAGGCAATGCCTTCAAACTGAGGTAGTCATATTCATCATTGTATTCGTTACTGCTGGAAATTCTCAGGATTTTTTTTTTTGAAGTTTTAATGTCTTTGATAAAATTTAAGTTATTAATAAGTCTCAACCCTTGAGTATACATCTTTTAAATATCCTAAGTGATGAAAATGCATTTCAGAAGAATTTGAAGCAGAGATGTACAAGCTATGATGGTACACTGGCCATTGAGGAAAAATGTAATTTAGGCTTGTAAATTGAACTGGTCTGGTGGGACATTATTTTTTCTTGAGGAAATCATTGACATTTTTCTCAACTATGTCATCCTGACATTTCAAGGAAAATAAAAATATTTGCTGTCAATGATCAAACTTGAGCTTCCTAAAGAAAAAGGTGCTGAGACCAGGTTTGATAGCATCCTACTACTAGATCTCTGATCAGTTCCACGGAAATATTAATGAATGTAATTAAAAATACTTATAGAGACTAAACTTAATCCCTGAAATCGAGAGTCATATGCTCTACCAACAGCCAGCCAGGTGCCCCTGAATGTAATTTTTTTTTTTTAAGATTTTATTTATTTATTTATTTGACAGAGAGAGAGAGAGAGATCACAAGTAGGCAGAGAGGCAGGCAGAGAGAGAAGGAAGCAGGCTCCCTGCTGAGCAGAGAGCCCGATTCCATCCCAGGACCCTGAGATCATGACCTGAGCCGAAGGCAGCGGCTTAACCCACTGAGCCACCCAGGCACCCCAAATATTATTTTCTAATAATGAATTTCAAAGAGTAATTTCAGTACAAGATTGAGAGAAGCCTGCATAGAATATGAAAATTTTTAAAAAATTTAAAAATAGGGAAAACTGACTGGTTCAGTCTATAAAGTACCCAACTCTGATCTTACCTCAGGTCTTGTCAGTGTTATGATTTCAAACCCCACTTTGGGCTTCATGCTGAGCATGGAGTCTTCTTAAAAAAATAGTAATAATAAAATTAGTAAAAAAAAAAATCAATCTTGGGGTGCCTGGGTGGCTCAGTGGGTTAAAAAAGCCTCTGCCTTCAGCTCAAGTCATGATCCCAGAGTCTGGGCTTTCGGCTCAGCAGGGAGGCTGCTTCCTCCTCTCTTGTCTGCCTGCTTGTGATCTCTGCCAAATAAATAAAATCTGTAAAAAAAAAAAAAAAAAATCAGTCTTTCAGGTGTTTGAGGTTCAGGGCAGTATTATGTAAAATATTCCCTTATGCATGATACAACGAAAGACAACCTCAATGAAATAAAGACCAATGAATTTCCTTCAGGAAAAAGGGAATTGAAAATAGAAGTGAGATGCAAGAGTGAAAATCAAATTAGGGGAGCTTCATCTAAAGAATGACCAGGGAAAGAACACATCAATTAAACCAATTTTAAAGGAAAAAATGCAGTGGAAAATCCAACTAAATGGTAATGCTGACTAGCATGTTACATGTATCTTATTTCCTGGAGATGGAGATAAATTTGCAAATAGTAAGTACCTATATTGTATGAAGCTTTGTGACAACTATGGTACTATTATAGAAGCTGCAAACACAAGTAAAACAAGTTATTTCATTAGGAATCTCCAATCTAGAAAAGATGCAAGTGTGCAAATACCAGTCAGTACTCATATGAGGCATAAATGTTTGGGGAGATGAAATGAGAGAGAAAAAACAATTACTATAGAAGTTTTCTTACTGACTTTGGGATGCCTTTTATTACCTTACCGTAATCCAGGTTAATGCCTTCTCTTGCCCATCTATTATCTAGATGAAAGTGGCCAAAACCAACTACTGGTCTTATCAACTAATTTTCATTTGAGTTTCTATTCAAGAGAAGGGTCCAGAGAAAGAAACATAAGTAATGTGTTATTATAATAGAACCATAAGTAATATTGATTTGCTGTTACTATTTCCATATTTAAAGGAACACAGTCAAGGTTCATTTTCTTCCAATTTTAGATATATAAAAATAGAACTTGGAAAAGTTTTGAAACTCTTACTATGTTAAGTTTAGACTGCAGAGCAGAGATTATGGAATATGAATCAGGATTGCAGTGATACTGTATACTTAAATGAAGACTGTCACATCAAAACGACCATCAGGCCATCAGAACTCAAGCCTCTTAAATACTGAAGAAAGCTTGAGACTGATGATCAGATTATTATGCTCCGAGATCAGGAGAGTGCCTTGAGAAGGGTGTGAATACACCTTTAAGAAAGCATTGCAAGGGGGGCACCTGGGTGGCTCAGTGGGTTAAGCCTCTGCCTTCAGCCAAGGTCATGATCCCAGGGTCCTGGGATCAAGCCCCGCGTCAGGCTCTCTGTTCAGCAGGGAGCCTGCTTCCCCTCCTCTCTCTCTACCTGCCTCTCTGCCTACTTGTGATCTCTGTCTGTCAAATAAATAAATAAAATCTTTAAAAAAAAAAAAAAAAGAAAGAAAGCATTGCAAGGGAAGGTTAAGAATGATGCAAGTTGATAGCATTTTGATAGTTTTAGAATCCTAGTAAACATGCCGTAAATATAGGTAACCAGAAAGTAAACAACAAGACTTGCTGTCCAATATGGTAGCTGTTAGCCTTATGTATATGTATTGAGCACTAGAATATAAAATGTACTAAACAGTTTGGATCTATATTTTAGAGGAAGAGCCAATGGAACTTGTTGCTGGATTGTATAAGGGAGAACAAGAGGGGGTAATCTTGTTTTTGGATTGTGCCACTGAGTGTGTAGAGAGGCCTGCCTTGCCTATGTGAGTAGGGAGTTGGAAGTCTTTAGGCTGAGCAGGAATTGATTACTTTAAGTACATGGCCAGTTTCCATGGAGCTTTTACCTGAAGGCCAGCCTTCAAGGCAACAGTCTTAAAAATTAATACACACCATTTAGCAGCTGAGTCAACTCAGCATAGCTTCTGGAGAGGAATGGAGTCATTCTCAGGGCACCATTTTCCCAAACATCATTACTTTCATATTTCTGATATGGAGATTTTTTATTACTGATTCAATTTATTTGCTGGTTATGGGTCTATTCAGACTTTCTAGTTCTTCCTGTTTCAGTTTTGATAGTTTATATGTTTCTAGGAAAGATCCATTTCTTCCAGTTTGCCTAATTTGTTGGCATACAATTGCTCATAATATTCTCTTATAATTGTTTGTTTTTCTGTGGAGTTGGTTGTGATCTTTCCTCTTTCATTCATGATTTTACTTATTTGGATCCTTTTTTCTTTTTGAGAAGTCTGGCTAGGGTTTTATAGATTTTGTTAATTCTTTCAAAGAACCAGCTCCTAGTTTTGTTGATGTGTTCTGTTTTATTTAATTTCTATATCATTTCTGTATCATCTAATCTCCTGCTGGATTTAGGCTTTATTTGCTCTTCTTTTTCCAGCTCGGATGTAAGATTAGGATGTCTGAGACTTTTCTTCCTTCTCAAGGAAAGCCTGTATTGCTATATACTTCCCTTTTAGGACCTTCTTTGCTGCATCCCAGAGTTTTGGACTATTGTGTTTTCATTTTCATTTGCTTCCATGTATATTTTATTTCTTCTTTAATTCCTGGTTAGCCTATTCATTCTTTAACCTCCATGTACTTGTGGTCTCCCCAAATTCATTCTTGTGGTTGAAGTTACATAGCACTGTGGTCTGAAACTATGTATAGTATGATTTCAATCTTTTTGTACTGTTGAGGCCTCCTTTGTGACCCAGTATATGATCTGTTCTGGAGAATGTCCCATGTGTACTTGAAAAGAAGGTGTATTCTGCTGCTTTAGGATAAAGTGTTCCAAATATACCTGGTAGGTCCATCTGGTGTAGTGTGTCATTCAAAGCCCTTGTTTCCTTGTTGATCTTCTGCTGAGATGATCTGTCCATTTCTGTGAGTGGGGTGTTAAAGTCCCCTACTGTTACTGTATTATTACTGTATTTTTATCAATAATAATTATTATTAAGTTTGTTATTAATTGGTTTATATATTTGGCTGCTCCCAAGTTAGGGGTATAAACGTATATATAGTTGTTAGATCTTCTTGGATAGACTCCTTTATTATAATATAGTGTCTGTCTTCATCTCTTATTACAGTTTTTGTTGATAATCTGGTTTGATACAAGGATGGCTACTCCAGCTTTCTTTTAATGTCCATTAGCATGATAAATTGTTCTCCACCCTCTACTTTTAATCTGGAGATGTTTGGGGGTCTAAAATGAGTCTCTTGTAAGCAGCATATAGATAGGTCTTGTTTTTTATCCAAACATACCCTGTGTCTTTTGATTGGAGCATTTAGTCTATTTACTTTCAGAGTAAATATTGAAAGATGAATTTAGTGTTATAGTATGATCTGTAAAGTCACTGTTCCTGTAGATTGTCTCTTTCTCTCTAGTCTTTGTTAATTTTGGTCTCTCTTTCCTGCTCAATACATCCCCTTTAATATTCCTTGCAGAGCTAGTTTAGAGTTCCTGAATTCCTTTAGTTTTTGTTTGTGTTGAAAGCTCTTTAACTCTCTTTCTATTCTGAATGACAGCCTTGCTGGATGAAGTATTCTTGGCTGCATGTTTTTCCCATTTAGCACATTGAATATTTCTTTCCACTCCTTTCTGGCCTGCCAAGTTTCAGTGGACAGGTCTGGTGCTAGCGTCATGTGTCTACCCTTGTAGATTAAGGACCTTTTGTCTGTATTTGCTTTTAGAATTCTCTATCTTTGTATTTTGCATATTTCTCTATGATATGTCATGGTATTGACCTATTTTTGTTGATTTTGATGGGAATGCTCTGTGCCTCTTGGACTTGAATGTTTGTTTCCTTCCCCAGATTAGGGAAATTTTAAGCTATAATTTGTTCAAATAAACCATCTTTGCCTTTTTCCTGCTCTTCTTCTTCTGGGACTCCTGATACGGAGATTATTTGATTATTTTGCTTTATGGAATCACTGAGTTCCCTAAGTCTACCTTTGTGATCTAATAGTTTTCTTTCCCTCTTCTTTTCAGTTTCATTATTTTCCATAATTTTACCTATTCTCTCCTCTGCTTCTTCAGTCTTTGTGATTATATCCAGTTGGTTTTGCATCCCTGTTACAGCAGGTTTTTGTGGTTGGTTTTTTTTTTTTTTTCCACCCTGACTAGTTTTTAGGTCCTTTATCTCTGCAAGGGTTTTTTTGGTGTCTTCTATACTTTCTTCAAGTCCAGCTCGTGGTTTTTGTTTTTTTTTTTTTTAAGAATTTATTTATTTATTTATTTGACAGAGAGAGATCATAAGTAGGCAGAGAGACAGGCAGAGAGAAAGGAGGAAGCAGGCTCCCCATTGAGCAGAGAGCCCGATGTAGGGCTCAATCCCAGGACCCTGAGATCATGACCTGAGCCGAAGGCAGAGGCTTAACCCCCTGAGCCACCCAGGCGCCCACCAGCTCGTGGTCTTATGATTACTAAATTATTGTTCTAAATTCTTGTTCAGATATATTGCTTATATTTGTTTCGAGCTTGTGCATGGCTGTGATTTCTTCCTGACCTTTCTATTCGGGAGAATTCCTCCATCTTGTCATTTTGGTTCAGTTCCTGTCTTTTGCTTGTTATGTTTCCTGCACCTGAGGGTAATGCTGTATTAAAATAGGGGTCATACACTGTTCAGAGCCTGGCACTTTAGGAAGTGTTTCTGGTGTATGCTGTGTGCACTCTGCTATTGTGTTTTGGCTTCTCTTTCCCACACTGGTCAGGCCTCAGCAGAGTTCCTCCTTGCTTGCCGTGGGAAGTATTTGGACCTTTAACTTTGTGTGCCTTGATTTATTTATTAAAATCATCCCGGTTGGGGGGCGCCTAGGTGGCTCAGTGGGTTAAGCCTCTGCCTTTGGTTCAGGTTGTGATCTCAGGGTCCTGGGATCGAGCACACACCAGGCTCTCTGCTCAGTGGGGAGCCTGCTTCCCCATCTCTCTCTGCCTGCCTCTCTGCCTGCTTGTGATCTCTCTCTGTCAAATAAATAAATAAATACTCTTTTAAAAAAAATAAAAATAATCCTGGGGGAGAAGAAAGAAAAGGAAAAAATAATACTGATCAAAAAAAAAAAAAAAAGAGAGAGAGAGAGAGAGAGAAGGAAAAGGAACCAAAAAACCAAATAGACAATCAAAAAACTATAAGCCTGATTCCAAAGAAAAAGAAAAGAAAAATAGAAGAAAAAAAGAATCTTGATCCAAAAAAAATAGACAAGGAAATGAAAAAAAAACTAACAAAACAAAAACTATATGCCAGATTCCAAGGGGAAAAAAGAAAAAGAAAAATACAGCCTGGTCGTATTTCCACCAGAACTGAAGGTAACACTTGTAACACTTTGAAGCACTCTTTAGTCAGTCGACTTGGTGCATGCTGGGTGCTGCCAGTGCTGGTCTCCTGGGGGATAGGCCCGCTGTGCTGGGTCAAAGTCAGTCCTGCTCTAGTAAACATGCACCTGCCAGGCACAGGGGGATGGTGTTTGGTATAAGTGACTCCCACCTTCACTGGGGGAATGCTCTTTTGTTCTCTGAAGTCTAATCATGTTGGTGGTGAGGGTAAAATGGTGCCACCCCACTCCATAACAACCCCAGCTGTTTAGGAAGCCCTCACAGAAAATTGAGGGCCCTCAGTGCTCCTGGCGCTGCAGCTCTCCTGCATTTTATCTTTAGCACACAGCTGGGGTTCAAAATGTCTTAAAAGACCTGGCACCACACAGATCTACTCCTTCCTCTGGAATAGAGCCTTCCCATCATGCTGTGTCTGGTGTCCTTTGTCCCAGAAAAACTGTCCACACCCGCGCAGTGCATGGAATCTATGTTGTAGCACTGTAAAAAGCAGTGACCAGGTTATCCATTGTATGCATATACCTCTATCCCCTGCCAGTTGAAGACTTTTGCTGGTGCCTGCAGAGTTTTGCCCTTGAAGAGGCAATATGCCTTCTTCCAAATGTAGTCCAGGAAGGGCAACATTCTTTCCCAGTCCAGTCCAGGACATCCCAACATCACTTTGTGCATTCTCTGGCCTGTGCCCTCCTTCTCCCCCAGAGTGCATGCCACAGACTCCATTCAGGCAAAAGTTGTGCATTTCCAAAACCTCAGAGTTTGAGCACCACACACTTTTTGCAAAACACTTGTGACCCTCACTTCCTATTCCACCAGTCCATGGTCCAGGGAGGTTTTCTTCTTGTGTGAACCCAACACTGTACTCTCTCAATCCCTCTTTCTTCCTCTTCCCACAGAAAGGGCTCTCTCCCCTCTATGGCATGACAGTTTTTCTCCTGCCCAATTCACTTCCACGTACCTTACTCCTGTCATGCTGTCTCCCTCCAACTGTGGAAATTCTTCTTACAATCCCCCAGTGAATTTCCTGGTGTTCCAAGTACTCTGAAGTCAATATAGCCATGTTTTAGGGGTGAGAAAGCCCAGATGATTAAGTTTTTTATATATTTTATATTTATATATTTTAGATATTAATCCTTTATCAGACGTATCATTTGCAAGTATTATCTCCCATTCAATAGGTTGCCTTTTAGTTTTGTTGATGATTTGTTTTGCTGTGCAAAAGTATTATATTTTGGTGTAGTTTCAGTCATTTATTTTTGCTTTTGTTTAAGTTGCCTGAAGAAACATATTGAGAAAAGTATTGCTAAGACTGATGTCAAAGAAATTATTGCCTGTGTTTTCTTCTAGAAGTTTTATGGTTTCAGATCTCTGTTCTGATCTTTAATCCATTTTGAGTTTATTTTTGTGTATGGTACAAGAAAGTGGTCCTGGTTTGTTCTTCTGTAAGCAGCTGTCTAGTCTCCCTAGCAGCATTTATTGAAGGAACCATCTTTTCCCGGAGAATAACTCCTTTTTTTTTTTTTCTTTAAGTAGGCTCTATGCCCACCATGGAACCCTATGTGAGGCTTGAAGTCATGATCCTGAGATTAAGACCTGAGCTGAGACCAAGAGTTGGATGCCTAACCAACTGAGCTCCCCAGTTATCCCCCCCCCCCAAGAATAACTCTTATATATAGCCTTTGGGTTAGTATACTCCAACATCCTATAGACCATTCTTTTTTTTTTTTTTTTTTAAAGATTTTATTTATTTATTTGACAGAGAGAAATCACAAGTAGACAGAGAAGCAGGCGGAGAGAGAGAGAGGGAAGCAGGCTCCCTGCTGAGCAGAGAGCCCGATGCGGGACTCGATCCCAGCACCCTGAGATCATGACCTGAGCTGAAGGCAGCGGCTTAACCCACTGAGCCACCCAGGCGCCCCTATAGACCATTCTTTTATGAAAAAATTCTTGGATATGATTAAATGTAAAGCAGAGAGAGAGCACTGGTTCATTCACCTGTGTGGGTGTTGGCTAGTTAAAAAGAGCATCGGCTACTCCTACTTTGGAATAGAAGCACTTCGTGTAGCAGCATTGTCCCAAAGTTCTGTATCTTTGTGATCTAACCATATAGCTGCTAGCTACCTATGCTATTAAGAAACTGACTTTTTAATTTTATTTAATTTTAATTAATTTAAGGTTAAATAGCTACATGTGACTATTTGACCACATGTCCCTTCTTGGATAGTACAGTATTAACAAGTGTATTTGTCTGTCACTAGGATCCCCATAGGTTTGTGCGAGTTATCAGTAGGACCCTGGTAGTGCCTGTCTAAGGCCTTATCTGAGATCCCTTGCGGGCTGACTCAGCACCTGGCTGTTCTCTGGCCTCCTGACCATAATTCTTTCAACCTCTATGACGTGAACATATAACAATGAATATACCTGCTCGTAGCTTAGACACCTGCCTTTGAGCATTTTCCTGTCTTTTATGGAGTGAAATTTGTCATCTTGGTATCCTGTAGAACACGGGTCCAATTCTTTGATGATATTATGCTGATTGGACCTGGCAGAAAGAATAAGCATTCCAGGAGATTTAATAAAACATGCACTGCAAAGAAAGAGGCACAGTGTTTGGAGAACCTCTGCGGGGTTTGTGGGCAGCATACACCATATATGGATATGCTGCCCCAAGTAATTTATAAAGTAATTCACATAACTCCAGCTATATAGTGGCCTCAAGCAAGAGAAGGCTTTACAGCACACACAGGCTGTGGTGCAAGCTGCCTTGCCCCTCAGGCCAGAAGGCCCCAGGGGGCCCAATGGTACAGGGAATTTATATGCTGTATGAAGCCTCTCAAAAAACTGTTTTTTTTAAGGAGAATCCTAGCATCATGTCCTGTTTTCCTGACAGGTATTCTCCATTTGAAAAAAATCTGCAATCACTACTGGGCCTTATTCTTAGGACACAATTTAACTATGCAGCTGAACTGTCCATCATGATGGGGTACTCTCTGATTCACAAAACTATATAATTGGGGGTGGGGAGTGCCCTGCATAGCTCAGTTGGGTAAGCATCTGCCCTCAGCTCAGGTAGTGATCCCATAGTCCTGGGATAGAGCCCCACATCAGGTTCCTCACTCAGTGGGAAGTCTACTAGAGATTCTCTCTCTGCCCCCCACCCCTGTGCATGTGTGCACACACACTCTCTCTCAAATAAATGTATCTTTAAAAACTATATACACATATGTGTGTGTGTGTGTGTGTGTATAATTGGATTGGTGCAGCAGCATTTCATTGTTAAGTGAAAACATATTCATTTTAATCCAAGCAGATCTTAAGGCATAATTAAAACATATAGTCAAGTTGCCCCAGTGTTCTGTCATACCTGCGGCTTTCTACTTCTCTGCTTTCCTCTGTGCACACACATATGGCTGCATGAGGAGTGAACGAAAGGAAAGTAAGGTCCTGGTTTATGAACTGGTTTGTGAGGTATGCTGAGTCCACCCAGAACTATTTGATAGCCTACTTAGAGATGATACTAAAAGATAGTGATAAAGCCAATTTCACTATGGCCACCAGGAAGAGAGATTAATTCCTTTAGGTAGCTCTTGAGTTACTTATACTGAGACAGCCCACAGCCTTTATAAGAGCCAATTCTTGGATGTGATTAAATCTGGAGTTGAGACAAAGCACTAGTTCACTCACCTTTATAGCATCTACAAACTGACTAAATATGCATTAAATAATTATCAGAACACATGTACACAATGCCCTATCTGGTTTGATAAACCTATTAAGCAAGAACCAAAGTGACTAAGGAGCCTGTGCATCTAGTTATCAACTTTGGACTTAGGTGTATGGATACTTTGATGTATGAGTCAATATTGATTCATGGACAGTGGTGCTCGCTTCGGCAGCACATATACTAAAATTGATTCATGGAAAGTGGCTAGTGGATTGACCTGCTGGTCAGAAACTTACAACAAGATTGACACATTGTTGTTAAGGAAGTCTGGGAGAAAAATCATGTGGAAGACCTCTCAGAATGTGCATAATGTGACAAATCTGCAGCCCGTATCACCCGAGGGCCTCCACTGTAGAGTAGGCTCTCATTATCAGATGGGCAGTATATCCAGTCCTGTGGGTCAGTCAACCTCTTTCACCAGCCACCCTGCTGTTTGGTTAATTGGCCCATTTATAAAGTGAGATGGCAGCAGGGATGGAGGCTCTCTGCATGGATTTCTCCTCACTTCTGCCCTTGCTAGGTACCCATTGCTGTGAGTCAAAGCCATGCTGAGTCCCTGACAGAGCACACCATTCTCCAAGGAACTGAAGAGCTACTTGGAGGTAAATCAATACATTGGACACTTTCCATCATGGAGAGAGGAACGACTTGTTCTCTTGGGCATAGAAACATATTTCAGATATGGCTTTACCTTTCCTACCCCAAATGCTTCTACCAGCACTAAACAGAAGGCCTCATTCATTCATGTTCCATACAAATCACCTCAGACCAAGGAACATATTTACAGTGGACGATGAAATGCAGTGGAATTACACTCACAGAATTTACCAACATTACCATAAGCCCCAACAACATCTGGCTTAACAAAATGGTAGAAGGGCCTGCTAAAAACTCAATTACTATATGAGCTAAAAGAAAATTACCTTACAGGATTAGGATGCTGTTGTACAGGATGAATAACTAACTTAAATCAGCAGACAGTATATGGTGACATCTCCCTCATTGCCAAATACATGAGCCCACAAACCAAGGAGTGGAGGTCCAGAGTGGTTCCATTCAGTTTTTTCCTTGTTTTTAAAAAGTTGAGCTATACATCATATATACATCTAAAGTGTACAATGCAGTGAATTTTTAAAGTATATTCATAAAGTGGTGTAACTATCACCACTCTTCTGATTCCAGAACATTGTCATTATCTCTAAAAAAAAAAAAAAAAAAAAAAGCTAGTAGTCTTATTGGTGTACCTTCTGCCTCTGTGGATTTATCTGTTCTGGGTATTTCTTATGAATGAAATGATATAATATGTGGCCTTTATATTTGGCTCCTTTCACTTAGTAAGATGTTTTCATAGTTCATTCATGTTGTAGAATGTATCAATACTTCATTCCTTTTTACGGCTGGATAATATTCATTCCATCGTATGGTCTTTTACTTTTATTTTATTATCATAATTATTATTTTTAAGTAATCTTTATACCCAAGATGGGGCTTTAACTCACAACCCTGATATCAAGAGTTTCATTTTCTGCCAAGTGAGCCAGCCAAGCACCCCCATGTCCTTTTACCTTTATTTATTTTTAACTTTAATTTTTTCAAATTTTTATTTAAATTCTAGCTAATTAACACATAGTGTAATATTATTTTCAGGAGTAGAATTTAGTGATGAATCACTTACACATAATACCTAGTACTCATTATAACAAGTGCCCTCCTTAATAACCATCACTCACTTAGACCATCCCCCACCTACCTCTCCTCAGCAACCCTCAGTTTGTTCTCTGTTGTACAGAGTCTCCTATGGTTTGTTTCCTTCTCTCTCTTTCCCCCCCCTTTCCATACATTTATGGGTTTTCTTAAAGTCCACATATGAGTGAAATCATATGGTATTTGTCCTTCTCTGACTTATTTTGCTCAGCATAATACCCTCTAGCTCCATCTACATCATTGCAAATGGAAAGATTTCATTCCTTTTGATGACTGATTAATATTACATTATATATATATATATATATATATATATATATATCTCCCACACCTTTATCCATTCATTAGTCAGTGGACATTTGGGCTCTTTCCATAGTTTGGCTCTTGTTGATAGGCCTTTTATTTTTAAACATAATAATCCAATTAAGGAAGATTTTCTTCCCAATCTATAATCACTGGACTCAGTGAGTTTGGAGGTTCCAATGTCCAGTGAAAGAATGGTCCACTAGTGAACACTGACATAGTTCTGCTATACTGGTAGCTGTAAGGTTTTGCAGGCAAGGTAAACACAACACCAGGCAAGGTAGGCGCAAGGCAAGATTTATTAAAGGCAGTCTCTGGCAAAGTTTCAGGGCTCAGGAGAAGGGAAGCCAGGAAAGTCGCAAAGGGAGAAGGTGGGCACCCTCGGTGAGGTTCCTTGACTCTGGAAAGGGGAGGGGGGGAAGTTGCACTTGGAGGGAGTTGGCAGGGCTCTTTTATCAGGCCAAGGTAGGGCATGGGCTCACATCCATATTTGGTGATCAGAAGGTGTGGGGTGAGGGCCGTCTGTGATGGGCAGTTCCCAATTTGGAAGTTACTGGGTGGAGAGTTTCAGTCTCCTGAGGGTGACATGGAGGCCCCAATGAGGGTGGCGGGAAAGTCCGCCATCTTGGAGAGGGTTGGTGGGAAGATCCGCCATTTTGGAGCTGCAGTTTCCCAGCCGGCCCATCAGTAGCTGGTACTTCCTCCTACCATTCTGGGTTCCTCATGCCACTTAAATACCAAGCAGTGAAAAAGGGGTCACTGGCTGGGTGATTGATCTCGGTTATTAAGGGGAAATTGGATTGTTGCTGACTAATGAAGGAAGGAAGTCAATCCAAGTCAGCAACCCATGGAAATGGGGAAGAGGGAGCAGATTTAAGAAATGCAGAGGAAGTTATGTTGTCAAGACTTTGTGATTGATGAGGTGGAGTGATGGAAAACCAGGAAGGATTGCTGACTTAGTGGCTCTAAATTTCTGTATCGTTTTTTAAATTTTTCTATTAGTTACTAGGAGAAAAGTGACAAAATAACCAACAATAATTACAAAACACTCAAATTCTCCCAGTTTTGTCACTTTTGTTTTCATATAACAGTCTATTTTGAGACTCTGTTATTAGGGCATATATGTTTGTATTGTTATATCTTCTTAATGAATTGGTTCTCTTTTTGTTGTGAAATATCTCTATCTCCACTAATATTCCCCATCCTTAAGTCTACTTATCTGATATACACAGCCACTCCAACTTTCTTATGACTAGCATTTGCCTGGTATAACTTCTTATACTTTTTTAACTTATTTGAGTCTTCATTATTTAAAGAATTTCTAGCATATAAACAACAAACAGCAGCATATAAATTTAATATTACTTTTGTTCTTCATATGTTCAGATGGTAACTTTCGCCATACTTGCTGTAACTATTTATTTGAACTATATTTCATTGATCTCTTGTATTAGTTAATTTTTTAAAAAGTTTTATTTAAGTAATCTCTACATACCCTATGTGGGGTTCAAATTCATGACCCCAAGATCAAGAGTCTCATGCTCTTCCTACTGAGCCAATGAAGTACCCCTTAGTGAATTTTAAAAGGAGAATTCTTTAAAGGGAAAGTGGAAATTGAGATTACCTGCCTGAGATTACCTGCCTGATTCTTTCTACCAGTATAATCTTGCCCAAGAATATAAAACTGTGAAGAATATATAACTTCACTGTTTACCTTAGGATATGCTTGCCAGTCAGTGTATCTGGGAAGATGATCTTTAGGTACAACTCTCCTTTTAAGATAATAGCATGCTTACCTGGAAAAGAGCTTGCTTCTCTGACAACAGTTTGATTATCAAAAATTACTTTAAAATCCTCACTTTCCAAAAAAAATCCTCACTTTCCTGTCGTAGACTTTTCCCAGTTCCAACCAGGTCTCCACCTAGGACCTTCCTTAAACCACTGGGAGTCTAGACCTTCAAAGCCTTAATCCATAACTCTTCCTTAATCCACACACCTCCCCTCCCTCTGACTCACAATTGAGTCTCGAGATGGCACTGATCTCTGCTGCAGTAAATTTGATAAAACCAACTTTAGTAATTTGTCTGGTGGGATGTTGGCAAAATTTTGAAAACAAAATGGGCATTTTTGTACAATTTGTAGAAAAATAAAATTCTCTGTCAAATACTGAATTTATGATCTAATCCTACTTCATTTTTTTCTACTGCTCCTTATCTAAACTCTATAAAATTGACAATACTTGTTTTGAGGCAACCAAAATAATAAAAATCTGTGAACATTGTTAAGATCAGATTTTATTAGTAGGCTGACAATATAAAGGGAAAATATTTGTAACCAAAAAGAAGCTGCACAGAGGTAAAAACCTCTGCTTTTGTATCTATAGTATTTCTAGTTCCTTTAGCTGAATGTGATCATTTGTGGGAAATAGACTGTGGTTAGGTTTGTTACACTTTGACTCTCAGAGCACCATCTTTGGACTACAAAGCTTGTCAGCCCTCTGCAGAAGATCTTCACTGACCTGGCACTGCTCCGAAGGTAATTTCAACATCCATACAGATAAAAGATACTGGGTCCTCTGGCTCTTGCCTGCCTGTCAATTTTCAGGTCTCAACATTTCCATCTCTCTCGCTGTTTCCCAACACCCAAGCAGCCCTCCTTTCTTTGAATGCTCCAGACTCCTCTGACACTGAAGACCTTCCCATTTATAGTTCTGTTTCCTGGAACATTCCCCTTCTCTTCACTATTTCTTTCTCCTCCTCTAAGCCTAATTCTTTAGTTTTCAGCTTAGATAACCCTTCCTAGGACTCATCCCCAGGCACTCCAGCCCAGATTAAATCTTCCTTTCATAGTTTTCTTTGCATTCTGCCTTTTCCTTCCTGGCGCAAACCTCAATTGTAAATACATAATTATCTGCATACTTGTTCCACGTTCTCTCTCCCACTGGGCTCTAAGTTCTCTGAGGCACTTTTCTTGATTGCACTGCTTTCTCCTAGGAGGCTCTCCATAGGTATTTGTGGAACACATGAATCAATTTTTAAAACTCACTTTTCTTCATAATTGCCCTCTCAATATAGGAATGTATGCCAAGTAAAATAACATTTTTCTTTTTTTACTAACTTTTAGACAAATTAGTTACAGTTACATCTTAGTTATGATGATATCTAGGTAGATATAGTTATATCTGTAGATATCTATAGAGATACAGATATCTATATAGTTCCACTTTTCTGGACCTTTCATATAAAATCAAATTCCAGAAGCCCCTTTGAATGAGGAGATTCTTGGGTGGCTTCTTGCTTTCTTAGCTTATCACTTTGAACTTCTTCCCTAACCAATATCCTCTAGTCCCTGCAAGCATGATAAGAGAATCCTCATACTTCATCAGTTAGCAACTTCATGAAATAAGGGAGGCTTTTCAGTCTCAGCATGCTGGTTCCAGGACTCCAAGAGGTAGGAAAAAAACAACCAAGATTTAAGTTTCTGCAACATCTGGAAATATAAGTTCTCTTCCTTTGATTCTTTAACTATTAAAAAAAAAAAAAAAAAAGTAAAGTTTTTTTTAATCCCCTAATTCTAAAGAGATGAAGTCTGTAGGAAAAGATTGGGAAAATTCAAAAGAAATTTAAAATGACCCCAAATTCCACCATCTATAGAGGATAATGATTAATTCTTGGGTTATTTCAAATAGCTTGTGTTTAGGGCCATTTTCAGATCCCTAAGGTGCTGTTCTAGGTTCAGGGAACATCTACATAAGTTTACTTCACTCCAGTCTCAGTGGGGTTTTTTTTGTAGCTCTTTGAATGAATGAAATACTATACCCCAGGACCTTTATACTTAACTGTTCTTTCTGCCTGGAACAATATCTGCTCAGATAGCTATAGTGCCCTTCCCCCAACCCCCTTTATACAGGCATTCAAATGTCACTCTGATAGTTAAAATTTATGTGTCAGTTTCACTCGATCAGGAATGCCTGGATATCTGGTTAAACATTGGTTGTGGTCATGTCTGTGAGGGTGTTTCCAGGAGAGATTAGCATTTGAATTGGTAAAATGGTTTGCCCTCCTCATTGTCTAGTTATTATCTAATCTGTTGAGGGCCTTATTAGAACAAAAAGTAGAAGAAAGATTGAATGAGCTTTCTGCCTAGCTTCATGAGCTGGGATATTGATGTGCCTTTGGTGCTCTTGGTTCTCAGGCTGGCAGAGTTGGACTGGACTTTACCATTGGCTGTTGGCTCTCAGGCTTTTGAACTACACCTCCCAAGTTTTGTGTATTTGCAGATTAAAGACGTCAGATCTTGGGATTTCTCAACCTCCATAATCACAAGAGCTGATATCTTATAATAAATCTCCCTCATTCTCTCTTTTCCTATCTCCCTATTTAGCTGGCTAGCTGTATTGCTTCTGTTTCTCTGGAGAACCCTAATACTGTCACTTTTCAGAGACACCTTCCCAGGCCACACTATCCAAACTACACCCTCATCCTTGGGGCTGATTTATTTTTCCTTATAGTATCTATCACAATATTTTATTATATAATGTGTATTAGTTTATTATTTCTTTCCCTGCTAGAATTTAAATCTCTGAGAACTCAGTTAGTCACAACCTGACCATGGGCTATTTGGAAGGTCAGCATGAAATCACTGTTCTCTGATCCAAAATCCAGTGTATTCTTTGACTCCTGCTAAAGTCTGGAATCACAGATTCATTGGTGGCAACTTTCTAATGTATAAATCAGATCAAAAGATTTGGGAAAAAAAAGTTTAAATTTTTTTTCCTGAAGGTAAATAAGTGTAAAATGAAAACAAGCAGGAGTGAATGTTGGCACAAAATGTAAATCGACACACACAAAAATTTAAGATAAAACTGGAGCATCTAGAACAACGTTTTGCCTGGGATACACCTCCTTAGCAATACTCCCACCAGTTAAGAGAAGCCCATTCACTCTCCTAGAAGTAAGACCCTAAGGAGAATCCACTTCACTGGGAATGCTGGAGGGTGGAGGACCCACAGAGGATGGGCAGGAAGAAAGCAAGAAAGAGTAAATGACCTTAGCCTCAAAAACCACGAGTCTGGGCTGTTACAGGTTACAGTGTGAGTCTTGGCTTGTTCCTGTTTCCATAATCATGGCAATGGAGAGGAAAATGTAAACACTCGACCAAATGGTTGCCGCATTGTGGATGATTTCACACTTCTAGAAAATGAAAAATACATGACTTTTTACATTCCCTGTCTTTCCCTATTTCCTTCTTTAATTTTCTGCCAGATCAGTGGGAATCTTTTGCTAGAGAGCTGTGCTTACTTTATAGTTTGATTTTGTTTACCCTGGGGCCAAGGACAATTCCATCTATGTTTAAGAGGCAGAAGATAGAAAAGAAATTGTGAGTCTTTGTCCTTGAGCCTGGCATGAAGTCTAGGCAGTAGAGCAAAATTCAGGGTTAAGGGCCTTCAGGAGGGTGGCAGTAATAATTAGTTTATTCAAATTACTAAATGCTAAAGCCAACAACATTTTGAAATTTTAGTTAGATAACTACCTGTTCTCCCACAGAGAGAGACATTTCTTGTGAAATGTCTTAGAGCGGTGTTAAAGAAGAACCCCACTGGCACAAACCAAGACTCTTCTTGATTTAATTGCGTGAAGTTGAAGAAATTTGGAAGGTATTTCTTACAATGTGATTTCTTGCTTTTCCCGCCATATGTGTACCCCTATTGTGTGAAACATTCCATTGTACAGTAAGATTCTCATAGCAAGCTAGTATTATAATCCTAACTTGCAGATGAGGACTCTTGAGATAAAGAGGGTTTGTCCAAAAAACACATGGATGGCAAATGCCCAAAGCCGAACATAAACACGGGCATCAGGGTGAACACTACCCTACACTGCTACTTTATGGATTTCTGAGTTGTGAGTAAAAATGGGTGCCTCCTCCCTTGATTAACTTTTTACTCATTCTTCAGCAATCTTATACTGAAGCAGGAATCAAAAAAGAGAGGCAAAAAGGTTCTAACATCATAGGCTCCATCATTATGTCTCCTGGGGAAAACAGTTCCTTCTCATTTGAATATGGATTTTGATTGTCCCCCCACCCCTTTGTGAGTCAGTTTGCTCTTGGTGTTAAAAATATTTTATTCATATAATTCTACAGAAGAAAATAAAAGAAAATTTGTATTGTTAGAAATATTTCTGCAAAGTCCTATCAACTAATCTTAGAAACGAAACAAAAATCCTTTAATTTTATTATGGGTATTTAAAATATGAGTGGTGAGTCCTTCCCCCTCCTTTTTTTTTTTTTTTTTTTAAAGATTTTATTTATTTATCAGAGAGAGAGAGGGGAGAGAGCAAGCACAGGCAGAGGCAGAGGGAGAAGCAGGCTCCCTGCTGAGCAAGGAGCCCGTTGTGGGACTAGATCCCAGGACGCTGGGATCATGACCTGAGCCAAAGGCAGCTGCTTAACCAACTGAGCCACCCAGGCGTCCCAATTCCCCCTCCTTTTTTAACCCAGTTTGGGCACCCAGTGTCCAGCACCCAGTGTCCCCCAACAGGGACTGCTATTGCTGTTTGCCATGACTTTCTCAGTGGGACACCCCATTAGAGTCAGCCACCCTGAATACAGTCCAGTCCTTCTTCAGGTCAGTGGAATGCCCTGAATGAAATCACAACCATGAGTCAGAGCTTCATTTTTTGGTGGGATGCCCCTTTGGAAATTAGCAGCCAGTCTTTCCCACTATGGGACAAACTCCCTGTATTCCTTGGGACTTGCCCTTGGGCTGTTTTCTTAAAAACTGGAACAAATTTGACCCCCGGGGCCTGAGATGTCTCATCTTTTTATGTATGTTTCTTGGCCTCAGTACAAACTCTCAGATCCAGAGTTATGGCCCCTTCACGGAACTTTTCTTATAATATTACCTTCTAGCTTGACCTCTGTTGTCCGAACTCTACCAAATGGTCAGAGTTCCCATATATGCAGGCCTTTATGGCATTGTCCCCCAATTCCCAACCTCCACAAAAACTGTATAATGTGTCTTTCTTGGTTTCATGGCCCATCTGACTCTGCGGCCATTCAAGATGACCTCTCTTTTATACCACCCCATCATCTTTCTCCTCCCCCTGAAGCCCCAGAGGCTCCCCTGGACTTAAACTGCCCACATTAGATTCCCCCACAGGTGCCCCAGGTAAAAACTCTTGTAGCAACATGGACAGGAAGAGATTATGCTGAGTGAAATAGGTCAAGCAGAGAAAGTCAATTATCATATGGTTTCACTTATTTGTGGAGCATAACAAATAGCATGGAGGACATGGGGAGATGGAGAGGAGAAGGGAGTTAGGGGAAATTGGAAGGGGAGGTGAACCATGAGAGACTATGAACTCTGAAAAACAACCTGAGGGGTTGAAGGGGCAGGGGTTGGGAGGTTGGGGGAACCAGGTGGTCGGTGTTGGAGAGGGCATGGATTGCATGGAGCACTGGGTATGGTGCAAAAATAATGAATACTGTTATGCTGAAAAAATTAAAATTTTTTTTTTTTAATTGGGAATAGGGAACAAACTGATTAACTTTTAGTGGACATAGATGCAACAGTTGGTATTAAAGCTAACTTAAGTTTGTTGGTTTAACTAAATATGTCTTTAGAGTTACCAATATTAAATTCTACCAAGGTTTACTGAAGGTCAAATAAGCTCATGTAGGGGAGTCTGGGTGGCTCAGTGGGTTAAAGCCTCTGCCTTCAGCTCAGGTCATGATCTCAGTGTCCTGGGATCGAGCCCCGAATCAGGCTCTCTACTCAGTGGTGAGCCAGCTTCCTCCTCTCTCCCTATGCTTGCTTCTCTGCCTACTTGTGAACTCTGTCTGTCAAATAAATAAATAACCCCCCCCCCAAAAAAAAAGATGGTTAATTTTGTCTGTCTCCCATGAAGTTCTCAGAAGTGATTGTTAAAATAGCTTTCAAAATCTTTGGTGACCTGAAAGTTTGAAGAAGGTTAAATGATAAATTGGGTTGAATTCATTGGATATCTTAAGTCTTTTCCAAATAAGATAAAATACCAAAACATTAATTACTAAACATAAGTTTTATCTGCTTTTGAGTTTGTATTTTAGAGGAACCAAAGATACTTGGGTCTGTTGGGAAACATATTTTGTGCCTTACTGAAAGATTGTACTCTGAAAAATGCATGTTCCTAAAAATTATGAAATGTATTTAAAAATTTGCCAGTCTGTAGAATCCTGTTGTAATACACAGGTCACAATTGGTTACTACATAGTTTTTCACTGGAAACTAAGGTTTCTATGAGTTAAAATTCTGCTAAATGTGATTAAGACTGATAGAAATAATAAGGAAAGCAGGTCTGTATGTAGGAAAGCAGGAGATATGTAAGAAATATGTCTCTTAAATATAAGGAATATATCTCTTAAGTATAAGGAATGAGAGTACATTTTTGTTGAGGGAAAAGAAGGTAATTTTGTCCTAAAATGAGACTAGTTATCTAGAGAAAAAAAGGCTTAGGACAAAATCTGAATGTTGAAAGTTGTAGAAGTCTTGTGAAGGGAAATCTTTAGAAAATAATTTTATATGAGGTCAGGATGGAGTAAGATTAAAATTAATGGATTTTAAAAGTACATTGGTATAAGATTGAAACTCTGTTTTACTCTCTGTTAAAAAGACAAAGTTTTCTTGGATTGTTGGTCTGCTCTTGATAAGAAAATGTAAACGAACGGGTTTTTCTCTTTATCTGCCCAGAAAACCAAATCTTCTATGTTTTGTCTTTATCAAATCTTTGATTACTTCAGAAAAGTAAAACTTCTTAATATTAAAGGAGCTAAGTTTTGGTAACAACTGTATAGCTTCCCACAGAACCCCTTATTGCCATTTTGGTTAAGTGTAAATAATCTTATTTAGGCATGTGCCTTAAGATTTCCTAAGGTTTTTAATAACTTCTGAATTGAGATCTGAATTGTAAATGAAGTCTTTTTTGGGGGGGGCAGGGAGGAGACCGGTTGGGCTTGTTTATTTGTTATGTTATGATCTGGTATAAGGTTATCACTTGTTATTCTGGTGTGAGTCACAGAAAAAAAAACCAACAACAGATTTCCTTGTAATGAACTCTCATATTAGATCCTTAACCATGTTCATTTCTGAGGGGTTTTTTTTGTCATTTATAGTTATTCAAATGAGTTTGGTCTTCAAAGAGATGCATGAAAATGATTTATTTTTATTTTTATTTTTATTTTTTTTTACAAATACAGGTATTTCGTGTCTTTAAGATCATAAAATTGAACTAGATAAGAATTTCTAGAACTAACAAACAAGCTGCATCCAAACTAGAGTTCGTAATGTGGGACTGAATGAATTGAGAAAGAGATTAAGAGTCACAGTTAAGAAAGAGTCACAGTTTTTGTGACTCTTGTTTGAAACATTCCTGGTTCTCTACTGTTTGCTCTTCCAGATTGAGAGTTTTCTCTTAAAATTTTTATGACTTACAGAAATGTAATAAAGTGGGGCACCTGGCTGGCTCAGTGGGTTAAAGCCTCTACCTTGGGCTCAGGTCATGATCCCAGGGTCCTGGGATCCAGCCCCGCATCGGGCTCTCTCCTCAGCAGGGAGCCTGCTTCCTCCTCTCTCTCTCTCTGCCTGCCTCTCCACCTACTTGTGATCTCTGTCTATCAAATAAATAAATAAAATCTTAAAAAAAAAAAAAAAGAAATGTGATAAAGTATTTCTTTGTGAACAAATTGAAACATTTAACCTTTCTCCCTACCTGAACCCTCTGAAATTCAGAAGCTATCATTGAGTATTCTTTCTTCCATGACAAGTGTAGTTATTTGGAAAAGTTCAGTGAGAATCTGTTCTCCTTAAAACAGGATACCATTGGAAACATTGGTTGTAGTAACAAGGCCTTGGCTGAAATGTCATATTTGAGGGAGGCAGGCATAGATTCAGATATGACCAGACAGCTCTAAGGAATTTAGGTTGACTTTATGGAGCTTCTTGGAAATGTTGGCCAGATACCTTGCCTACAGAGTTCCCAGCAGCCTTACCAGCTGAGTAAAATAATGTCACTTCTGGGCAGTGCAGGAACCTTGGGATATCTTGTGAACCTCAAGAAGAGGAATTAACCCAAATCTCCAAATATTGCAGGCATATCTGATGGCAAATATTTGACTTGCTTCTGGCCTTGAGAGTCAGGAAGTTCAATCTAGAATTCCTTTTGAAAAGTTCCTGCAAAGCAAGTTTTAAATAATCTATATATATGGTCAATCACTATTCTTGCTGAGCCTATGTAAATAATTAGGCTAAGTTTGTTCCTGCTCAGCAGGAAGTCTGCTTCTCCCTAGCCCGTTCCCTGTGCTTCTGTTCCCTCTCTCGCTATGTCTGTCAACTAAATAAATAAAATCTTAAAAAAAAAAAAAAAAAAGGAGCAGAGTGTTCTGGTGTATTTCAAACTGGTTTCTTTTCACATCTCTCTACCAGAAGCACAGAATGATTTTTCTCTGATATTTACTGTGGAAAACCTGTTAGAACTCCTGGAGGTCCATTGTGTGTCTGAATTCTCCTGGAGTTTTTAACTCTCATATTTGTCCACACTGAGCCTCCAGCAATTTGTTTATTACAGCTCAGATTTCTTTTTTTTTTTTTTTTAAGATTTTATTTATTTATTTGACAGGCAGAGATCACAAGTAGGCAGCGAGGCAGGCAGGTAGAGAGAGGTGAACACAGGCTCCCCACTGAGCAGAGACCCTGATGTGGGGCTCCATCCCAGGACCTTGGGATCATGACCTGTACAGCTCATATTTCTTATCCTGGCAGTTTCCCATGGTGGTTTCCATTTGTGAATCTCTGCTCTGGTAAGCCCACTCCTGGTATTCACCAGTATTCACAAGATTCTCCAATCTTGGGAACAGTGGTTTGCTGTCCAGAAGAGTTGGATCCAAGAAGAGTTCTTGATTTTTCAGTCTGTTAAGCATTTTACTTGTAAGGACAGAATGGAGATTATTAGGCTTCTTTTTTTTTTTTTTAAGATTTTTTTTTTTTTTTTTTTTTTATCAGAGAGAGAGAGGGGGAGAGAGCGAGCACAGGCAGACAGAGTGGCAGGCAGAGGCAGAGGGAGAAACAGGCTCCCTGCTGAGCAAGGAGCCCGATGTGGGACTCGATCTGAGGATGCTGGTATCATGACCTGAGCCGAAGGCAGCTGCTTAACCAAGTGAGCCACCCAGGCGTCCCGATTATTAGGCTTCTTAAATGTAGAACCAGAAACTGGAAATCTTCCTTATTTTTTAACTTAAAGGGTTATCAAGCATTTTATTAAATTTAATCAAGGAGGACAAAGGTCTTTTTATCAGTGATCATTGACATAAGGAGTTAAGGGGGATGGGTGTCTCAGTGGGTTAAGCATCTGCTTTTGGCTCAGGTCATGATCCCAGGGTCCTAGGATAGAGCCCAGCATCAGGCTCCCTGCTCAAAGGAGAGTCTGCTTCTTCTTCTCTTAACTACCCCTCACCCCCACCCAGTTCCTGCTATCTATCCCTCTCTCCCTTGCTTGCTCTCTCTCTCTCTCTCAAATAAATAACACCTTAAAAAAATGGTTACACAAATAATTACACAACTTAAATTAATATACTTCTCTTTTTAAGATTTTGTTTTTAAACAATCTCTATACCCAATGTGGGGCTCAGAACTATAGCCCTGAGATCAAGAGTCACATGGTCTACCAACTGAGCCAGCCTGGTGCCCCTTAATATACTATTTAACTTTCTTGCTTTTCTAAGCTGGAAATAAGCAGTCTGTAATTCTACTCAGAAAATAAGTCAAAGAAAAGTATACTCCAAAGAAAAAGCAGTAAGAATGGAAGAAAAGAAGCATTGAAGAAGGACAATGACAGACCAAAGAAGAATGAGAAATGAAGAACCAAATAGAAAAGAACCAGACAGAGGCAAAGGTAAATCCCACATACATATACCTAAACACAGACTGTGGAGACAAAAAACCCAAATACCAGGAAATCTATAAGTGTAGATTGTAGCGTCATATACCTAAGTCCTGTTTATCTTTCATGGTTTTTTTTTTTAAGGTTTTATTTATTTATTTATTATTTATTTATTTGACAGACAGAGATCACAAGTAGGCAGAGAGGCAGGCAGAGAGAGAGGAGGAAGCAGGCCCCATGCTGAGCAGGGAGCCCAATGCCAGGACCCAGGGATCATGACCTGAGGTGAAGGCAGAGGCTTTAACCCACTGAGCCACCCAGACGACCCCTGTTTACCTTTCAATAGCTGATATTCTGATATTTAACTTTTCCTTTATTCAAATAAGTAATTAATAGACATCTTCTATGTACCTATCACTGTATTGGGAGCACTGTATTAGGGTATAATAGCAAATAAAACTACAATCCCAATCTTTTTTTTTAAGACTTTATTTGTTTATTTGACAGAGAGAGATCACAAGTAGGCAGAGATGCAGGCAGGGAGAGAGGGAAGCAGGCTCCCTGCTGAGCAGAAAGCCTGACGTGGGACTCAATCCCAGGACCCTGAGATCATGACCTGAGGCAAAAGCAGAGCCTTAACTCACTGAGCTACCCAAGCACCCAATGATCCCAATCTTAAAGAAGCTGAAATTTGGCAAGAGACACAGACAGCGTTTTTTGTTTTGTTTTGTTTTGTTTTAATTTAAATCACATCATTCTCACTACCCCCTCCAACCCACCACACACACACAAGATGGCAATGTGAGGTGATGGGTATGTTAATTAGCTTGATCATTATAATTATTTAATAATGCATATATATCAAAGCATGATATTGTACACTTTATACAATTTGTATTTGTCAGGTATACCTCAATAAAGCTAGAAAAAATAAATCACATTGTAGTTTATGGGAAAATAAAAAATCCTCTGTGAATTCTGTTTTCGATTTTAGACTCTTCTGGGGGCACCTGGCTAGCTCAGTTGGAAGAGCATGCAACTTTTGATTTGGGGGTTGTGAGTTTGAGCCCCATGTTGGGTATATAGATTTTAGTTAAGAAAGTAAACTCTTCTTCTGAAGCCTCTTTTTTTTTTTTTAACATATTTAATACAAAGTTCTCAATACAGTTTTCTAGACATTTAAATACAAAAACCCTTTTCATGGGGAAAAAATAGCTTATTTGCTAAACATAATGAAGTTTGCTTATAGGTAAAAGCAGTAGAGGAAAGCAGACAACATTTTTGAGAAATTGTCCATGAACAGTATCTCTTTCTTCCTAATTTAAAAAAAATAGAGAAAGCAGAAAGAATAGTATAACAAATACCTGTTGGGGAAATATAATTAAAAACAAAATCTCCCAACCCAATAAACCTCTCCACCGAGGTAGAAGAGAAAGAGAATCATTTTATTTGCTAAGCATTAAACTAGAATGTGATATTCATCACAGGCAATCTGCTAACAGATTACAGAGCAATAAATCTCACTGTTTTATATAGACAGGTAGTGAAAGACCCCCCCCCTCCGTCGTTAACTAATTAACTGCTCTTTTGTTGTGTAAGAGTACCCCTCCTCCCCTTGCAGTGAAAAGACCCTTCCCCCAGGGTTGAATTCAATGTAACTGCTCTTTTGCCTTTCTGTAACTGCTTGGCTTTTAGGGCATGACACTTGTCTCCTGTTTGAACAAGATACCTTCTCCTAATAGCCGAGGCATGGTCACATAGGCAAGGGGGCTGCATGGTCACGTAGGTCACATAGACAGGGGGCTGCATAGTCACGTAGACAGGATGTCTTTCTGCTGAGTAATAAGGTCAAACTTCCCCTCTTTGTTTCCCCTTCCCGCCTTTCTTTTCGCACGAGGGGGTCTTCCAAAGCCAATCCGCTAACACCAAGTATGCCTTTTTTCAAATGTTCAAATTGTCAGCCAATCGGCCCTGTCCCATCCGGGACTTGTATGTACCTGTCTATAAAAATCCTGCACCACCCCAGCCAGGTGTGCTCAACTAGCAGGAGCTGCTGACCACCCGCAGGCGCGCGCTGACCACCCGCAGGCGCCTTCATAACAATAAAGAACCTCTTGCTGTTTGCATCCTGTGGCAGTGTTGAATTCTTGGGTAAGGGGATCCGCGGGTCTTTCAGTAGATACAACCTATTACATACATATCTTCAAAGTAAACAATAAAACTAGTCCTCAAGAAGGAGGCCTTGAGAACATTTGTCACTTACAGTTCATCCTAAATTCGCCTGGAAATTTGTGTAGCCATGAGTGCTAGTTGACTGTATAATGAAAGAAAAACCAACTTCTTATATCTTTACAAGAGCATGTAGTTTTGCAATTTGGAGCAAGGTACCCACCAAAATTAGGCACCTCCTCTTCTGCAGGACCTGGGAAATAGGAGTGCTATCTCTCTTCACATTTACATTTCAAGGAGATGTGCTCCAGCTCCTTGAGCTAAACATTCCTGGGCTATAAAACTGGCAAAAAGCCTTTAAAAATATTTGCATACATCTCAAACATACGAGTTTTCTAAAGATAATACCCTAAGGGAGGAGAGATTCTCTTCCTTCATTTTTTTAAAAGGATTTTATTTATTTGAGAGAGACAGCCACAGGAGTGAGGGGGAGGAATAGAGGGAGAGGGAGAAGCAGGCTCCCCACTGAGCTGGGAGCCTGACATGGGGTTTGATCCCAGGACCCTGGGATCATGACCTGGCCAAATGCAGATGCTTAACTGACTGAGCCACCCAGGTGCCCTCTTCCTTCATTTTTTTTTTTTTAAGATTTTATTTATTTATTGACGGAGCAAGACACAGCGAGAGAGGGAATATAAGCAGGGGGAGTGGGAGAGGGAGAAGCAGGCTTCCCGCTGAGCAGGGAGCCCCATATGGGGCTCGATCCCAGGATGCCAGGATCATGACCTAAGCCAAAGGCAGACAGTTAACAACTGAGCCACCCAGATCCCCTCTTCCTTCATTTTTAACAGGGAGAATTAAGCCTCTTATTTTTTATTTTTACTTGCCCTTACACACCCAAATACTGCCACATACAATTAAGAAGTATTAACATTTAGTTAGATTTGCTTCAAAAAAAATTTTTTTTGCATCTTTAATATTTTTTCAATTCCGAGGAGTTCTCAAACCATTTAGCAAAAGGAGAGACTATCTAGTCTATGTGTCCCTTTTCTCCCAAATCCTTCCTTTCAGTGTTCATTCAACAGCAGAGCATTAAAAAACAAGTTAATGGTAACTGATACTTGTGTGAGGGCCCAGGGCATCCTGCCCCAAAATATGACACTTTGGCATATTGATTATGCTATGTTAAAGTTACTTAAGGAAGAGTCAGTGCAAGAACAACACTCTGACCCCTCTTTCTCTCTAGAAAGCAAGAAATAAATCTCCCATGTGAAAGATATCCTTCCTGCACCAGGAAATAAAGAGACATTCTTAGCACCAGAGTTAGGGAATTGAGAGCTGAGAATATTTTATAAATAAGCATTGTTACTTTTACTAAATACTCCAGCCCAAATCCTATTTCAAATTCTTATTAATTGGAGCTCCCAAATATGTTTTTTTTTTCATCTTGTCAAGTGTTCCGTATTTATGTTTCTTTGTCTAAAAAGCATAAAACTGCCTACTTTGGTCATTTCTTTTCAGTCTTAATTCAAATTCTAGTTAGTTAACATACAGTGTAATGTTAGTTTCAGTTGTACAATATAGTGATTCAACATTTCCATACAACCTTCAGTGCCCATCACAAGTGCACTTCTTAATCCCCATACCTATTTTTAAAATTATTTTTATTAATATATAATGTATTATTTGCCACAGGGGTACAGGTGCTTCAAAATTTTTTAACAAAAAGAAAAATACGGAAGTTAAAATTCATTTGTACATTTCCCACCCTCAGTCTCTCTTGAAGCTATCCCTATTCTATATTTGGTGTGCTTCCTTTCAGTTGTGGTAGCAGTGTGATTTTACAATTTACTCTCTCCTCTGTTCCAGTTTTTTTTTAGCTTCTCCATATATGTGAGATCACGAAGTGTTTTTCCTTCTGTGTCTAGCGTCTTTCACTTAGCACACTGCTTCCAGGTTCATCACAGTGTTACAAATGGCAGTATTCCTCATTATTAAGGCTGAATAATATTCCACTGTACATACACACCACACATTCTTTACTCATTCATCCATTGACAGATACTTGGGTTTTTTACATGTCTTGGCTAGTGTGACTAATGCTGCAATGAACATGGGTGTATTGGTATCTCTTTAAGGTACTGATTTTATTTCCTTTGGATATCTATCCAGAAGTTGGATTGCTGGATCATATGGTAGTTCTATTTCAGTTTTGTGGGGGGAAATGGGGAGATGTTAATCAAAGGGTACAAAGTTACTATGTAGAATGATTAAGTCTAGAGATCTAGTACAATGACTATACTTAATATTTATTGAATACTAGAAAGCTGCTAAGAGAGGAGATTTCAGGTGCTCTTATGACATGCAAAAATGATAACTGTAGGATATGGTATTTTAATTAGCTTGACTGTAATGGTGCTTTTATTACATATATGAATGTCCAGTCATCTTGTATACCTTAAATATATACAATGTTTATTTTTAAAAGAAAAAGTGTCTGTCTTTTGTAACAAAAAATATGGAATATAAACAGTATCACTTCCCTATTGCCCAGCCTGGATTCAAAAGAACAATAGATGAAGTGCCTGACAAAGAGGAGCTCTCCCTGGATTTAGTATGACTGTGCTTTGCATATACGCTCTGCCCAAATTTTTGTTCTGAGCTGGTAAAGAAGGATGACTCTCCTTCAGTGACCTAAACAAAGAAATGTGGTCAACTGTCTGATTAAGGTGCAACTAAGTGCTAAGTCACGTGAGAATTGGTTATGCTCTGAAAACTGGGCCTATGTCAGGTCCGTGCTGATTGCTAGCCTATTTCCCCTGCTCCCTTCCCCCAAGCCTCTGGGCTTCAGAATCTGGAAAGTCCCTATCCTTGGGCACAAGGTGCGTGTACAGCAGCAATAAATAGCAATAGGAAGAATATGAGCAACAGGTGCTGGAGACTTGTCAATTAGCAACAGGGTATTACTTCCATGTAAGTAACAGCTTAGAAGGATGGCTCCCCAGGTTAGAAGGATGCCAAAGGAAAAATCCAAAATGACCAGGTGCCTCAACTTCTACCTATGGTGTAATCATGTTCAGTGGAATGCATACTCTCCGCTTCCTGATTTGGATATCTTTTAAGGCAACAATTGTTCCAGTGTAGTCCAGACACCCTGGAGATGCCCCAAATCCTTTCAGGGATTCTACAAGGTCAAAACTTCTCAAAATAATACTAAGCCATCATTTGGGTTGTTTTCACTTTCATTCTCTCATAAATGTAAAAGGGAGTTTTCCAGAGACTACATGGCATGTGGTGTCCTAACAGATTGAATCTATAGCAGATATGAGAATCCAGCTGTCTTCTAATTGGCTAGATATCAAAGGGATTTGCAAAAATGTAAAACAATGCCTCTCTTCTTGGAGAAAATTGTTTTGAGGGTTTTTTTTAACATATTATTCATGATTATTACTGCTATTTTAAAAATGGATTAATAATTTTTAAGTGCTTAGTTTTATTTTGCAATGCAGTAAATATTGATAAATTAAACTATAGATAATCCTTGAACAACATGGGTTTGAACTGCATGGGTACACTTATAGTCTGACTTTCTCTAGTATAGTACTGTAAATGGATTTTTTTACTTGCTTTTCTCTAGTTTACTTTATTATGAGAATACAGTGTGTAATATATATAACATACAACATGTATGTTAATCAACTGTACATGTCAACAGTAGGCTTTTAAACAGATGAATGGCTAAAGATGTGGTGTATATATATATTATGCAGCCATCAAAAGAAACAAAATCTTGCCATTTGTGATGACATGGATGGAACTAGAGGGTATTATGCTTAGTGAAATAAGTCATCCAGAGAAAGACAACTATCATATGATCTCCCTGATATGAGGAAGTGGAGATGCAACATGGGGGGCTTGGGGGTAGGAAAAGAATAAATGAAACAAAATGGGATCATGGGATCGGGAGGGAGACAAACCATAAGAGACTCTTAATATCACAAAACAAACTGAGAGTTGCTGTGGGGAGTCGGGGAGGGAGAGGGTGGTGGGGTTATGGACATTGGGGAAGGTATATGCTATGGTGAGTGCTGTGAAATGTGTAAACCTGGCGATTCACAGACTTGTACCCCTGGGGATAAAAATACCTTATATGTTTATAAAAAAAATTAAAAATTAATTTAAAAAATGTAACAAGAAAAAAAAAGCAGGCTTTTAGAAGTTGAGTTTCTGGGGAGTCAAAAGTTATAAGCGTGCCTTTTGCAATGATGTGGATGGAGCCAGAGTGTATTATGCTAAGCAAAATAAGTCAGAGAAAGACAAATACCATATAATTTCACTCATATGTGGAATTTAAGAAACAAAACAGATGAACATGTGGGAAGGGGGAAAAAAAAGAGAGGGAAGCAAACTATAAGAGACTCATAATGACAGAGAACAAACTGTGGGTCGATGGAGGGAGGTGGGTGGGGGATGGGTGAAATGGGTGATGGGTATTAAGGAGGGCACTTGCTATGATGAGCACTGGGTGTTATATGGAAGTGATGAATCACTAAATTCTACTCCGGAAACCAGTATTACACTATATGTTAACTAACTGGAATTTAAATAAAGTTTTGAAAAAGAAAAGTTAGATGCAAATTTTTGACTGGGGCAAGGGTTGGCATCCCTAACCCCACTGCTGTGAGCAATTGTAGCTTAATCCTGCTAGGAAACTCTGGGGGTCAGTGTGGAAAACGTGCCTGCCATCATTCCACCGGAGAGGTGAAGGCACTGGGGTATTTATACCAGCTGCCTTCAGTCATTGGTTATGGCCTGATGGGGGGAGTGTTTAAATTCAAGCCACTGGAGAAAACCCTCAGAGTTAGAAGTCAGCCAAGCATACTGCAGCGTGAGGAGCCTGGGTGGGGGCACTAACAGCAGCAGCTACAAACCCAGCGCAAAACTTTTCATCATAAACACTTTACTATTTCGTGTATTTTGAAAGATTTTGGTAATCAGTGTTGAGTCTTATTATTAGAGAAGGTCTGGGTAGAAGAAAACTTGAGGTGATCCAGATGGCAGCTTAGACCTACCTGATTGGGTGATATTAAACAAGGACCACCTGAATGAGAACAAGCAAAGGCTATTTATTCAGAGCTTGCTATAGCAAGGGAGTCCACCGCCACTATCACTTACATTTTAACAGAGACTTAGAGCAGGCAGAAGAGTGGGAAGGCTTGATAGTAGAAATCAAGAAAATCAGAAATCAAGAAATCAGAAAAATGGAAGTCTTCAGGTATGTTCAACTGAAGGTTGTGAAAGACCCCTCTCCCCTTGCTGAAGGCTTGATTAAGTAACCTATTGTCCCCACAGCCGGCCTCTCCCCTTGCTGAAGGCTTGATTAAGTAACCTATTGTCCCCATAGCCAGATGGCAACATATACCAGGATGTCTATGGTCAACAGGCCTGTCAAAAGGGAAGACAAATGAGGAACAGAGTGTACCTGGGACTTTCCAGAGCGCTGAGGCAAGGCCTGCCAGAACAAACGGTTGTGTCCTTGCCTTGAACCCAACGCCTGACTATGCTTGATTTAAATTAACCAATCAGATCCCTGTAACCATGCATCTGCTTCTGTAAGCTTGCTTCCCACCACCCCAACCCTGCCCTATATAATCTGCTCCCCAACTTAGCCCGGCACGCTCAGTCCACAGGAGGCTGATGGCGTCCGCAGGCGCCTGTGTAAACAATAAATCACCTCTTGCGACTTGCATGTGGTGTCTGGTTCTTGGGTGCGGAGTGAGGGTCTTTCAGTTGTTGGCAGGGGAAGCTGATAGGCTAACTGGAAATGGAACATCCTATGTGTTGGTTAGGGGAGCATATTTGGCTGACTCTGGTTGGTCCCTCGTTGGTGTAATGCCCAAGTTTTCGTGTCTGAGAGACCCCCAAGGAGCCAACACCGATGCAATCACATGAGGTTTTATTCAACAAGCTTAAACTTGGGCCCAAGTATACTTGACACAGTGGAATAGGGACTTGGACCCCGAGCCTAGTTAAGGCAGGGGTATTTATGTGTCCTTACAAGAGTCTTGGGAATGAGGGGAAGAGGGGAAATTTCAGACTTTCCTGCAGTAAGCTGATTAGCTATTGCCAGGGTGTTGCAGGGTTGGGTATAGCAGTTTTTCCTGGAACTGAAGTAGGGTAAAGTTCAGCCCCTGGTCACAGGGGCCTGAGATGGCTGCTGAAGCTAAGATGGCTGTACTTGTGCTAGCACTAAACTTGAGGTGGGATGGCCTTAATTTTCTCAGCCTCCACAGTTGGAAGCCAGGGCAAACATTAGGGAAGCTGGCAGTTTTAACCAAAGCCTGGACATCGGGGCATATGGTTGGTCTTTTGATTTATCTTTATTTCCACAGACCAAATTATTTTTACTTGTACCCCATGCTCCCATCTTATCTTTTCTCTGTGCCAGCCACAGTAAACTTCTCACTTTCCTCAAATAAACACACCAGCCTTTGGCATGAGGGAGCTGCCTGCCTTTGCTCATATTATTTGTCTCCTTGTTAGAAGGTGGAAGAGGGATAGTAAAGTATCCTCCAGACTGAGAAAGCATTTTAAGATGGAAAAATGAAGCAAGGCAGTCCACTCTGTCTACAGAGTTTTATTCAAGGTATCTTACTGACAGGAGGTGGGGTGGGCTGAGGGGTTTGGGATTGGGTGGGCAACAATCCAGGTGCTACCCAGCTATTCTCTGCCAAGTCTGGACCTTAATTCACAGCTTTTATAGAGCAAGAAGAAGATCACTGCGGTGCGGTCAAAAGGTAGTTATCTCAAGTGGCGCCATCTGGGTACCAGTCATCTCTACTAGTTCTCTAAAGTGTTGTCTTCTGTGCACCACTTTAGGAAGAATCAGAACAAATCTTCCTGCATTCCAGTCAGGGCACACGTTAACCTCCCTGGGACCTGGAACTCATAGCTCCAAGAGAGGTCCTTGTGAGGGTTTGAACAAGATGAAGAGCCAAAGATGGAATCAGTGTTGTCGGCACTTCTATGCTCCTCTATCTAGAAAATCCTTTCACTGCTTCTCCAGTTAATGGAACAGATCCTACTCATTCTACTCCTAATCCCAGCTCAAATATCACCCCATCTGTGAAGCATTTCCTAACACTTACAGTGACAATCATTTGAGCCCCGCTTCTGAGATTTTTACTATACTTTACTCATGCTGTTAGCATAACCTTCCAAACCTTATTATAGCCATAGATTTTCAGGCAGTGGCTGCATCCTCTGAGAAAGTGGGAACTCCTTTAGGGTAGAGTGCATCAGTTTATCTCTTTATGTGATTCGTCGCATTTAGAAAATGTTCATTAAATGTTTGTGAAATGGGGACGCCTGGGTGGCTCAGTTGGTTAAGCACCCACCTTAACCAGGTCAGGATCCCAGCTCAGGTCAGGATCCCAGCATCCTGAGATCAAGTCCCACGTGGGGCTCCTTGCTCAGCAGGGAGCCTGCTTCTCTCTCTCTGCCTGCCACTCTGTCTGCCTGTGTTCACTCTCTCTCTCTCTGACAAATAAATAAATAAAATTTAAAAAAAAAAATGTTTGTGAAATGAAGTAGAATTAAATTCCTACTCCAAATCTCATTTTGGCTATATTCCTTAAAACCAAGGTAAAGGGAAGGGGGTGATTGTTTGTTCTCTAATTTTACTAGCTGACCAATTACTCTGAGCCTTGAAATATGTGTTTTATTTAATTTTTAATCTATCTCACTGAAAATATAAAACTCAACAAATCTGTTACTGCCTTCTCACTCTTTCAAGGTCCTTTTTATGTGAAAAAGAATTCATTTGGTTGTGTGGAGGCCAAGAAAAACAAGGCTGTATGTACAGCCCAAGCCTTGACATAAGTACAGCCATCTTGGCCCCGGCAGCCATCTTAGGTCTCCGGGACCGGTAAATGACCCCTGGTTCCAGGAAGACTGACCAGAGCAAAAACAATGATAAATCAGGAATAGGATAGCTCCAGGAAGACTGACTGGAGCAAAAACAATGATCAATCAGGAATAAGATGGCTTATCATTGTAATAACTCACATCAGGAATAACATGGCTTGACGTTATAATAGATCATGTCAGAAAGAAAAAGGAAAAAACAGGAACAACATGGTTTGACGTTGTAATAGAGCATGTCAGAAAGAAAAAGGAAAAAACAGAAACACAGGGCCAGTAGTCGTGGCCCAATCACCTATTGACACCCCTGCTCTGCCTTTAAAAACTCTGACTATCGCTTCTCGGCCTTTTGGCTAAGATCAAGTGTAGTATCTGTTCTTATCAGTTTAAAAACTCTGACTATAATCTGGTTTGGGGTCCAAGTCCCTACTCTGTTGTGTCAGGTATACTTGGGCCCAAGCTTAAGCTTGCTGAATAAACCCTCGTGTGTTTACATTGGTGTTGGCTCCTTGGTGGTCTCTCGGACATGAAAACTTGGGCATAACAGTTGGTGTATGTTTTCTCCCCTTCTGTAGGTTACCTTTTCATTTTGTTGATTATGTCCTTTGCTGGGCAAAACCTTTTGATATAGTTTGATGTAGTCTCACTTGTTTATTTTTGCTTTTGTTGCCTGTGCTTTTGGTGTCAAATCCAAAAAATCATTGCAAGGAGCTCTTCCTCTACATTTTTTTCTAGGAGCTTTATAGTTTTGGGTCTTATGTTTAAGTTTTTAACATATTTTGAATAGATTTGCATGTATGGTAGATGTGGATATTAAGTTTTCTCAACATCATTTATCAAAGAGGCTACCCTTTCCCCATTAGGTATTATTTGTGCCTTTGTTGAAAGTTAGTTCACTGTGTATTTGTGAATAGGTTTATTTCTGAGCTCTCTGGTCTGTTCCATTAGTCTGTATGTCTGTTTTTATGCCAGTACCATGCCGGTTTTGGTTATTATAGCTTTGTAATATAGTTTAAAGTCAGGAAGTATAATGTCACAAAAAACTTTGTTTTTCTTGCACAAGATTGCTTTGGCCATTCTGGGTCTTTGGTGGCTTCATATGAATTTTAGGATTATTTTTTCTATTTTGGTGATAATGGCATTGGAATTTTGATAGGGATTGCATTGGATCTATAAATCACCTTGGGTAAAATGAGTATCTGACAAGAAGTTAACTTCCAAAATGTATAGGGAACTCATGTAAATCAATAGCAAGAAACCAAATACCTAAATTTTAAAATGAGCAAAAAACCTAAATGGACATTTTTCTAAAGAACACTTACAAATGACCAACAGGCACATGAAAAAATGCTCAACATCACTAATCATCAAGGAATGTAAATCAAAACCACACTGTGATATAATCTCACACTTGTTAAGAGGGCTATTATCAAAATGTCAGCAGGGGAGTCTGGCTGGCTCAATCAGTAGAGACTCTGACTCTTAATCTCAGGGTCATGAATTTGAGCCCCACGCTGGGTGTAGAGATTACTTCAAATATATATATATATATATATTATGTTGTACACCTTAAATATATACAATTTTATTTGTCAAGCATATCTCAAGAAAGAGGTAAGCAAAGAGTAAAATATAATTAAAACCATCATTGATGAGCGCCTGGGTGGCTCAGTGGGTTAAAGCCTCTGCCTTCAGCTCAGGTCATGATCCCAGGGTCCTGGGATCGAGCCCCACATCGGGCTCTCTGCTCAGAGCCTGCTTCCTCCCACCCCCACCCCCGCCTGCCTCTCTGCCTACTTGTTATCTCTATATCAAATAAATAAATAAAATTTAAAAAAAAAAACATTGTTGAGACAACCCAATATAGTAAACATAAATTCCCACCTCCCAACGCACACAAACAATACTGAAAATCAGCTACCTTCCTTTTCATGACTAAGTTATTATAAGAAGAAATTATTAGATATGCCAAAGGGAGAGGTAAATATTTTGAGAATCACCTAGTGATAATACAAAGAATGGAGGTAGAAACACAACACTCTGGTTATTTGGTCCATCATCAAACCAGTATTGTTTAAATATGTGTTCAACATGTGTTTGAAGGAATTGTATTACTTGAAGAGCCCAAACCCTCAGTCAGACAGATGGCTCAGGTCCAGTGATGGTGGGAGAAGGATTGGATGCAGCTGCTGCTGACCATTTGCTCTATCTACTGGTTGTGCTAGGGTCCATGCTTCCATCAAAGATGCACATGGAGCCTCCAGGACACTTAATTATAGTATTAATTATACTATACTATAATATACTATATACTATACTATACTTCACATAAATTGTATGTGAAATAAGTGGAGAAAATAGACCGAGCAGTCCTGCCACACTGTGGGCAGAGAATAGTCTGGTTACACTTGCCTTAGGGGTTTTATTATATATTATATAAATATATATTGGTAACTATATATGTACTATAAATACATATATAGTGTGAATCTATAACTATTTATATTCTGTACATTAACTTCCCCCATTATCTCTTTCAGTTAGAATAAGCCTTTGAAATTTCTTATAGAATGAAAGATTAAGTCCAAATTTTGGTTCCTCAATAAAGTTAATGATGAATGTATAAATTGCATGGGATATTTATGAACACTTACCATGGCCAGTGTAGGCTATAGTGACATCACTGACTAAGTGAAAAGTAGAAGACCCAAATTTGCTGAAGAAAAAAATTAGCATCTACTTCATATATTAGGACTTTTTTTTAAAAGAAGACTATGCCTAGAGGCACCTGGGTGGCTCAGTCAGTTAAGTGTCTGCCTTCGGCTCAGGCCATAATCCTAGGGTCTTGGGATGGAGACTTCTGTTAGGCTCCCAGCTCAGTGGGGAGCCTGCTTCTCCCTCTGCCACCTGCTCATGCTCACTCACTCGCTCCCTCTCTCAGATAAATAAATAAAATCTAAACAAAACAAAACAAAACAAAACAAAACACTGTGCCTGAAGATGGCTATGTAATGCATGCAGATGCAGAGGCTATGAAGCATACTTCTCATTTAGAGCAAATGATGGGCCTTCTAGAGTACTTCTGCATACTCTCAAGTCTAAGTTTTATTTTTAATTATTTTTTTAAATTAACATATAATGTATTATTTGCTTCAGGGGTACAGGTCTGTGATTTAGTCTTACGCAACACCCTGTGGTCACCACAACACATACCCTCCCCGGTGTCTATAACCCATCCCCATACCCCTCTCCCTTCCAGCAACCCTCCATTTGTTTCCTATGATTAGGGGTCTCTGGTGGTTCATTTCCCGCTCTGGTTTTATCTTATTTCATTTTTTCCTCTCTTCCCCTATGATCCTCTGCCTTGTTTCTTAAATTCCACACATCAGTGTGATCATATGATAATTGTCTTTCTCTGATTGACTTATTTTGTTCATAATACCCTCTAGTTCCATCCACGTCATTGCAAATGGTAAAAAATTCATTTTTATGGCTGCATAATATTCTGATATATAGATAGATCATATATCTAGATATCTAGATATCTATATAGATAGATGTGAGATATATAGAGATATATATCTCACATCCTCTTTAGCATTCATCTGTTGATGGACATCTGGACTCTTTCCATAGTTTGGCTATTGTGGACTCAAGTCTAAGTTTTCTTGTGCACACGTGAAGAGTAAAATACCTGTTAATGTATTGGCTTTCTAACTGTGCCTCCAGCTTGATAATGTTTGTTTTATAATGGTGTCATCAAATAAGTTAATTACAATAATAGTTTGATTTTTTTCATCCAATTCAAGTTAAGTTTTTAGAAGCTCATTCTGTCAAAAAGTTTAACTTCATTGTGAAGACCATTGTAGTTTTAGTTAAAAAGTTCAATATTGACATAAAAGATTTGGTTTTCAACTGATAACAATTATGGGGCACCTGGCCGGCTCAGTAAGAGAAACATAGGACTTTTGATCTTGGGGTCATGGGTTCAAGCCCCATGTTGGATGTAGAGTTTACTTAAATATAAAATAAACTTAAAAGAAATATAAATTTTGAAGGAGTACAGCTTTATGGAAAAACAATGTTCTTATTAAATTAAGAAACCCATGGATCCAGGAATATTCTTGAAATTGAGATACATGCATAAGTCAAAATTATTTTTAAAAGTGCAATAATTGGGGCACCTGGATAGCTTAGTCGGTTAAGCATCTGCCTTTGGCTCAGGTCATGATCCCAGGGTCCTGAGATTGAGCCCTGCATCGGACTGCTTGCTCAGTGGGGAGCCTGCTTCTCCCTCTCCCTCTGTCTCCTGCTTTCTCTGCTTATGCTCTCTCACTCTGTGTCAAATAAATAAATAAAATTTTAAAATAAATAAATAATAACAAATTAAAAGTGCAATAATCTACCAATGTAAATTAAAACTGTAATTATAAAAATTTATAATTTTTTATATGCACAGATGAAAGTACCAAATTTTGGTGAAGCTAATTTGAATTTAAATAAGAATTATTATTAACTAAATTCTTAAAATATCTGAGCCTTGGGGCACCAGGGTGTCTCAGTCAGCTAAGCATCTGACTCAATTTTGGCTCAGGTCATGATATTGGGGTCATGAGATCTAGTCCTGCATAGGGCTTCAGCAGGGAGTCTGCTTCTCTCCGGCTCTCTCTCCTTCTCCCTCTACCCCTCTCCCCACTCACACTCTCTCTCTCTAAAATAAGTAAATAAATCTTTATGGAATATCTAAGCCTCAGTGGGTGGTTCAGTTGGTTAAGGGATTGCCTTCATCTAAGGTCATGACCCTGGAGTCCAGGATCAAGTCCCATATCAGGCTCCCTGCTCAGCAGGGAGTCTGCTTCTTCCTCTGGCCCTCCCCACTTCATGCTCTCTTTCTCACTCCCTCTCAAATAAATAGATAAAAATCTTTAAAAAAGAAAAAGAAGAACTACTTTCTAAGTAAACCTGTGTCCTACAATGGCATTGAACCTTTTGTTTACAGAGTCCTGTTTGAATGCATTGCATATAAAATGAAATAGAAAACTTTAATCAAAGAATTTGAGTGCTCCCAAATATTCAGCTACCAAAGGTTTTAACAACTTGTAATTATACAAAATTTACAAGTGCTTATTCCCTCTCACTTTCTCTCTCTCTCAAAACAAACAAACAAACAAAAAAGTTTACTCAAGTCCTCTCCTCATTTTTTAATCAGATTGTTTGTTTCTTTGGTGTTGAGTTGTATGAGCTCTTTATATATATTGGGTATTAACCCAGGTATGTCATTTATAAATATCTTCCTTCATTCAGTAGATTGACTGTTTGTTTTGTTGATGGCTTCCTTCACTGTGTAAAACCTTTTTTTTTCCCCCCGTGTAGTCCCAATTGTGTATTTTTGCTTTTGTTGCCCTGCCTGGGGAGATAGACCCAAAAACATGTTGCTAATAAGACTGATATCTAGGACCAAAGTCTAAAAGATTACTACCTATATTTTCTTTCAAAATTTTATGGTTTCATGTCTTACATTTTAGGTCTTTAACCTATGTTGAGTTTATTTTTATATGTGGTGTGAGAAAGTAGTCGAGTTTCATTCCTTTGCAGGTAGCTACCCAGTTTTCCCCGTACCATTTATTACTGTCTTTTCACCATAGTATATTCTTGCTTTCTATATGATAGAATAATTGACCACATAAGCATGGGTTTATTTCTCTATTCTATTCAATTGATCTATATAAATATTTTTGTGCCAGAACCATACTGTTTTAATTCCTGTAGCTTTGTAGTACAGTTTGAAATCTGGAGTATAATACCTCCAGCTTTATTCCCTTTTCTCAACATCACTTCAACTATTTGGGGTCTTTTGTCGTTCCATATAGATTCTAGTAGTATTTTAGTTTTGTGAAAGATACTGTTGGTATTTTAATAGGGATTGCATAAATCTGTAGATTGCTTTGGGTAGCATGGACCTCTTAACATTGATTCTTCTAATCCATGAGCATGAAATATCTTTCCATTTATTTGTGTCTTTAATTTCTTTTGCCATTGTTTTACAGTTTTCAGAATACAGGTCTTTCACCTCTTTGGTTAAGTTTATTTGTGGGTATATTATTCCTTTTGATGCAATTGTAAATGAAATTGCTTGCTTATTTTTTCCTTCTGCTGGTTCATTGTTAGTATATAGATACACAACAGGTTTCTATAAATTTACAAAATTTCTAATTTTGTATTCTGCAACTTACTGAATTTATTTATTCTAATAGTTTTTTTGGTGGAGTCTTTAGGGTTCCCTATGTATAGTATCATGTCATCTGCAAAGAGTGATAGTCTTACTTCTTTCTTACTAAAATTGGGTGTTTTCTGATTGCTGTAGTTCATACATCTAGTATTATGTTGAATAAAAGTGAACATCCTTGTTTTGTTCCTGATCTTAGAGAAAGGCTTTCAGTTTTTCAGTTGAGTATGATGTTAGCTATGGGTTTGTCATACGTGGCCTTTATTATGTTGATGTATGTTCCCTCAATACCCATTTTGTTGAGAGTCATGAATGATGTTGTGTTTGTCAAATACTTTTTTTCTATCAAGAAAATCATATAATTTTTATCTTTTATTCTGTTAATGTGGTATATCACTGTTTGATTTGAACCATCCTTGCTTTTCTGGAATAAATCTTACTTGATCATAGCAAATGATCCTTTTAAAATATATAGAATTCAACTTGCTAATATTTTGTTCAGGACTTTGCATTTATGTTCCTCAGGGATATTGGCCTGAAATTTTCTTTTTTGTAGTACCTTTGCCTGGTTTTGGTATCAAGTAACGAGTTACCTCATAGAACAAATTTGGAAGGCTTCCTTCCTCTTCAGTCTTGGATAGTTTGAGAAGGATAGATATTAATCCTTCTTTAAGTGTTTTGTAAGATTCATTTATGAAGCCATCTGGGCCTGTACTTTTGGTTTTTTGAGAGTTGTTGTTTTTTTTTTTTAATTACTGATTAAATTTCATTACCAGTAATCTGTCCAACTTTTCTATTTCTTCCTGAATTGGTCTTGGAAGACCAATTGGTCTTGTTTCTAGGAATTTATTAATTTCTTCTATGTTGTCCAATTTGTGGGCATAACATTTTTCATGATAATCTCTTATAATCCTTTGTATTTCTGTGGTGTTGGTTGTAACTTCTCCTTTTTCATTTCTTTTTTTTTTTTTTAAGATTTTATTTATTGACAGAGAGAGACACAGTAAGAGAGGGAACAGAAGCAGGAGGAGTGGGAGAGGGAGAAGCAGGCTTCCTGCAAAGCAGGGAGCCCAATGAGGCCTCGATCCTAGTCATGACCTGAGCCCAAGGAGATGCTTAATGACTGAGCCACCCAAGTGCCCCTCCTTTTTCATTTCTGATTTTATTTATTTGATTCTTCTTTATCTTTCTTGGTAAATCTAGCTGAAGCCTTATCAATTTTGTTAATCTTTTCAGAGAACAGCCTCCTAAGTGTATTGATTTCAGTTGTTTTTTCACTCTCTATTTCACTTATTTCCACTGTAATCTTTATTATTTCTTTCCTTCTACTAATTTTGAGATTTACTTGTTTTTTTAGGTTTAAGGTTAGATTTTTTTATTTGAGATTTTTCTTGTTTTGTTTTGTTGAGGTAGGCCTGTATTACTACAAATTTCCTTTTTAGAACTATTTTTGCTATGTCCCCAAAATTTGGGGACATTGTGTTTCCATTTTCATTTGTCACAGGTATTTTTTTATTTAATCTTTGATTTCTTCATTGACCTATTTGTTATTTAGTAGCATGAAGTTTAGTTTCTATACATTTTTGTTTTTTTCTTTTATTGATTTTTAGTTTCATATTGTTGTGATCAGAAAAGATGTTTGATGCTATTTCACTCTTCCTAAATTTACTGAGATGTGTTTTATAGCCTGATCTATTCTGAAGAATGTCCCATGTGCATTTGAAATGAGTGTATTCCACTATTTTTAGATTATTCTGCATGAATCTGTTAAGTCCATCTGATCTAATAATATGTTTTTCAAAGCCAGTGTTTTTTATTAATTTTCTGTCTGTATGATCTATCCATTGATGTAAGTGGGGTGTTAAGCTCTTTATTTTTATTGTACTGTTGTCAATTTCTCCCTTTATGTCTAGTCACATTTGCTATATATACTTAGATGCTCCTTTGTTGGTTGTATGAATATTTATAATCGTTATATTCTCTAGCTGGACTGATCCTTTTATCATTGTGTAATATCCTTTTTTGTCTCTTATTATAGTCTTTTTTTTAAAAGCATTTTATATGATATAATGATATAAGTGTTGTTAATCCACCTTTCTCTTTGTTTCCATTTACCTGGATTAGCTTTTTCTATCCTTTCACTTGTGGTCTGCCTGTGTCCTTAGATCTGAAATCAGTGTCTTGTAGGCAGCATATAGATGTGTCTTATTTTATTATCCATTCAGTTATCCTACACCTTTTGAGTTAAGCCTTGAGTCCATTTAAAGGAGCTATTGACTTATTGCCATTTTGTTCATTATTTTTTATTATTTTTGTAGTTCTCCCTTGCTGTCTTCTCTCACTGTCTTCCCTTGTGAATTGATGACTTTCTTTAGTGTTATGCTTATGTTCCTCTCTCTTTATTTTTTGGGTTTTGGTTACCATGAGGTTCATATGTAACATCCTATGCCTATAGCAGTCTATTTTAGTTGATGGTTGCTTAAGTTTGAACATATTCTAAAAGCACTACATTTTTATTCTGTCCACCCCCCCATTTCCACCCCAAAGTTTATGTATTTGACATCATATAGTAAGCATGGGAGGTAATGGAAGCAGTAAATAACCTGATTGTAGTAATCTTTTTACAAAGAATATGTATGTCAAATCAGCACATTGTACACTTTGAATTTTATTTATAAACTATTCCTCAATAAAGGTAAAAAAGAAAACTAGTTAAAGTATATGAATATGTTCTTAAAATAATTATTTTTCTATATTATTTTTCAATATTCATAAAATCAACATAAAGCTTTTAAATTTTGCTTTAACATATGCGCATATATCTTGTTTTTATTTTCTTAGACTATTATTTAAAAAATGGTTTTGCAATTATATTATTTTTAGATCCACCAAAATAATAAAACCAATTTGTTAGTCAATAAATAAATATATCAAAAATTCTAGAATTATGATTACTTTTGTCACCTTCTTTTGATCCATTTGGAAGATAATTATATGGCAATCCTCCCTACTCACAACTTTGTGCTCTGGGATTTTGCCTAACTGGCTCTCCACTCTATCTGGCTAAGGATAAAGCAACAGAAATAGCACAGACAAATACACCACAAGTTATTAAAAGAAGATGTCTTACAAGGGAGGTGCAGAGAGGATGAGAACAGAGGGAAGAAGAGCAGGAGCAGGAACTCACTGCGGTATAAACTTGAAGAATTTCAAGAGATGCTATGCCCCAGGTCATTCTTAAGCCACAATAGCATGCCAGTTAAATCAGAGTATATTCCACTTCCTAGTAAATCTGTCAATGTTATGTCATTCCTCAGTTTTATTAAAAATCCTTTTTCACTTTTGAAACTTTACTGTATCTTGTGACTTTTATAAGCTAATGGCCATTAAAAAATATTAGCATAAACAGTGTGCTGTCAAATAGGTATCCTGCAGGATAGTCCAAGGATATACCTTGGGGGCTAATTCATTAGAAAGATTAGAGTATAGAAGTAGCCACCACAAAGCTTGAGTTATCTTTTTTTAAAATATATATTTATCTATTTATTTTAGAGGAAGAGAGCATGTAGGGGAGGGGCAGAGAGAGAGGGAGAGAGAATCTTTAAGCAGAACCTGCACTGAGCATAGAGCCTGACTCGGGGCTCGATCTCATGACCCTGAGATTATGACCGGAGCCAAAACTAAGAGTCCAGTGTTCAACCAACTGCCCCACTAAGGTGCCCCAGCTTGAGTTATCTCTACTTGTGAAACCCCAGAAGCTTTACAAATTATCAAAATGAATATTAGAAATGGGTGTTTATGATGAAATTAATGATATTCAAGAAGTGTGGATTGGCTGAAAGAGTTTAGAAATGCTTCCATTCTTGCATGACCAGTATCAAAGAATTCAGAGTTTTGGATGCCTATATAGCCCTAAGGATGGCATCCATATCTTGACCCCTAAACAACTTGCATCCTGTCATGGGTTTGGACTCTCATCCTGATTAACTTCCAAGAGCCTGAAGGGACAGATAGCAGTCTTTGTTGAACCTCCAGAACAGGGTTTCTGAATTGTTTTGTATCTATTAGCAAATGAATGTCTGTGTGCTGCAGACCTGCTTTCACTATAACCCAGTAAGGACAGTGCCAGGAGTGGCTAACCCTAACCCACCTCTAACTTAGAGAGATGACTACCTCTGCCAAACAGAAACAGAACTGTATAGGGGTGCCTGGGTGGCTCAGTCATTAAACATCTGCCTTCAGCCCAGGTCATGATCCCAGAGTCCTGGGGCTGACCCCTGCCTCGGTCTCCCTGCTCTGCAAGGAGCCTGCTTCTCCCTCTCCCACTCCCCCTGCTTGTGTTCCCTCTCTTGCTCTTTTTCTTTGTCAAATAAATAAATAAAATGTTTTTTAAAAAATTAAACAAAACGAAAAGAACTGTATACTTGGGCATGACCTGTCCCTCAGTCTGGTCCTGAAGCAGTTTTTTTTTTAATGTTGGTAAGGTTGGTGGGGTCTGGAGCTAGTGACCAAGAAAGAATTCTTGAGGCTCTTTGGTGCAAAAAGGTAGTTTTATTAAAGCACGGGGACAGTGGGTGGAAAGAGCTATGGCAGCTACTCCAGGCAGCCACCCAGGATTCCCTGGGGCCTGATTATAAAGATAAGGGAAGTTCCAAAAGGACTTTCATATGCTAAAGAAGACTCAGAGGATACCAAGGCCTTGCTATTGTTAAACCAAGGTTGTTTTCCCTCTAGCTAGGTATTAACAGTAAGACTCTTGGTAGCTTGGGTGGCTCAGTGGGTTAAAGCCTTTGCCTTCAGCTCAGGTCATGATTTCAGGGTCCTTCGATCTAGCCCCAGCATCCAGCTTTCTGCTCAGTGGGGAACCTGCTTCCTCCTCTCTCTCTCTGCCTGTCTCTCTGCATACTTGTGACCTCTGTCAAATAAATAAATAAATAAATAAATAAGGCTCTTGGGAGCTTCCTGAAAGAAGGTTATACTCTGCCTCCCTCCAGTATTTGTCAGTGGGTTGCGGGTTATAAGAACATTTATTTTTATCTGTACTTCCTTCTGCCTTTGTTTCCCACTTCAGTCCCATTTCCTTTTTCCTGGTTTCCAGGATCTAGACCTGGGGTTCTCAAAGCGCAATCTCTAAGGTGGCAGCTCCAGCATCATCTAGGAGCTTTTTGAAATGCAAATTATTGAGACCCACCTTAAAACTGCCAAATTAGAAGCCCTGGAGTGAAAGACCCGCAGATCCCCTTACCCAAGAATCCAACACTGCCACAGGATGCAATCAGCAAGAGGTTCTTTATTGTTATGCAGGCGCCTGCGGGTGGTCAGCAGCTCCTGCTAGCTGAGCACACCTGGCTAGGGTGGTGCAGGATTTTTATAGACAGGTACAAACAAGTCCCGGATGGGACGGGGCCGATTGGCTGACAATTTGAACATTTGAAAAAAGGCATACTTGGTGTTAGCGGATTGGCTTTGGAAGACCCCCTCGCACGAAAAGAAAGGCGGGAAGGGGAAACAAAGAGGGGAAGTTTGACCTTATTACTCAGCAGAAAGACATCCTGCCTACCTGACTATGCAGCCCCCTGTCTACGTGACCTATGTGACCATGCAGCCCCCTTGCCTATGTGACCATGCCCCAGCTATTAGGAGAGGGTATCTTGTTCAAACAGGAGACAAGTGTCATGCCCTAAAAGCCAAGCAGTTACAGAAAGGCAAAAGAGCAGTTACATTGAATTCAACCCTGGGGGAAGGGTCTTTTCATTGCAAGGGGAGGAGGGGTACTTTTACACAACAAAAGAGCAGTTAGTTAATTAGTTAACGACGGGGGGGGGGGGGGGTCTTTCATGAGTTGTTTTAACAAGCTTTTCATTTGGTCCTTATGTAGGAATGTTTGAGAAGCACTGGACCAGACCACCTTTTGTCATCTGTCTTTTCTTGATTGCCCTGTTTTGCTACTTCATTTACTCGGTCAATTGTACCTTATCTGAAACTCTTTACATTGTTTATTTCTTATATTGTGTTTTGTAAAAGATTTTCCATAAATCAAGACCCAGGTATACCTTTTAATCAGAATTCCCCACGAATCAAGTGTTTAGAAAAACTCTTTGTATTAAGTTGATTTTATAACCAACTTGGTTTCAGAAATTCATATTCATCTGTGTTGCAGAAGCAATAGTTCAATGATTATCAAACTCTGTTCTTTGGAACCCCAAGCATTTCCTTGAGTGCCCTTCTGGGACACATGAAAAGTTGAGAAAAGAGGAATAAAGCTTTCTATTCCTGCCTTTAAAGAAAGCCAACATTTGGAGTACCTGAGTGACAGTTGGTTAGACATTAGACTCTTGGTTTAGGCTCAGTTCATGATCTCATGGGTCATGAGATGCTCCACGCTCAGTCTGCTTGAGAATATCTCCCTCTGCCCCTCCCCCCTCTTGCATGCACATGTGCTCTCTCTGTCTCAAAGAAATAAATAAATCTTTTAAAAAAATCATTTAAGAAAAAAAAAAGCCATCATTTTTAAGCGTTTACTATGAGCCAAGGATAGTTCTGAGTACCTCATGTGCTAAGGCATTCATGTTGGGGTGTTCCCTTCCCCTTTTTGATCAGAGAAGTTGTGCCCTCATCTGTTTTATTTACCAAGCTGCCATATGCTTTTCTTTGAGGAAAGAGGATTGAAGCTCAAGAAAAAGCAACCTGCACCCTTTACTCACTAAGCTCCCAGTATCCAGGCCTTTCTCCCGTCCTGGAGTATACGGTTCTTTCCTATCCCAAGATTTTACATGCTTTTCCTATTCCTGAAGCTTCTCCTTTAAGCACCTATAACAGACTTTCTCATTTAGTTTTCTCCGTGAATGTCATCTCTTCTAAGAAACCCTTCCTAACCATCCAGACTGTTTAAAACAGTCCTTTAATGCTCTCTCAAAGTAGCCTGTTGGTTTTTTTCTTTACAGCAGTTTTTGGAATTTGTTAGGACCTATTTTACTTGTTCAGTTTTTGTGGGTTTTTTCCCCACTGGACTAACTGTAAGTTAGCAAGGGTTGGGATGTTCTCTTGTTCCCTTTGTCCTCCCAGAACCTGGCACAAAGCTGGTGCTCAAGAAATATTTGGTGACCAATGACTGAGATGTAATAACACAATGTTAAGTTCTTTTTTTTTTTTTTTAAGGATTTTATTGTAATGCCGGATGCATTGTACGCCCACCTTAAAAGACCACCAGAGACACAAGTCAAAGCCAAACAGCAAGGGTCGTTTATTGCGAGTTCAAACCCGGACCTCCGCACACTCATTGCCGGTGACGCTGAGAGGTCCCAAGCAGAGTAAGTGCAGGGGTTTTTTTGGTTTTTTTAAAGATTTTTTATTTATTTATATGACAGAGAGAGAGAGATCACAAGTAGGCAGAGAGGCGGGCAGAGAGAGAGAGCAGAGAGCCTGATGCGGGGCTCGATCCCAGGACCCAGAGATCATGATCTGAGCCGAAAGCAGAGGCTTAACCCACTGAGCCACCCAGGCGCCCCAAGTTTTATAAGCAGGTACAAACAAGTTTTGGGGTGGGGTACAAACAAGTTAAAAAATCATACCTGGTGTTGGTTGATTGGTGATGGGAGCCCGCGCGTGCATTAGGCAAGCATTCGAACAGAAAGAAGTGAAAGTAGCTAGTTAGCCCAAGCCTTGAGCAAGCACTTTTACAGAAGCAGAAGTAGCTGGTTGATAACACTTTCGGGTGGGGTGAGCTTTGTCCAGGCCTTTCATTATTTATTTATTTGACAGAGATCGCAAGTAGGCAGAGAAGCAGGCAGAGAGAGAGGAGGAAGCAGACTCCCCACAGAACAGAGAGCCCAATGCCGGGGCTTGATTCCAGGACCCCGGTATAATGGCCTGAGCCAAAGGCAGAGGCTTTAACCCACTGAGCCCCCAAGGCGCCCCAACAATGTGAGTTCTTACTGAAACTCTTTCATGAACTGAAAGAATTTCATTGTTAAGTGAAGGCTGGATGGATGCTCTGGGAGATGACTTCTTCAGCATCATCTGGCTCAAAATTAACTTTTTAATTTTAAGACCTGTTTATGCTTCTGGTGGGCAGGTGCTTTGTATCTTGATTTCTCATTGTGTATGGGGGGAAAACTTATGTTAATATCTCAAGTGAACATCTTTTTAGATGGGTTAAAATAAATACAAAATGAGGACCAGACTTGAAAATCCCCTAAACAGACAGAACAAGTTAAACCACATAAGCAAAACCTAATATAATTTATTTTGCATCATAAACAAAACAACTTGGATTGTTTCTTGTAAATGCCTCTGAAAATCATAAATAAAACCTAAATTGTTTTCGCAAAATGGCATAAGAAGATCACTTTTAACCAATTCCCTGTCTTTCAGAAAACCCCAATGCTGTCACCAATCGTAAAGATGAAATAGCTTCTGTGTTTTTACTATATTAGCTGCCTGTAACATGCCTCTAGGCTTCTAGTTACTGTTGGTTTGAAGATGCCCAGTTTGTAAAGTGTTCTTCTATGCATAATAAACTCTTCTTAAATACAATTTGTTGACATGTATTTTATTTTTAACAGTTTCTGGATTTTGACAGAAGCCACCTGCCAACTTTACTTTGGATTAGCCATAAATATTAGAATCTGAATTCTGCAGTCATGCTGCACAAAACATTCATTGTAAAGAGAAATTTAGAAAATCCTTGACTTTGACCAAAGGGGGAAAAAAGCATTGGAAATGATATGTACAGCTTCTTTAAAATGAATTTTCATTTACTTGTTATCTTATAGTATTATGTATTTATTAATCCAGTCAAAAATGGACAGAGGATCTGAATAGATATTATTCTAGAGAAGTCACAGAAATGGCCAACAGGTATACAAAAAGTTTCTCAACATCACTAATCATCAAGGAAATGCAAATCAAAACCACAATATCACCACACGCTTGTTATGATGGCTATTGAAAAGATGACAAGAGATGACACGTGTTGGCAAGGATGTAGAGAAAAGGGAACACTTGTGTCCTATTAATGGGAATGTAAAATTGGTAGGCACACTATGGGAAACAGTATAGAGGTTCTTCAAAAAAATTAGAAATAGAACTACCATATGATTCAACAATCCCATTTCTCTCTCTCTCTCTTTTTTTTTTAAAGATTTTATTTATTTATTTGACAGAGAGAGAGAGAGATCACAAGTAAGCAAGAGGCAGGCCGAGAGAAGGTGAGAAACTGGCTCCCTGCTGAGCAGAGAGCCCAGATTTGGGACTTGATCCCAGGGCCCTGAGATCATGACCTGAGCTGAAGGTAGAGGCTTAACCCACTGAGCCACCCAGGTGACCCAACATTCCCCTTTCTAAGTATATATTCAAAGGAAATGAAAACAGAATACCAAAGAGATATCTACACTCCCAGCTTCATTACAGCACTGTTCACAACAGCCAAAATATGAAACAACCTAAGTGTGTACCAAGAGACAATTGGATAAAGAAAAAGGGATATATATACAATGGAATATTATTCAGTCACAAGAAAGAAGGCAATCTTGACATCTGTGACAACATGGATGGAACTTGAGGGTATTATGCTAAGTGAAATAAACCAGATAGAGAAAGACAAATACTGTATGTTATCACTTATATATGGAATCTTTTTTATTTTTTTTAACCTCGTCTCCATGCCCAGCCTGGAGCCCATGCAGGGCTTCAACTCATGACCCTGAGATCAAGAAATGAGCTGAGATCAAGAGTTGGATACTTGACCAACTGAGCCACCCAGGTATCCCACTTGTGTATGGAATCTTTTTTAAAAAGTCACACTCAGGGCGCCTGGGTGACTCAGTGGGTTAAGCCGCTGCCTTCGGCTCAGGTCATGATCTCGGGGTCCTGGGATCGAGTCCCACATCGGGCTCTCTGCTCAGTGGGGAGCCTGCTTCCCCCTCTCTCTCTGCCAGCCTCTCTGCCTACTTGTGATCTCTCTCTATCAAATAAATAAATACAAATCTTTAAAATGTTCTCTGTAATCCCTTGAGATTATTTTTCTTTTCCTTATCTATTTACAAAAGTTACATGTTTTGTTTTGTTTTGTTTTGTTTTTAACTGCTCAGTTTGTTTCTTACTGGCCTCCTGGAAGCAAGTGGAAAAGGCTGCTTGCCAGGAGGTGAGAGAAACCAGAGGATGGTGGTAATGCAATGAGTTTTGGGTTTCAAATGCCAGACTTGGGACAGTTGGAAATTCCTCGAGTGATTTGGACCACCAGTAATATCTGTTGGCAGGTGAGTTTGAAGAGTGGGACCAGATCTCAAATCCTAGCTTACTGATGTCTAAGACATTTAGTAATAATTGACTCCTTTTCCCTTTCTTCCAAGTAACTACAGGGGACTTCCTAGAACAATTCTCAAAGGAATGCACCTTACATTATGACCTAGGACACATACACACACATACATACCTCCATATATACATACCTACTTAACTGAACTAACACTTAGCCTTAAATCACCTAATGCATTGTTTATTTTCTAGTCTATTATGTATGCTTTTGTTTTTTAATTCCTGGCCTCCAACTGCAATTTAAAAGCATTGTCTGGGATAGAGAGAATATGGCTAGCAGCTGTCTCCTCCTTGGATCAGTGTTGTAGATTTTAGAACAGATGTTTGTTATTCACTCCCAAACTTTCTAGGCAGTGTGCCAGTGGGACTGTCCTGCTGTTGATCTTTGAGTTGATGGCCCATCTGTCCTGGATCTTGATGAGAGTGGGGCTAGAAGTGGGGGATGCCGACACAAAGCTCATTAAACATGGCCTTGTTCTAGGATTTAGAATGTATTGGATCTGCCCTGAATTACTCTGTCAGATAGGTGATTCTTTAAAAGCAATTTGGTCCTATGATTCAAAAGTGTCTCAAAAATTAAATAATTTAGAAATGTAGTCATCTCCTGCTGTCCATCAGTAGTCTGTTACTGAAAACCCGTTGTTCTGCATGCAAATGTTAATCTGCTATTTCTCATTTATTTGAAGTAGGAAAACTTTCATTATGTCAACCTTAAGCCCTCAACAATTTCTTAAATAGGCAACATACCTATATATAATGTTTAAAAAACCAAACTATCTTGTTAGGTGTGAAATGCTTAAAATATTGTTTCTCCATTACCAAGTAATTAATATAATCAGTAACACACAGCAGATTTTGTACAGTGAAAGGCCACTGACCAAGATGGTTTAATGTTCTCTTCAGCTTGACTTCAGTTAAACAGGCTTCTTCCTGACTCTAGGCTCCTGAACTCCCTTTTCTTAGAATATTTACTTTCGAAACTTTAAAATTCTTTCTTTGCCCCTTTGAGATGTAAATCTATGAAAAAGCCGCTGGTCAGTTTTACAACCTAGGGAAGTCTCAGTAACCTGGGGACCATCTCTTTGAAATTTAATCAGCAAAGGAGCTAGCATCCCTCTGTCAGCTTCCACAGGAGGGTAGGAGCCAACTCCAAGATTCCTTGCTCCAAGTTATGAAACTGTTTTTTGTAAACATAGAGAAATTTGTTTTTTCTTTGGGTAAAATCAGTTAGCAAACACAGATGGCCTGTGACCTCCTGCTGACATCCTCTGGTACTTTTCCCTGGCTCACCCCAGCCCTGGTCCCTATGCTGCAGTGTAGTTGAGTTCAGAATGCATGCTGGCCTCTCTCCTATTACAGTAGCCTCAGATGAAATCTCCTTCACCAGTTGAACATGGTCCAGTGCAATTTTTGTTTTAATACCACCAACAGACCTGTACTGCATCCCTTTTCTGGACTATCAATTCCACAGTTTCCAAAAACTTGAATGAGTACTCTATTCATTTTCTAGGGCTGCTTTAACAGAGCACCATAAATTGGAAGGCTTAGAAAACTCCAGAAGTTTATTCTTCCACAAATCTGAAGGCAAGAAGCCCCAAATCAAGAGGTGTTAACAGAGTCATGCTCTTTCTGAAGACTCTAAGAAAGAATCTGTTCCATGCATTTCTCTTAGCTTCTGGACTTGCCAATAGTCTTTGCATTCCTTGACTTGCAGAGGCCTCATGCATCACTGCTTACATTGTCACATGGCATTCTCCCTGTGCATGTCTCTGTGTTTTTTCTTATAATGATACCAGTCATATTGATGATGTACTAGAATGTAAGTGAGGACCAGAGCTGATGGCCAAGAAAGAATTCTTAAGATGTCTCTGGTGCAAAACAGTGATTTATTAAAGCATGGGGACAGGACCCATGGGCAGGAAGAGATGCTGCCCAGGGGTTGTGAGGGGTGGCAGGTTATGTACCATGGAGTTGGGGGAAGGTAAGGAAAAGGGAGGTTTCAATAGAACTTTCATATGCTAAAGAGGATCTATAAGATACCAGAGGCCTTGAGGTCTTGCCATTGTCAAGGCTGTTTTAACCTTTTAGCAAGGTATTAAGATAGTTGGGAGATTCCTGAGGAATGTCAAGTATGTCCCACTCAGGAATGGGGGTGGGGGAAGATTGCAAGGTGTCAGCCTTTTGCTTTGTCCTCAGCCCGCCTTAGGTTCCCTCATCAATATTGGATCAAGGGTCCATACTACTTTTGTATGACCTCATCTTAATGGGCATTTTAATTACATCTGCAAAGACCCTATTTCCAAATAAGGTCATATTCACAAGTACAAGGGATTAGAATTTCAATATACCTCATAAGAAATAATATCCTCTAAAACCTTAGGCCAAAGCTGGGCTTCAACTTCTTATTGATAAGTTTCTAAGACATGGTATACTAAAGCCTTGTCAATCTGCTTATAACACCCCAATTTTACCAGTAAAAAAGCCAAATGGGGGATATCAGATGGTGCAAGATTTAAGAGCTATAAATGAGGCAGTAATGCTGATTCATCTTATAGTGCCAAATCCATACACTATTCTCATGCATATCCCTGGTGACACCAACTGGTTTACAGTGCTTGACCTAAAAGATGCCCTTTTTTGCATCCCACTAAGTGAGGAAATGCAGCCCCTATTTACTTTCAAATGAACGTCACCTTCAATCCTGCAGGCTGCTCAATTAACCTCGACAGTCTTACCACAAGGATTTAAAAACAGTCCTCATCTATTTGGAGCTGTACTTAGCAAACACCTCCATGATCCTTGTCTGAAGGAACAATAATTCAGCATGTAGATGACATTCTTTTTTTTTTTTAAGATTTTATTTATTTGAGAGAGAGAAACAGGGAGAGAGAGCATGAGTGAGGAGAAGGGCAGAGAGAGAAGCAGACTCCCCGTGGAGCTGGGAGCCCGATGCGGGACTTGATCCCGGGACTCCGAGATCATGACCTGAGCCGAAGGCAGTTGTCCAACCAACTGAGCCACCCAGGCATCCCTGTAGATGACATTCTGATTTGTAGTCCCACAAAGGGGACATCTGATAAAAATTCTTTAATTTTACTTAATTTCTTGGCAGATAGAGTGTATCATGTATCCCCTAAAAAGGCACAAATATCTCAACAAAAGGTACACTATTTAGGATATGAACTAACACCAGGTCACCATATTCTATCTACTGATAGCAAAAGGGCCATACTAGATCTCGAGCCTCCAACTACAAAAAAACAACTTCACACTTTTCTAGGTATGGCAGGTTTTTACTGCCTGTGGATTCCTGGATTTGGACTCTCAGCCAAACCACTGTATGACTCAATTAAAGGTCCGGGTGAGGAACTCTTGCTCCAGACTAAGTGCAGCAGACAGCCTTTTAAACATTAAAAACTAAACTTCTGGGGCGCCTGGGTGGCTCAGTGGGGTAAAGCCTCTGCCTTCAGCTCAGGTCAAGATCCCAGGGTCCTGGGATCAAGCCCCGCATTGGGCTCTCTTCTCCACAGGGAGCCTGCTTCTTCTTCCTCTCTTTCTGCCTGCCTCTCTGCCTACTTGTGATTTCTGTCAAATAAACAAAATATATATATATACATATGTGTATATGTATATATATATATTTGATAGAGTAAATTTGACAGCCACAATAAAACAGGTTTGCCGATCCTGTATTATCTGTGCCCAAGTAAATCCGGAAGGTACAGCTCACCTACCCCTTCTTTTAAGACCATTCCAAAGGCGTGGATCCTATCCAGGAGAGGACTGGCAACTTGATTTCACACAAATGCCACCTTGCAAAAGCTCTAAGCATCTATTAGTGTTTGTTGATACCTTCACCGGATGGGTTGAGGCCTTTCCATGAAAAACTGAAAGAGCCACAGAAGTAACTAAGATTTTTGTTATGAGAAACTATCCCTAGATTTGGCTTTCTTCGATCTCTTCAAAGTGACAATGGTCCTTCTTTTACTGCTCAAATAACTCAACAAATGGCCCAAGCCTTAAAAATTAAATATTTCTTGCATTCGGCCTGGCATCCACAATCCTCTGGAAAGGTAGAAAAAATAATCATACTTTAAACCATCATCTTACTAAGCTTAGTCTAGAAACCCATGAAAATTGGGTTACTTTCTTGCCAATAGGACTTCTCAGGATAAGAACTGCTCCAAAACAACCTCTAGGACTCAGCCCTTTCTCTTTGGTAATTTTTTTTTATAAACATAATGTATTATAATAGTATTCCAGGCTACTGACTGGTTTCCTACTGACTGGGTAAGGCGACCTGGCATCAGATGGCCAGCTCCAAATGGATCCCACTGGATCTGTGGAACTAACCTGCCTTCCTCCAAGGTGGACAGGTCGTTGCACCTCAGGTTTTGCTTGGTTGGATTCATGGACGCATTACTAAAGCCATCGCTACTCCAGCTAATCTCCCCAATTTATTTTTTTTATTTTTTAGATTTTATTTACTTATTTGACAGAGATCACAAGTAGGCTGAGAGGCAGGCAGAGAGAGAGAGGTGGAAGCAGTCTCCCCACTGAGCAGAGAGCCTGATGCGGGGCTTGATCCCAGGACCCTGGGATCATGACCCGAGCTGAAGGCAGAGGCTTTAGCCCACTGAGCTACCCAGGTGCCCCGGACTTCTTATTCTTATAGCTTTATTAATCTTAATATGTTGCCTTGTTCAGGTTTTCTCTACTTGGTGCTGAGACTCCATTGCTGCAATGACCACGATGATAGATGATCCTTACCACTCAGAGAGACTCTTCTTCACTGTCGGCATTGGATTCAGCTGTCTCCATCTTTAACTCCCCTACACACTCCTCAACTAATCAATGTTGATCTGAGTAGGAAGGGACAACTCTATGTCCCTATTTAGCAGGAAGAAGTTACAGAAGATGAGACCTTCCACCTTCAACAACCTTAAAGATTTAAGGGTCAAAATTGTTCAGGGGGGAATGATGAGGGAACAGAAGCCTGGCTGAGGACAAAGCAAAAGGCTGACACCTTGCAATCTTCCCCCACCCCCATTCCTGGGTGGGACATACTTGACATTCCTCAGGAATCTCCCAGCTATTTTAATGTTAATACCTGTTAATACCTTGCTAAAAAGGTTAAAACAGCCTTGACAATGGCAAGACCTCAAGGCCTCTGGTATCTTGTAGATCCTCTTTAGCATATGAAAGTTCTATTGAAACCTCCCTTTTCCTTACCTTCCCCCAACTCCATGGTACATAACCTGCCACCCCTCACAACCCCTGGGCAGCATCTCTTCTCGCCCATTGGTCCTGTCCCCATGCTTTAATAAATCACCGTTTTGCACCAGAGACATCTTAATTCTTTCTTGGCCATGGGATCCACACCTCGCCCCACCAAACCTCACTTACATTCTAGAACTTCATCAGTTACATTCACAAGTACAAGGGATTAGAATTTCAATATATTGGGGCGAGGGGTGCACACAGTGCAACTAACAACTAACTGAAGAAATATCAACAGTATTTAGAATGAAAGACTTATTCTATTGCATTTTCTTAAAAACATTGTATTGGGTTTAAGAGGCAATTGAAGATTTTCTATATAAATGTTGGCTGGAAATATTATACTGAGAGATACATATGTTCTGTGAAGCCTGGGTATTGACATAAGCAGGCCCGGTCTGAGGACCCAGAGGAGGTTCCACAGAACGAGCAAAGAGGGTCATTGGCTTTGTGTGGGGCAGAAATCAAATGCAAGCCAAGAGGAAGTGAGAGCAGGGTTTATTGAATAGTGTAAGTGACAGAATATAGTGAATGGAGGGTCTGGGAGACTTAAGAGAAGTGAGTATCCCTGTCACTTGGGATGAGAGGTTTATATAGGAAAGAAGTCCAGGGGATGTGTTCCTTCAGGAATTCAGGATGGGATACAATCAAAGGTGAGTGTCCGGTGACACTTATTTATGTTTTCACATAAATCACCAAAGGTATGATGACGTTCTAGAACATAGGTGAGGTTCAGTGGGGTGAGGTCAGGAGCCAATGACTGAGAAAGAATTCTTGAGACATATATGGTGCAAAATGATGGTTTATTAAAGCATAGGAACAGGACCCTACCCGTGGGCATGAAGAGCTGCTACCCTGGGGATGTGAGGAGTCGTCTAGTCTATTATATACCTGTAAATTAGGGAGGGGATTAGGGATGGCTTAAGTCTCTAAGGAATTTTGGAAGCAAGGTTTCTAGGACCTTGAGGGGCTAGCTATTGTGTGGGGGAAAAGGTTATTCATTACCAGTAATAAAACCTTCTCGTGAGACACTTTAGATGTATATCAGTGGACCATATGCTTGGGAATGATTCTTGACACTATCTTGGAGGTTTAGAGATAAAGTTTCCAAAGGAATTGTTAAAGTAGACTTACAGGATCCCGGTTGAGGATAGGGGTTTGGTCAGACTAGGATTGTCCTTTGCCCTTAGCAAAGCCTTAAAGTGGAGGTCACTCTGCCTGTTTTAAGGGCTTGTCTGTAGGTAAGGGTATTTAATAAATATTCTTCTGCCTCTGTGTCCCACATCAGGTAGAGGGTATTGATGCCAGTGTCCATAAGGTTTGTTCTAAGCAAATGTCCTGAAGCACATTTGGAATCCAGTTCTTTTTAGATGTTATCAGGTGTTTGGGGGCCTAGGAAAAAACTCAGAGAATGATTTATTTTTTTGTCCCCTCCCCCTTCAGCTCCAGTGGGAACAGAGCTTCTTTGGTTTATTCAGATGCAAAATATAGAACATGAGTAAATGGGACTTAGCAGAGAAACAGCAGAAACAGAGTCTTTCTAAAATGCAGTCGCTTCCATTTCCCTATCTTAGATTAAAAATAAAGAGGCATTTCTCTCTTTGGGGAGAAGATTTATCTAGGTAAAGCTGTGCAGAGTAAAGAGTAATCTGTCTGCCAGATGGCAGCTTAGGTTTAGTAAGGGTGAAGCTTTTTAAAGGAGGAATCCGCCGGTGTGTCAAAGTCAAAACCAGCCAAGTAAAAAGATTGCTTCTCTTTGGGCTGTTATGAGAAGAACGACCTAGATCCAAAGATCAGGCTGATCTGCAGGGAGGTTTTGCCTTAGATTTACATGGGGAGGGGTAAACAGACTATGGGTGGCTGATTTAGAGTTGGGCTGTTTTGTAAGTCAGGTAGCTGAACAGGAAATATTTTTCTCTATGGTTACCAAGTTTCAAGGGAACAGTTTTCATCTTAGCTTATCAATTATATCAAAGACTGGGAAGTTGGTCATCAAAGACTTGTCATCAGGTTCTGAAAAGGGGGTAAAAAGACCTGCATTTGGCCTGGTCACAGGTAAACAGAGGAATCATCTGTGAGAATTCTGGGAGTCATAGAAAGAGTGGACAGTGAGGTTTATCTAAGCCAAATGGGGAAGGGCAACTCTGAGTAAGCCCTTTCTTGGAAGGCAAAGGAATGCGGGAGATTTGGGAAAAACAAAAGGATGGGGGAGGTGTTCTTTACCATACAGCTTTCCAGAAGCACAAACTTCAACACCGTCAACAGTCACGAGGAAGGGCCTGTGTCAGTCTGAATGCATGTTGTCACTGCTTGCTATTAACTATTTACACTTCATCTTTTAGAAAAGATTTATCCCTGCAAAATGAATCCCGCCGTGTGGGACACCGCTGTCACCAAGTGGCAGCACCCGCTTAGCTACTGCCTGTAAGAGTGGGTTAGCATAAGTACCGCCATCTTAGCTTGGGCAGCCATCTCAGGCCCAAGGGCTGAACTTTCCCCTACTTTACTTTAGTTCCAGGGACCCCCACCCTGCTTTAGTTCCAAGAAAGTACCCCACCTTGCAAGACCCCAGCAGCAGCTAATTAGCTTAAATCACCAGGCTAGGCGGTTGCGCCATGGGGACCAGATGTTGAAAAGAGCTTATCCTACTAAACCACCAGGGGGGCGCAAGCCAAAATTATGTACAGTCTCTGAAGTGATGGAAAATTACTGTGAGTTGGATGTTTTAAAAAATGCTATATAAACCCTTGGCTTTGAGTGCTTGGGGTCCTTGTTGAAACCCGCTGTGCTGGGCAGATACTTGGACCCCAGTTAGCTGGAAGTAAATCTCGCTGTGTGATTTGCATTATCATGAGTGTCCTCTGTCCATTTGAGGGGTGGTCGACTCCAGACATTAACACTGCCAGACGTCAGCCTTGAAAAGTAATGACATCCTTTTTTTCAGACTCCAGTGGACTCTATGTACCCTGGGGGAATGCAAGAAAAACCACTGAAATGCAGGAAGAAAAACAACAACCTTTCTGCTTCATTTTAGTTTTATGATAAAAAGCAAGCAAGAATTCAAACTCAGTACTGATATTTAATATACCAGTTTACACTGGGTTTCTCACCCTGAATTTATGTCACATGTTACCTTCTCAGGGAAGAGTAGAAGCTTCACACAGTGGTAACTTGCTTCTCTGAACCCCTTCAGAGTGTAGTAGCATATCGCAGATTGAGAGTGCCTGATTAAGCACAGATAATATCTGGTTTGAGTTAAACTTGTCTTAACACATGCACAAGTGCCTTCACAAGACCCCCACCGAGAAACTGCTTGCTTAAAAGATAACTAATATTGCATGTACCAGCAAACAGGTGAAGGACCCCAGGTCAGAACTATAGTATAGCCTATAAGTTTTAACATTCTTTTTATAACCAGCTTATGCTAACTAAGAAACTGCGGCCAGCTGACCATAGATAAGGAAGTCAGCAAGCAGCATAACAGGATAACGAATAGCAAAAATCTGTGTTTAACCCAGCTGTTTCTGGCTTCTGTATAATAATGCTTCTAATGCTTTGCTAAGAAATGAAAAATTGCTTAAACCCTCGCTCGCTGTGTAATCAAATAAAGTTATACCCTTCCCCTGTTAAGAATTTCCCCTACTACTAAGTAAAATTGATAAGGGTTGTCTCCTGTACCAAGGCCAGAGACGTGCGGTTCAGCACGTACGCTAGCTGGAGACGTGCGGTTCAGCACGTATACAGATAAAGGTTAGAAACGTGCAATTCAACACGTACCCTCTACTGTACACTACCTGAACGGTGACTGGCCAGAATGTATGGTTGGTTTTAAAGGATTGGCTACCTGTGTGTAGGCCTTGCTGTAATGCTTTGAAATTACTGGCTAGAAAAGTGAGGGCTCTGATGTAATGGGCTGTAAAATTCTATATTAAGTCATTCCCAAAACAGATCGGGGCTCTCAGACACTGACCCATCCCTCGCGGATTTCGTGGTCAAGTGTCCCTGGGAGTCTGAGCATGCCCGAATAAAATCCTCTTGCTTATTGCATCCAGTGGTCTGTGAGTGCGTCCTTGGGTGTGGGTCCTCTAGGGTCTTTCACAGGAATCTATGGGAGCACTAGCAAATATTCCTACAGCAATAAACTTCATCAGCTACTTGACAAGGAAAAAACAATAAGAATATAGCATATCTTATAAGAAATTGGTCAAAAATTCAAAACTATCAACACTGTTTGAAATATGGACTTACTTTAACTATTATGAACCTAATTGCAGTGTATGAAGAGGTTTCATGATATACCTGTTTTAGCTCTTATGGTCTCCTGTTCATCAAGATTTGAAATAAACTTTAGTTTAGAACCAATTATTTACATCTCTATTTTAGTGTTAACCAACCTCTTCAAAATTTGGGGAAATTCAGTGTGTAGAATCACTGGCACTTTCCCTGTTAAAATGGAAAAAACCTGTGACTGTTTCAGTCTTATGATATATGTTAAAGTATAATTTTCAAAAAAGCAAAATTATGACTCTCCGGCAAATATAAAATAGATGTATTTCAAAGATTTTAAAGTAAAATCTCATTCAGTAATGAAGGGGCCAATCAAGATGTTATAATCAATTCAAAGAGCATCTGAGAATCAAGGACATTTACAGAAAAAGATGTCTGAGATAGAAAATGCCCAGTTGGCCATAAATCTTTGGAACTATCTTTTCCACTGACAGAAGTCATTTGCATCTCTTCCAGACAAAAATCTTCAAGTTAACAAGTCTTAAAGAACAGATATTCAATTGAGTAAGTTTGAAGAGCAAATTAGCTTTATTCAACCATTCATAGATGGACAGCATCCCATCTAGCAGGTAGAAAGATGCTCTGAGAAATTGTGCAAAATGGAAAGGTTTTGTAGGTAAGAGAGTAGGGCAAGGAAACTATTAGCAAAGGAAAAGAAGGGATTGTTTCAGGTGGTGTTATCATGAAGATGACCTCATTAGTGTTGATCAGAAATTTCCAGAATGGTCAGTTTAGAATTCTGCTCTTGGGACAGGCTTTAACTGCAGTTAGGTTGCCAATGAGCCAATAGATTGGTGTGCCTTAACATAAGTGACTCCATTTTGGTCATGTTTCTTATTTAACACAAGTAATGTCTTAATTCTGAAACCTTTAATCAATAGTAAATGATAGGATAAACTTTACATTACTATGATCCTCTGGCCGGATTTAGCCCATGTTTTTTTGTTTGTTTGTTTGGTTTTGTTTTTGTTTTTTTTAAGATTTTATTTATTCACCTGACAGAAATCACAAGTAGGGAGAGAAGCAGGCAGGGGTGGAGGGAGAGGCAGGTTTAGCCCATGTATATTATAAATAAAGTGTTACTGGAATTCAGCTGAAGTCATTCCTTATTGTCTATGACTGCTTTTGTGCTACAACAGAAGACCTGAGTACTTCAGCAAGAGTACTAAAGCCCATGAAGCCAAACATCCTTACTACCTAGACTTTCACACATAAACGTTTGTTGGCAACCTGTCCTTATCAGGCCTTCAGTGGGCTTTGCCCTGATATGATACAGAAAGCATGTGTTACTCACCTTTTTTGCTTTATTTGCAAGCTTCGAATAATTTTCTTGATAGCTATTTGGGAACCGTCAATACATAGTTTATCTGCTTCCATTATCTTCAGATAGACCTTTCAGTTCAAATTCCCTACATTTTATTTTATTTTTCCCTTCAAAATGTTCCAGATGTTTATTTTCTCTTATATTGCTTTATTAATTATAAGTAATTTAGAGGGCATTTTTTTTATCCTTCTAAATGAACTGTAACATTTATGAAAGCATAAAATTTTTTATTTTAATTTTCTTTTTAAAAATGATTCTATTTATTTATTTATTTGACACAGAGAGAGAAGTAGCACAAGCAGGGGAGTGGCAGGTGGAGGGAGAGGAAGAAGCAGGCTCCCCAGAGAGCAGGTGGAGCCCAATGTGGGACTTGATCCCAGGACCCTGGGATCATGACCCAAGCCAAAGGTAGTTCCTTAACCAACTGTGCCACCCAGGCACCCAAATTTTGGTTTTTTACTATAAAGTTTAATTGACCACATCATGATACATATTGTTGTAGTTAATTTCACTTTCTTGGAGTATAATGAGACTACCCATCTGCACATCCATCTCTTCATTTCAGTAACATTTTCTTTCATATTTGATATTATCTTTAACATTTCCTTTGGTATACTTTCTTAAATTTACTCTAGACATCACTAAGTATCCCATGGTCTACTTTTCATTTCTCTCATTCTTCCTTCAGTCATCTTACGCATTTCTTTTGTAACCAGTGTACTTTTCACAAGCCTCTTCCCCCAGTTACTGCTTTTTACAGTGTCACTTTTACTTGGTTAATCAAAATGTGTTCAGCAATAGCATTAACTTTTATCTTAATTTATATACTTAGCTCTACCAGCTCCTTTTTTTTTTTTTTTTCTTTTTGGCTTGTGCTTTCTTTACTCATTCTTTTTTCTTTTTTTTTTTTTTTTAAGATTTTATTTATTTATTTGACAGAGAGAGATCACAAGTAGACGGAGAGGCAGGCAGAGAGAGAGATAGAAGGAAACAGGCTCCCTGCTGAGCAGAGAGCCCAATGCAGGACTCGATCCCAGGACCCTGAGATCATGACCTGAGCCGAAAGCAGTGGCTCAACCCACTGAGCCACCCAGGCACCCCTCTTTACTCATTCTTAAGCAAATAGTTATGTCCGTGTATTCTTTAACTTTTTTTTTCTTTAATGTTTTAGATCATTGGTATATTGTGAGAGGGTATAACTCAGAAATCAGCCAGATGGAAGAGATGCACAGAGCAAGGTAGGTGGGAAAGTGCACAGGCCTGCCATGTTCTCTGAGCGTAGCACTTTCCCTGAATTTTCACATGTTCACCAGCCTGGAAACTCCAAATTCCCTAAGTTTTAACCTAACTGATGAGTATTGAACAGCAATGAATAGAACCTAGCCCTATCACTTTCACAGTTCAGTGAGGAGGTCAAATGTATAATGGTAAGGAGCTTTTTGCTAAGAGATGAAGTCTGAGTCTAGTCTGAGAAAGATGTCCTAGATATGTGATGCCTGAAGGCAGGGGAAACAAAGAAATGATATACAGGACTTTGGGATGTCATTGATTTTAGAAAACTACTTCACTGGGCCTTTTGAATATGGGAAAGTAAAAATTAAAATCCTATTAGGAAGGTGCTAAGATAGCAACATAGGAAGAGGACCTGTTCTTGTCCCTCAAACAAATCATTCTGAATATGCAAGAAATTGACCTGAGGACTGACCAAAAAAACCTGCAGAACTAGAGGGAGAGAAGAGGCATTGAGAAAGGTAGAAGTGTGGAGATGTGGTTTGTGGAAGAAACAGACTGCAGGTGATGCTGAGGGGTGGGAACCCTGGTCACAGAGAAAGGTGAGAGAGAGTGGAGCACACATGGATACACACAAGGAGGTCACTTCCCCAAAGCCATTGGCTAGGAAAATGAGAGGGGCTGGTTTTTGTGACTTCTTGCAACCAAAGGGGTTTAAAGACTGGAGTTTTAAAGGTCTGTGGGCTTGGCTGGGGTAGAGCTCTGAGTTAGAAGACAACCAAGCAACCCTGGGACAGAGGGCACTATCTGAGGATCACCTAACACACATGGGCAGAGACTGTTCACTGTTTTTGGGGTGCATCTCTGAGAGATGGCATTCGCAGAGTCGCCTCTCTGGGGACAAAAGAGCCAGCAGGCACCATTTGTCTCCCCCAGCCCTCAGCATCGGCACCTGCTGAGGACAAGTAATCTAGACACTGGCTGTCTTGCCTGCTTTGCTCCAAATCCCATACCTCTGTGCTCTGGTACAATTGCCCTTCTCAGTCAAACCTGCCTCGGTCCCAGCACAGTGAGACCCTCCCCCAGAAGACCAGTCCAGGCCTCCACCAGGCTGGTGCCATTTCCCTCCATGGCCCCTCAGCATAAATAAACTTCAGTAACAGCACAGAGCCAACACGTTGCTTAACCTGCTTATACCAAGTCCTGCCTTCTCAGGAACTGGAAACATAACAGGATTTTCTAACACAGAGAAGACACAGACCTATACAAAATGCCAAGACAGAGGAATTTATCCTAAAAGAAAGAACAAGAAAAGTCATAGCCAGAGATCTAATTGAAACAGATATAAGTAATATGACTGACAGAGAATTTACAGTACCATCACATGGATATTTCTGGCCTCGAGAAAAGCATGGAAGGCATCAGGGAGATCCTTAACACAGAGATCAAAGAGCTAAAAAAACAATCAGGCAGAGATGAAAATGCAATAACAGATTCAAAACCATCTGGATGTAATGACTACAAGGATGGAAGAAGTAGAGGAGTGAATAACATAGAAGATAGAATAATGGAAAATAATGAAGCTGAACAAAAGAGACAAAGAACTTTGGATCATGAGAATAGCCCCTTAAGGAACTCAGTGACTCCATCAAACATAATAATATTCATATCATAGGAGTCCCAGAAGAAGAGAGAAAAGGGGGTAGAAGGTTTATTTGAGGAAATAATAGCTGTAAACTTCCCTAATTTGGGGAAGGAAACAAACATTCAAATTTAGGAGGCACAGACAACTCCTATCAAAATAAACAAAAACAGTCCAACACCAAGGCATACTGTAGTCAAATTTGCAGAATATGTTGATAAAGGAAAAAATCCTGGAGCACCTGGGTGGCTCAGTGGGTTGAGCCTCGGCCTCAGGCTCAGGTCATGATCTCTGGGTCCTGGGATCAAGCCCTGCATCGGGCTCTCTGCTCGACGGGAAGCCTGCTTCTCCCTCTCTCTCTGCCGCCTCTCTGCCTGCTAGTGATCTCTCTGTGTGTCAAAGAAATAAATAAAATATTAAAAAAAAAAAAAAAGAAAGAAAGAAAGAAAGAAAGAAACCTTAAAGTAGCAAGACAAAAAAGTTCCTAACTTAAAAAGTTAGGCCCATAAAGCTAGCTGAAGATCTCTCCACAGAAATTTGGCAAGCCAGAAGAGAATGGCATGAAATATTCCACATGCTAGATGGGAAAAATCTGCAGCCAAGATACTCTATCCAGCACAGCTACCATTTAGAATAGAAAGAGAGATAAAGAGTTTCCCAGACAAACAAAAGCTAAAGAAGTTCATGACCACTAAACCAGCCCTACAAGAAATATTAAAAGGGACTCTGACTCAGAAAAGAAGACTGAAAGTGGCAAAGAACAGAGAAAATCCCCAGAAACAATGACAAAATAAGTAATAAAATGTCACTGAATAACATATCTATCAACAATTACTCAGAATGAGGGGCACCTGGGTGGCTCAGTGGGTTGAAGCCTCTGCCTTCGGCTCAGGTCATGATCCCAGAGTTCTGGGATCGAGCCTCACATTGGACTCTCTGATCGGTGGGGAGCCTACTTCTCCCTTTCTCTCTGCCTGCCTCTCTGCCTATTTGTGATCTCTGTCTGTAAAATAACTAAATAAAATCTTTTAAAAAATACTCAAAATGAAATGGACTAAATATCCCAATGAAAAGACACAGGGTGTCAGAATGGATTAAAAAAACAACACCTATCTATATGCTGCCTATAAGAACTCATTTTAGACCTAAAGACAACTGCAGATTAAAAGTAAGGGGTTGGAGAAACATTCATCATGCAAAAGAAAGTTAAAAAAAAAAAAAGGTGGAGTAGCAATACTTATATCAGACAAACTAGGTTTTAAACCAAAGGCTGAAACAAGAGATGAAGAAGGGACAATGTCATAATAAAAGGGTCCAGCCAACAAGAGGATCTAACAATTCTAAATATTTATGCCCTCATGTGGAGCACCAAAATATATAAAACAATTAACAAACAGAAAGAAACTCATTGATAATAACACAGTAATAGGGGACTCTAACACCCCAATGACATCAATGGACAGATCATCTAAACAGAAAATCAACAAAGAAACAATGGTTTTGAATGACACACTACACTAGATGGACTTAACAGATCAATGCATTTCATCCTAAAGCAACAGAATACACATTCTTTTCAAGTGCACATGGAACACTTTCCAGAATAGAGCACACAATACAGCACAAATCCGACCTCAATAAATACAAAAAGATTGAGATCATATCATGCATAGTTTCTGACCACAATGTTATGAAAGTTGAAGTCAACCACAAGAAAAAATTTGGAAAGACCACAAATACATGGAGGTTAAAGAATGTGTTACTAAAGGGGTGCCTGAGTGGCTCAGTCAGTTAAGCATCTGCCTTTGGCTCAGGTCATGATCTCAGAGTCTTGGGATGGAGCCTGCATCAGGCACCCTGCTCAGTGGGGAGTCTGCTTCTTCCTCTTCCTCTGCCCTTTGCTGCTTCTGCAAAGCTGTAGTCATCAAGACAGTATGCCACTGGCATGAAAAGAGATGCATAGATCAATGGAACAGAATAGAAAACCCAGGGGTGCCTGGGTGGCTCAGCTGGTTGAGCCTCTGCCTTTGCCTCAAGCCATGATCCCTGGCTCCTGGGATAGAGCCTTGTGTTGGGCTCCATGCTCAGTGGAGAGTCTGATTCTCCCTCTCACTCTGCCTGCAGCTCTATCGCGCAAATAAATAAATAAAATCTTTAAAGAAAAGAGAAAAAAAACCAAACAAACCCATAAATGGATCCACAACTATATGGTCAATTAATCTTCAACAAAGCAGGAAAGAATATCCAATGTAAAAAAGGTAGTCTCTTCAACAAATGTTATTTGGGAAAACTGGACAGCAACATGCAGAAGAATGAAACTGGACCACTTTCTTACACCACACACAAAAACACATTCAAAATGGATGAAAGAACTCAGTGTGAGACAGAAAACCATCAATATCCCAGAGGAGAATACAGGCAGCAACCTCTTTGACATTGACCATAGCAGCTTCTTACTAGATATGTCTCCTGAGGCAAGGGAAGCAACAGCAAAAATGAACTGTTGGGACCTTGTCAAGATAAAAAAACTTCTGCACAGCAAAGGAAACAATCAATGAACTTAAAAGGCAACCTACAGAATGGGAGAAGATATTTGCAAATGACATATCTGAAAAGGTTTAGTATCCAAAATATATAAGGAACTTATCAAACTTGGGACACCTGGGTGGCTCAGTCATTAAGCATCTGCCTTCTGCTCGGGTCATGATCCCAGGGTTCTGGGATCAAGCCCTGCCTCAGACACCCTGCTCAGTGGGAAGCCTGCTTCTCTCTCTCCCACTCTCCCTGCTGTGTTCCCTCTCTCACTGTGTCTTTCTCTGTCAAATAAATAAGTAAAATCTTAAAAAAAAAAAAAAAAAAAAGAACTTATCAAACTTAACAAATAATCCAGTTAAAAAATGGGCAGAAGACATGAATGGACATTTTCCCGAGAAGACATACAGATGGCTAAGAGACACATGAAAAGATGCTTAACATCACTCATTATCAAGGAAATACAAGTCAAAACTATGATAAGATATCACCTCATACCAGTCAGAATGTTTAAAATTCACAACACAGGAAACAAAAGGTATTGGTGGGGATGCAAAGAAAGAGGAACACTCTTACACTTAAAAAAAATTTTTTTTAATTAACATATAATGTATTATTAGCTCCAGGGGTACAGGTTGTGAATCACCAGGTTTACACACTTCACAGCACTTACCATAGCACACACCCTCCCCAATGTCCATAACCCCACCACCCTCTCCCTATCCCCCTCCCCCCGGCAACCCCAGTTTGTTTTGTGACATTCAGAGTCTCTTATGGTTTGTCTCCCTCCCAATCCCATCTTTTTTCATTTATTCTTCTCCTACCCCCTTAACCCCCCATGCTGCATCTCCACTTCCTCATATCAGGGAGATCATATGATAGTTGTCTTTCTCCAGTTGACTTATTTCGCTAAGAATGATACCCTCTAGTTCCATCCATGTCATCACAATTGGCAAGATTTCATTTCTTCTGATGGCTGCATAGTATTCCATTGTGTATATATACCACCTCTTCTTTATCCATTCATCTGTTGATGGACATCTAGGTTCTTTTCATAGTTTGGCTATTGTGGACATTGCTGCTATAAACATTCAGGTGCATGTGTCCCTTCAGATCACTACATTTGTATCTTTAGGGTAAATACCCAGTATGTAATTGCTGGGTCGTAGGGTAGCTCTATTTTCAACTATTTGAGGAAACTCCATGCTGTTTTCCAGACACTCTTACACTTTTGATAGGAATGCAAACTGGTGTAGCCACTCTGGAAAACAGTATGGGGATCCTCAAAAAATTACAAATAGAACTAGTCTACAATCCAGCAATAGTGCTAATGGCTGTTTACCCAAAGAATACAAAAATACTTGGGTACCTGGGTAGCTCAGTTGCTTAAGCGTCCGATTCTTGATTTCTGCTCAGGTCATGAGCAGAAATGTGTGATGGAGCCCCATGTCAGACTCTGCACTGGCCATGGAGCCTGCTTAAGATTCTCTCTCTCCCTCTCCTTTTCCCCCTCCTCTATCTCTCTCTCCCTTTCTCAAAAAAAAAGAAAAGAAAAAAAAAAAAAGGGCACCTGGTGGCTCAGTCAGTTAGGCATCTGCCTTCAGTTCAGGTAATGATCCCAGGGTCCTGGGATCAAGTTCCAAATCAGGTCCTTTGCTCAGCAGAGAGCCTGCTTCTCTCTCTGCCTGCTGCTCCCTCTGCTTATGCATGTTCTCTCTCTCTGACAAATAAATAAAATCTTTTCTAAAAAGAATACAAAAAAATTAAAAAAGATGGATGCACCCCAATGTTTATAGCAACATTATCTATCATAGCCAAATTATGGAAACAACCCAAACATCCATCTACTAATGAATGGATAATGAAGAGGTGGTATATCTATACAGTGGAATATTACCGAGCCATAAAAAAAAATGAAATCTTGTCATTTGCAATGATGTGGATAGAACTAGAGAGTATTATGCTAAGGAAAACAACTCAGTCAGAGAAACACAAATACCAAATTATTTCACTCATATGTGGAATTTAAGAAACAAAAGAGATTAACAGAGCGTGGGGTTTGGGGAAGAGGGGCAAATCCGGAAACAGACTCTGAACTCTAGAGAACAGACTGAGGGTTACTGGAGGAGAAGTTGTGAGGGATGGGTTAAATGAGTGTTGGGTATTAAGGAGGGCAGGTGTTGGGGTGAGCACTGAGTATTGTAAAAGTGATGAATCACTAAATTCTACACCTGAAACTACTATTACACTGTATGTTAACTAACTGGAATTTAAATAAAAACTTGAAGAACAAAAAAAGAAAAAACGTTCTATTTTGGGATAGAGATGGCCAGGCATTGGAGAGGTAGGGTGCTTTGCTCCTTATTGTACAATGTCTTCTTATCAGTCTTCTTTCAGTAATAAATATGTTGTAACATCGTTTTTACTAAACACCTACTTATATGTACAATTTTAAAAAATCAATATAATGCTCAAATTGAAACATACAGGAATGAAAAAATTTGTTATAAAAATAACATATAGGGGCACCTGGGTGGCTCAGTGGGTTAAAGCTCTGCCTTCTGCTCAGGACATGATCTCAGGGTCCTGGGATCTAGCCCCACATTGGGTTCTCTGCTCAGCAGGGAGCCTGCTTCCTCCTCTCTCTCTCTCTGCCTGCCTCTCTGCCTACTTGTGATCTCTGTCAAGTAAATAAATAGAATCTTTAAAAAAAAAAAAACAGATAGTTAATATGTAAATGTTTGGTATGGTCATACTAGAAGGCATAATGAATAGTGAGATGCCTGGGCCTCTACATAGAAAAATGAGAAACTAATGGATACATATGCATATACAAAGAGTTATGATATTTTCTAGTGAACACTTTTTCTTTACCTTTCTTCTAGCTGGCCTAAGAATTAAATTAACATGAGGCAGATTAATAGGAGAAACTCAAATTTAATTTTGCATGTGAGAATTCCACATACATGAGAGGTTAAAAGACAAAGAGCTAAAATGAGGGGTATATGACATTCTGAGCTAAGGAATGGGGGGTAGGGACCTGGAGCTTCAAAGGGGGAGGGCAATTCACAGGCTATCAGAAGAGCAGATGTTTGGTAATTGGATGTGTGCCCTGCCATACAGATGGAACACTCAGCTAAAATTTATCTCTTATTGGGGAACAAGTAATATTGGTTATAACACTTACTGGGGGAAAGGCTTCTGATTTAGATTCTTCTAGGTAGTTAAGGGAGGGCAAAGTTTTTCTTAAGCCTGCAGAGTCTCAGTTGTGTTCAGCTCAAAATAGTACACATGCCAAAATTCTGGCATATTTTGGGGAGACTTGTTCTGAACCACTTCAGTATATCACCAACACAAATACTCTAACCAAAGTTGGCTTCAAAGAAACGATTTTCCAAAATCCTAGCTCAGTAGAATCCTGGGCCAAGTGAAGTATAATCTTTCCTAGATTTAAAACAAAGTTAGGTTTAAGCTCAGATAAAACAAAGTTAAGTTTAAGCCCAGATAATTATGAACAGGTTTTTAACCTGTATAAATGTGTGGAGTGACTAGACATTCATGCTGAGGAAGAGTTTTGCTCAATGAGACTATTCTGCATATTGTTGTTTCCCTGGTCCCTACTTACTAAATGATGGTAGTGCCGGTACAAATCCCTCCACTCGTCAATCCCATTCACGGAGACAGTCAAAAGGACGTCCAGAAATTTCCCAATTGACCTCTAGGGGGCAGTCTGATTCCTGCGGAGAATCACTGAAGTCAAAAAACTTTTCTTCACTTGCCTGTAGGATTATATACAGTGGCATTATTTCTGTTGCCTGGGAGGCTGGCTTGGTTTGGGGGTGAATGGTGGAAACAAAGGAATATTTTCCCTTCTTGCTAGCCACCACGGAAGGCTGCAGTACTGGGGCTTTAACATAAAGGAATGGCTGGGTAACTTTTGACACCTTTCCCCTGCATTTTCAGTTTTCCTTGATCATTTTGCCTTGCATAGAAAGCTGGAGTCAGCCCCTCCCTATAAAAATGGTAGAATAAATGCAGAGCTCTCTATCTGTATGTATATGTGTGTATATATATATATATATATATATATATATATATATAGTCTGTGGACACACACATATTCACCATGTCACTGCTTACTTGTTCTGTAGAAAAAAGTAGAGGTAATAAACAAATGTCCCAACCAGGAGAGTGGATTTTAAAAAAAAGAAAGAAAAGAAAAGAAAGAAAAAACAAACCTATGTCATCTCCATAAAATGGAATAACATTGTATCTGTTTTTTTGTTTGTTTGTTTTTTTTAATGAGGTAGATCAATTCATTGGCCTTGAAGAATGTCCTCAAGAGCAACTTAACTGTAAATCTGATGTGCACAGAGACAGAACTGAAAGGATATAAGCTAAAACATTATTAGTGGTTATCTGGAATCTGAAAATTGCAGGGAGTAGTAGGACTTTTATAGTAGGATGACCCACAGAAAGCCATGTGTGATATCAGGTTTTGATTAGGTTTCTTCTTCTTTTTTTCCCTTTTTTTTTTTCTTCCAGTATTGTTAAAACTTATGTGACCATGAAACCTATTCACCTTTCGGAGAAAGCGATATTTGAAGAAACTGATACACAGCTTAATAAAAGTGAGTGTATGAATTTTCTTGTGAAATTATACTAGGAGGGACATAGAGCTCTAATTATGTGCTAGGTATCATTCTAGCTCTTTAAAAGTATTCATTAATTTAATATTTATGACAAGTCAATGAGGTGAGTTATTCTCATGGTGTTGGATAAGTCCAACTTCATAAAACTCTGAAGTGGTAGAACTGGGATTTGAACCTGGCTCCAGAATCTACGCTACCTGATGATATTCAACCTATTTCTCCATGTAGCCTAGAAATGCTCAGGCAGACTCAAGATATGCTTTGTTGCTGAATTTGCCCTGTTCTCAATCAACCCAGTTACCTTAGCAAAACTGAGAATTTTGTTAGTTTTACATTACTTCAATTCACATCCCCATCGTAGTTGGTCTTCCTATCTTCTGAATCGTCACTCTGTTTCTTAAAACTTCCAAGACTTTTGGAACAAGACGTTGTAACAGCTACTTGTGACCAACATAGTATTACCAGACCCTAGGAAGGATGTAAGCCATTAAACGTGTTAGCATTAGTCCTTACTCAGTGGTGCTATCAATAGAGATGTTAAAACGATTTCAGTTCCCTGGTTAACCGTCAATAAAGACCCAACCTTAAAAGCCCTCAGTAGCAACCCTGTCCCAACCCCTTTCACTCCTGAGAGCTTTTTTTTGTATCCTTGCTTAGTAAAAATTCTATCATTTTACTCACTCTCCTTTGCTCACAAGATTCATTCCTCAGCTCTGTGAGACAAGAACCTCACTCTCCAGGCTTCCCTGCCACCACCACTAACTTCCACACACATAGGCACTCTCTCTCTATTCATACTTGACTTCCTTCATTTGTTCCAGTAGGAGAAGCTTTGCCCATGCTGTTGCTTCTAGCTGAAACTGCCTCCCCTCAAATCCCATATATTTCTGGCTAAATTCTTCACATTCTTCAGGTACCAGCTTCCAATTTCTTTAAGAAGGCTTTCCCCAAATCTTAGATGCTCAGGAACTTCTTTGGTGTCTCCAGCCCTCCACACAGGAGGCACCTTGTACTCCCCATCTGTCTTGAGCACACTAGGAAGATCCCATAAATGAGTTGTGTCTTTCTACAATGTCAGCTTGATTCAATGTTAAAGCAAGGTTAGCACAATTATAAAGCAGGTCCAGGATTCCAAACGCACTGACATCTCACCCCATGCTTAACTTGGCTTCTTCCACGACACATAAAGCAAAGCACAAGATGAGTGCCACGACAAACAAGATAGAACAGGGAGTAGGAAGTTAACGTGCCAAACCCAATGATCGGTCTGTGGGTGTGCAGTTGAGATAAGGCCTCAGTCTGGTCTCCTCAGCTCTCCGCTCGTATTGCTTATGATGTTGAAGCAGTGAAGGATCTCAGCTCTGCTGGGAAATGAATCAGCATAGCTTTTGGCGGCAGCTTCTTTTTTGAAATGCTCTGACATAGAGGGGTCGGGGTCTGAGGAGTCTGACAATTTGCTGCAAGAATCTTCCCTCTTTCATGGGATTTAACCACCTTAGGTTCCTGTGGGCCTCCTCTGCTTCTGCTGGTTATCTGTTCTGGGGTGCGGTCAGCTGGTACTGGACTCAGCCATATCTGGTAGCTGCAGGCACCTCAGCTGCTTGGGTCCCTGCTTGACATGAGTGACTTCATTTTGCTCTCGGCACTATCACAGTTTAGTTTGTCAACGTTTGTTTTTTTGTTTGTTTTTTCCCATGCTATATGTTTATTATATGGGTTTTTTTTTTATTATTATATAGGTTTTTAAAGACTTCTTTACTTTTACTATTTTTTCTTTATTATTATTTTCTAAGTGAGATGTAATTGACAGAGAACATTGTGTTAGTTTTAGGTGTACAAGATAATGACTTGATGTAGATATATATTGCAAAATGATTGCTGCAGTAAGTTTAGTTAACATTCATCACCATAGGAGTTACAGAATTTTTGCCTGTGATGAGAACTTTCAAGATTTTTTTGTGAGGAGAATTTTTGAGATTACTCTCTTAGCAGTTTTCAAAATACAATAGAGTAGTGTTAACTATAGTCACCATCACCATGCTGAACACCCATCCCTAGAACTTATTAACTTATCATTGAAATTTGTATGGTTTCACTCCCCACTCCATGCTACCCCCTGCTTCTGGCAACCACCAATCTGTTCTCTGTATCTATGAGTTTTGGTTTGGGTTATTCTTGTTTTGGTTTGGTTTTTTGTTTCTACACATGAGTGATATCATATAGTATTTGTCTTATTCATCTTTCTCTGTCTTATTTCACTTAGCATAATGCCCTCAAGATCCATCCGTGTTGTCATAAACGGCCATATTTCCTTCTTTTTTATGGTGAACAATATTCCATTTGTGTGTGTGTGTGCATGTGTGTGTATGCATGTGTGCACACACATGTGTATCCATTTGTCTGTTGATGAGCACTTAGATTGTTTCCATATCTTGGCTTTTATATCTGCAGTGAACATGGGAATGCAGACATCTGTCTGAGAGAGTGACTTCATTTCCTTTAGCTAAATACATAGAAGTGAAATCGCTAGGTTATATGGTATTTCTAGTTTGAATTTTTTTGAGGAGACTTCATGCTGTCTTCCTTAGTGGCTATACCAATTTACATGCCCAACAGCAGTGCACCAGAATCCCCTTTCTTCCACATCCTCACCAGCACGTCTTACCTGTTGTCTTTGATAAAAGCCATCCTAACATGTGTGAGGTGACAGCTCTTTGTGGTTTTGACTTGCATTTCCCTGATAATTAGTGATGTTGAACCCCTTTTCATGTACCTGCTGGCAATTTATATGTCTTCTTTGGAAATACATCTATCAGATCCTCTGCCCATTTTTAATGGAACTGTTTGGTTTCTTGCTATTGATTTGTATGAGTTCTTATATATTTTAGGTATTAACCCTTTATCAGACATATGATTTGCAAATACATGCTCCCATTCTATAGTTTACCTTTCCATTTTGTTGATGGTTTCCTTTGTTGTATGGAAGCATTTTAATGTGATACAGTCCCGCTTATTTATTTTTGCTTTTCTCGCCTGTACTTTTGATATCAGATCCAAAAACTCATTTCTAAGACATGTCAAGGAGCTTATCCCTGGTATTCTAGGAGTTTTGTAATTTCAGGTCTTATGTTGAAGTCTGTAACCCATCTCGAGTTTATTTTTGTGTGTGGTATAAGATAGTGGTCCAGTTTCATTCTTTTGCATGTTGCTGTCCCGTTTTCCCAACACCGTTTACTGAAGAGACTATCCTTTCCCTACCGTGTAGTCTTGGCTTCCTTGTCGTTAATTAATTGACCAAAGGCATGGATTTATTTCTCATCTCTCTATTGTGTTCCATTGATTTATATGCATGCTTTTATGTCAATACCATCCTGTTTTGATCACTATAGCTTTGTAATATAGTTTGAAATCAGGCAATGTAATGCCCTTGGCTACTCAGGGAAGAAACCACGTTTTATCAGTTTTTACTTTTTAAAGTGAAAAATAAATTCAATTTATTTTTTTCTATTTCATTTAACAACTTTTTTTTTCTGTTAAGGATAATCTGCAACTCGAAAATAAAGCAAAATTATGGCATGTATCCTCTCAAAATCACACTCGAAGAAGTTATGCCAAGTATTATATGATTTTCTAGAGCAATGGTTCTTAATTTGGGCCTTAGAACCCCCATACATTCTAAAAATTATTGAAGACCTCAAAGGTTTTCATTTAGGTGGGTAATATCAATCAATATTTAATGGATTAGAGGGTAATCTAGAGGGCTCAGCCAGTTAAGCATCTGCCTTCAGGTTGGCTCGTGATCCCAGGGTCCTGGAATTGAGCCCCACATTGGGTTCCCTATTTAATGTGGAGCAGGCTTCTCCCTCTGCCTCCCTCTTGTGTCCTCACTCTCTCTCTATCTCAAATAAAATAAATAAAATCTTTTAAAAATATTTGATGTATTAGAAATTATTCTAAAAATTTTAAAAATACTTACTAGCTCATTTTTTAAAAATAATGACTCATTACATATGAACATAATATATATACTTTAAAGATAACTTTTCATTTCCAAAAATGAATTAATAAGTAGAATGGCATTGTTTTAAAGTTTTGGAAATCTATTTAATCTCTGGGTTAATAGAAGACACATGGATTCTCATATCTGTTCCTGTAGTCAATATGTGGCAATATCACATGTAGACTCTGGAAAACTCCACCGTACTCTCATGAAAGGATGAAAATGAAAATGAAAAAAAAAACAAATATATTTACCTTAGTATTATTATAAAAATAAATTGACCTTACACACCTTTTTTTTTTTTTAAGATTTTATTTATTTATTTGACAGAGAGAGGGAGACAGAGTGAGAGGGAACACAAGCAGGGGAAGTGGGAGAGGGGGAAACAGGCCTTCTGCTGCGTAGGGAGCCCGATGCAGAGCTCGATTCCAGGACCCTGGGATGCCCCGGATGCCCAATGACTGAGCCACCCAGGTGCCCCTTGCACACCTCTTAAAAAGGATTTTAGCTGCCTGTTCTCCCCACCCCATACCCAAGAGTCCTTTGAGAGCCCTTGCTCTAGGGGACCCTGACTCTGAAGTTAATATTAAATGGATGGATAATTTTCAAATGATATCTTTTTCAGTACAATGTAAATGGTTTCTGTCTGGAAGAAAAGATAACTCCAAAGGTTACAACTTTCATTTTAATTTAAGCACTTTTATATGAAATTTAGCAAACATATCTGTATTCTCTTCTTTCCCCAGTGATTTTATATATAAAATCATATATATATATATATATATATATATATATATATATATATATATATCCGGGGCACCTGGAGGGCTCAGTGGGTTAAAGCCTCTGCTTTCAGCTCAGGTCATGATCCCAGGGTCCTGGGATCAAGCCTCACATCGGGCTCTCTGCTCAGCAGGGAGCCTGCTTCCTCCTCTCTCTCTGCCTGCCACTCTGCCTACTTGTGATCTCTGTCAAAGAAATGAATAAAATCTTTAAAAAAAAGTATATATATATATCCAATCTTTCTAATTCTCCTTTGAACCAGTTTTTCCACCCTGTTGTTCCCTTTTATTAATAAATAAATGTTTAACCTAGATTCACCTTTGGTACTTTCTCACTTTATATCAGTCTGAGAGTCATGTTTCTAAGTATTTGAATACCTTCATATTTACTTTTATCTTGAAAAATATCAAGAAAAGTTACAAAACTACAGTGAATACCCCTATGCCACTTACAAGATTCAATCATTAACTTTTTACCACATTTGCTTTAACTTTCTTTCTCTCCATCCATCCTTGTAAGGATAAAATTTTTTTTTAAGAATTTATTTATTTGAGAGAGAGAGTGAGAGAGAGCATGAGAGGGGAGAAGGCCAGAGGGAGAAGCAGACTCCCCATGGAGCTGGGAGCCCCATGCAGGACTTGATTCCGGGTCTCTGGGATCATGACCTAAGCCGAAGGCAGTCTCCCAACCAATGGAGCCACCCAGGTCGCCCAAAGATAAATTTTTAAAAGGAATTTCTGTAGTCACCAAAAAGGAAAAAAAAGAAATCTTTTCCTAGTCCTCTTCTTAGATCATTTCTGTGAGAAAACTTAGTGATTGTGAATTCTTCTCTAGCTTTTTTTAAAAAGCAAACATTTTACTTTACAGGCAAAGTATGAGGGTATTCTACTACACATCTAAATATCCCACTCAGAGAACCTAGAATTTAGGGGCACCTGGCTGGCTCAGTCAGTAGAACATGCAACTCTTGGGGTCATGAGTTTGAGCACCCATGTTGGGTGTAGAGATTACTTAAAAATATAGAAAAAATGTATACAGTAAGCTCTTCTGTTTTCTAATGTATGGTCCATATTCAAATTTCCCCAATAGTCCTAATAATGTCCTTTATGGTTTTCTTTTTTCTTCAAGATTCAATCAAGGATTGGGGCGCCTGGGTGGCTCAGTGGGTTAAGCCGCTGCCTTCGGCTCAGGTCATGATCTCAGGGTCCTGGGATCGAGCCCCACATCGGGCTCTTTGCTCAGCAGGGAGCCTGCTTCCTCCTCTCTCTCTCTCTCTGCCTGCCTCTCTGTCTACTTGTGATCTCTCTCTGTCAAATAAATAAATAAAATCTTTAAAAAAAAAAAAAAAAAGATTCAATCAAGGATTACCCATTCCTTTTTTAGGAATTTGGACCTATTACCTATATTTTTAACCTTTCTTCCCTCAGAGTTCTGGCTTCTTTTCTGTATGTGAGAAGTAAACAGGCAGAGAATAGTATGAGGTATTAGATTCAAATCTTTATACTTATAAATTATTTAATTTTACCAAACTTCAGTGAATCAGGTAGGATGTTTTTGGTTGCAAGTAATAGAAATCCAAAATAAAAATGATTTAAACAATTACATTTAGTATCTTAACTAAAAATAAGTCTAGAATTAGAAGAGATGCTCAGTGATATCATTACCATTTGGGAGGCACCTGGGTGGTCCAGACAGTTAAGCAGCCAACTCTTGATTTTGGCTCAGGTCATGATTTCAGGGTCATGGGATTGAGCTCTGCATTGGGAATCCATGCTCAGTAGGGAGGCTGCTGGAGATTCTCTCCCTCTCCCTCCCTGCTGCTGGCTCCTGCTCTCTCTCTCAAATAAATAAATCTTAAAGAAAGAAAGAAGAAAGGAAAATGAAAAGAAAAGCAACCAGTTCTTTCCATCTTTCCATTGCACCATTCTCAACATCCTGGTGTGCTGCATCAAGCGGTCTTCCTATGTTGCCACAGTTTCATGGTCACACGTGAATGATAATGTTCAGAGGTAGAAATGATAGCTCTCTTCTTGACTCTTTTTAAGAGTGAAGATAACCTTCCTGAAAGCACCACCCCACGCCTCAGCCTTCATTGCCTAAAATTTAATTTCATGTTACTGCTCAAACCTGCTCATCTTGACAAGCACAATGACAACTCTGTGATTGCTCAGGCCAGTTAAAATTTATCCCTTAGTCTAAGAGGGCACTGAAACTCCTCTGAAGGATTTGTCTGCATAATAAACATAATCTGGTTTGGGAAAGATGACAACAGTACATACTCAGTTTTTTCTCTTATCAAAAGGAGGATGATGTCATTTATGGAATATTGCTATGAAGTAAAATATGTGAAGTCCTCTTACCAGTGTCTGGAATAAAATTTCTTCCCTTGCTTTCTTCTTCTTCTTCCTTTAAAAAAAATTTTTTTTCATTTACTTATTTGAGAAAGAGTGAGAGAGAGAGAGAGCATGGGGGGTGGGGAGCAGAGGGAAAGGGAGAAGCAGACTCCCTACTAGGCAGGGAGCCTGACACAGGGATGATGCCAGGATCCTGAGATGATGAGCTGAGCCAAAAGCAGGTGCTTCACTGGCTGAACCAAATAGACACCCCTTCTTCTTTAAAATGATTTATTTACTTATTTTTAAAGCGAGAAAGAGGGCACATGCATGAGCAGAGGGAGAGGGAGAGAGAAAATCTCAAGCAGACTCCATGTTGAGCATGGAGCCTAACACAAGGCTCAATCCCACAATGCTGAGATCATGACCCTGAGATTATGACCTGAGTTGAAATCAAAAGTCAGATGCTCAACCTACTGAGTCACTCTTGCTTTCTTCCTATGGTTTACTACTGTTGTCTAACCAAAAGATGGCAGCAAAGGGAAAATCTTCAATTTAACATTTTCTGCTCTCACCTACCTAGCAGAGAATATTAGCTCACCTGATCCATCACTTTATCTATGTTAGAATTTATCAGACTTTTTAAGTACTCTGAATTTTAATATTACTAGCAGAACAATTTTAATAGATCATAGCTTATATTATTAATGTTATAATAGCTGTTCTTGAAATCAGATAGTTTCCACTCAAATCAATCAATTCAGAAGAAGAGAACATATTGGAATTACAATTCTTAGCCGACAGAGCAATTAAATAGACGAGGAAGCATGCTGTTCAAGCCAATTGACTCTCCAAGTATTTTTATTTGAGGGGCAAATCATTTCATAATTTTGCAATGCCTATATCAAATATATTAATTAGCCACTGATGGATTAATACTCACATCTCCCGATGGAATTTGAACTTCAGTTTAGTTCAGCAAATATTTGTTAAGCATCTGTTATATGCTAAGGTCTGTGCTGTGCTGCCTTAGAAGAGTCTATTGAATTGGACAAAGACACGGATAGAAATTCCAAAAAGTAAGTACGAAGGGGCCATAGGAGCAACAAGAAATGTACAATAGCCGGTCTGGGAGACTAGGGAGATTTTTTTAAGGTAGATGAGGCCTGAGCTGCAGTACAATGAATGAGCCGGGTTTAGATGAACAAGAGTTGGCTGAGCAAAGAAACTTGGGAAGACATTCCGAGGTGGACACAATCATAAGCCATAGCCTGAATCCCAAACTTACAGCAGAATGTTGGGAGAATGGGGATTTGCGAGATCTGTGAACAATGAAGTATTACCTGAGAGTAAGGTTTATTGTAGGGAGAAGAAGGAGACAAAACTCGAGACCTAGGGAGTCCAGTTCTTTGAAGACTTTTCAGACCAACTGAGAATAAATTTTAAAGAATCAACAGTGGGCCCTCATCCTCTGTCTAAAGAGTTTTAGGCAAAGAAGTAATACGGTTCCTATTCAGGTAGCTCAGTATGTCTATTTATTGCATTTAGTTTTAGTTTCTTTTTTTTTTTTTTTTTTTTAAAGATTTTTTATTTATTAATTTGACAGAGAGAAATCACAAGTAGATGGAGAGGCAGCCAGAGAGAGAGAGAGAGGGAAGCAGGCTCCCCGCCGAGCAGAGGGCCCGATGCGGGACTCGATCCCAGGACCCTGAGATCATGACCTGAGCTGAAGGCAGTGGCTTAACCCACTGAGCCACCCAGGCGCCCTAGTTTTAGTTTCTTAAAAACATTTTGAGGATGGCTCAGTTGGCTAAGCATCTGACTCTTGATTTCAGCTCAGTCCTGATCTCAGGGTCATGAGACTGAGCCCTAAGTCAGGCGCTATGCTGGGCGTGGAGCCTGCTTAAGATTCTCTTTCTCCCTCTATTCCTCCCCACCTAAAAAAATGCTATTGACTTGATTACAAAGCGGGGTTAATTGTCCCACACAAAGTCTCAAATTCTGGTTTTAACTGGATATTCCTCTTACTGTTACTTAAATTTTCCCTATATCCTCCATATTTCCTGTAGACTTCAGGCTTGATTAGATCCAGGTCTGAGGTTTTTGTCTATTTGTTTTTTTTTTTTTTTTTTTTTAAGATTTTATTTATTTGTCAGAGAGAGAGAGAGAGAGAGAGAGAGCGAGAGCGCACAAGCACAGGCAGAGAGAGTGGCTGGCAGAGTCAGAGGAAGAAGCAGGCTCCCTGCAGAGCAAGGAGCCCGATGTGGGACTCGATCCCAGGACGCTGGGATCGTGACCTGAGCCGAAGGCAGCTGCTTAACCAACTGAGCCACCCAGGCGTCCCTGTCTATTTGTTTTGTAAAGACTTTTTCATAGGTGGTACTATGTACTTAATATTGCATCATATGCAAAAGCATGTAATATCTGCTTGTCTTACCTTTAGTGGACGCTAAGACTGACCAGTGAGTCCAACCTGCTCCCTTTACTGGAAAGTTTCCCTTTAATCTTTATCTAATGATTTTGTTATCCCTTGCTAACCATTTCATTAGGAGTTGCAAAATGTTGATTTTCTAATTCTAATTTGTATCTACTAGAACTATTTAAATTCCAGGAAATTCTGTTCATACTAGAGAGGCAAAATAAATTCTCATTTCTTTCTCTTTAGTTATCAATTTTTAGAGTAATGAGTTAGTGCCCAGCAAGCTTTAATTGTATCCACATATTCCTTTATTTTCTTTAATCTTTTTTTTTAAGATGTCTTTTTTTAAAAAAATTCATTTTACAGGGTGCCTGGGTGACTCAGTCAGTTAAGTGTCTGACTTCGGCTCAGGTCATGTTTCCAGGGTCCTGGGATTGGGCCCCATGTCAGGCTCCTTGCTCAGTGGGGAGCCTGCTTCTACCTCTTCCTCTGGCTGCCACTCCCCCTGCTTGTGCTTCTTTCTCTCTCTCTTGCTATTTCTTTCTCTCTGTTTCAAATAAATAAATAAAATCTTTAAAAATAAATAAAAAATAAAGAAATTCATTTTAATCATTCGAAATCGTAATTCTTTCATGATCAAACCATCTCATCTTTGACCAATAGGAGCCTCTTCCACCTGGCTCATGGTTTTTCGTTTTCTGATGTGTTCCCATTTTTGGGTTTTAATAACCTCTTCGCTTCCTGGTACAATAAGCTGTTTGAAGCTCATCTTGTATACTTTCTGCCCCACACATGAATTAGACTTGGTGCCTTGGAATGGGAAATGGTGTTTTTTTTTAGCTATTCTAATGGGTGTATAGGGGTATTTCATTGTGGTTTTAACTTGCATTTCACTGATAATTAATGGTTGTGAACATCTTTTTGTGTGCTTATTGACCATGTATCTTTGCTGAAAGTGTCTGTTCAAATCTTTCACCCATTAAAAAAAGTTGTGTTGTTTTTTATTATTAAGTTGTAAAGGTTCCTTTTTTATGTATATTCTGAATCAAGTCTTTTGACAGATTATATTATTATGAATATTTCTCCCAGTTCGTGGCTTGCCATTTAATTTCCCATTGTGAGGCGCCTGGGTGGCTCAGTGGGTTAAGCCTCTGCCTTCAGCTCGGGCTGAGATCTCGGGGTCCTGGGATCTAGTCCTGAGTCAGGCTCTCTGCTTGGCAGGGAGCCTGCTTCTTCGTCCTCTCTCTCTCTCTCTCTCTCTGCCTGCCTCTCTGCCTACTTGTGATCTCTCTCTGTCAAATAAATAAATAAAATCTTTAAAAAAAAATTTTCCCATTGTGTTTTTCAAAGAGCAGAAGTTTTGTTTTCATAAAGTCCAGATAATCAATTATTTCTTTTAAGGCTTCTGCTTTTTTATGTTTGAAAGTCTTTCACTATCCCAAAGTTGTAAAGATTTTTCCCGCTATGTTTTCTAAAAAATTTATGGTTTTATCTATTACCTTTAAGTCCATAATGCATTTTGAATTAATTTTTTGTGTATGGTGTAAGGTGTTTTCATATCATTTGTTTAAAAGACTGTTTTTTTCCTTCATTAAGGTATCTTGGCATCTATTTTTGAAAATCAGTTGTCCACATATGCATGGGTCTATCTCTGAACTCTTTTCTCTTGCATTGATCTCTATGTACATCCTGATTATGCTCACTTTATGGGAAATTTTGAAATGAAGTAGTGTAAATCTTTGATCGGTGTTTTTCTTTTTCAAGATGGGTTCTTTAAATTTCCATATTCGTTTTAGCTTGTCAACATCTACAAAACAGACTTCTGAAATTCTTATTGGAATTGCATTGAATCTATAGATCAATTTGGGGAGTATTGGCATTTTAACAATATGATTGTTTCCATCTATAAGCATGGTGTACCTTTCCATTTATTTAGATCTTCTTTAATTTCTCTTAGCAATGCTTTGTGGTTTCAGTGTATAAGTCATATTCAGTTAAAATAAGTATTTCATGTTTTGGATATTACTGTAAATGGTATTTTAAATTTCAGTTTTGAGTTTATTAGTAATATATAGAAATGAAGTTGAATTTTGTATAATAACCTTATATCCTATGACTTTGCCAAATGTATTTATTTGCCAAACTTATTTAAAGCTTTAGTTACTTTCTTGTAGAGAAAGAATGATATTTGAAGACCACAATCTAGATTTTAGTAATATTCACTGCTGCTGGGTTGTCATTGTTTCTAGGGTTTTTCATTGGATAGGACCAGGAAGAAATCATGAGGATATATTGATATCCTTGGGTTTAGATTACTGCATTTTTTAAAAAGATTTTATTTATTTATTTATTTATTTAAGAGAGAGAGACAGTGTGCACGTGCAAGGGGGAGGGGCAGAAGCACCTGAGCTGGGATCATGACCTGAGCCGAAGGCACACTTAACTGACTGAGCCACTCAGGAGCCTCTGATTACTGGATTTTTACTTAAAACCTTTGGTTTAATTTCCTTGTATGTCTTTTCTGATATTGACCACTCTGGTTCTTAACATTATTAGCATAAATGCTTGTGTTAGCCAATAATATAAATATATTTATATCAAAATATCAATCTTAATATCATTGCTAATAAGAACGTAGAATGAAGTTCAAGATTTTTTTTTTCTGTTCTTTTTATCCTTAGGGCATCCCACTGAGACTATTCAGTCAAGATCCTACATAACATAGATTAATTTGTTTTCATTTATTTTAAACTTCTAGATGTTGATTTTAATTTAATGTTATTTATTATTACATAAACATTTTTATTATCCAAGGTGAAGACTAAATAACTGCATTCTTTTTTTTTTTTTTTTTTTTTTATTTATTTATTTGACAGAGAGAGATCACAAGTAGTCAGAGAGGCAGGCAGAGAGAGAGAGGAGGAAGCAGGCTCCCTGCCGAGCAGAGACCCCGATGCGGGACTCGATCCCAGGACCCTGAGATCATGACCTGAGCCGAAGGCAGCGGCTTAACCCACTGAGCCACCCAGGCGCCCCTAAATAACTGCATTCTGACAAGTCTCATTTCCGTCACTGCCCCATCCATCCCATTCCCTCGTGGGTAATTATTTATATCAGTATTTCATTGTTCATTCGGCAAATAGAGGCAAAATCACAATTTTTTTGTTTATTTACTCTTGTATCTTTGAGATAGACTACTAGCAACAGGAATATTGGGCCAAAAGATAAATACGTTTATAAGTTTGTTAACTGTTGATAAATTTGCCCTTATAGAGACTGAACTATTTTGCACTCCCATCACAAATTATGAGAGTCTATTTTCCCAAAATCTCACTGGAGGGTGTATTGTCAAATTTTGAAGTTTTGCCAACAAATAGGGGAGAAATGTTATTTTAATAAGGATTTTAATTTATATTTATAACATTTTTAATGATTTTTTTTCTGGAATATTGCTAATGCTACAGATTTTGCCTTTTAACAAGATATTGCTGATCCTCGGAAATGAAAATAATTTTATGAATTTGACATTGGTTATCTTCTCTGTTGAATTCTTCATCAATAATCAATAATATTGGGACGCCTGGGTGGCTCAGTTGGTTAAGCAGCTGCCTTCGGCTCAGGTCATGATCCCAGCGTCCTGGGATCGAGTCCCACATCGGGCTTCTTGCTCGGCAGGGAGCCTGCTTCTCCCTCTGTCTCTGTCTGCCATTCTGTCTGCCTGTGCTTGCTCTCTCTCTCTCTCTCTCTGACAAATAAATAAAATCTTAAAAAAAAAAAATCAATAATATCAGAATCACATATTGATTTATGTAAATTAAGAGACAGGCTATTTATATCATGTATTAGCTAAACCCTTATTTCCTTTCCTCCTTTTTTTGCAGTATGATTTATGAATATTTGACCAAAATGCTTTCCTTGTTATCTGACTAGGCAGTCAGTACAAAACATAATGGAAACTTAACTAAGTCAGTTAGTGTTACTATTTGTTGGTGACTCAGCATTACAATTAGTTATATAGTAAATTTCTCCCTGGACTGTTGATTTTAATAACCCATGTTAATTCTCTACTACCTTGGAAAACTGAGCATTGTCTGAAAGTTAAATGTGTGCTGATAGCATATGCTTTAACATATAACTGGTAAGTGGAATGAGAAAATGGTTGTTTGTGTAAGCGAGTTTGCATTTCTCAACTGTTTTTCATGCCTCTGTTCATACCTGTAATTGAGATTATCAGGTTAGTAAGGCAAACAATCACTGTTAGGAAAGTGTTTTTAGGAACACACAAGGTAACTTACACAAGGAGCAAAGCCCTGATCACAACTGTTGGAAATGTTGACGTCTGCATGACAGTTGTTTTTTTTTTTAAAGATTTATGTATTTATTTATTGGCAAATGAGAGAGAGAGAGAGAGAGAGAGAGTGTGTAGGAGCAGTGAGGAGAGGAAGAAGCAGGCTACCCGCTGAGCAGGAAGCCTGACATGGGACTCGGCACTCCGGGTGCTGATCTGAGCCCAAGGCAGTTGCTTAACCAACTAAGCCACCAAGGTGCCCAGCGCAAGTTTTCTTATTAATGACGTTTATCACCAGCTCTCTTGTTTTTGATATACATTCATGATCCATTAGCCAGAGAATCCCCACTGTTTGCCAGAGGAATATCAGATTCTGAAAACCTGCCTGGAAAATGCAAAGGTTGGAGGCAGGTGGTATGGGTAGGGTGCTCCTACAGGCTTTCCCTCTGCTAGAGTGAGGGTAGCTCTAGTTGTGCGCTTGCTTATGTGAAACAGTAGGAGCACTCACGGAGAGGCAGGGGTGCTGGTTTCCTGAAGCTGTCATGGTCTGAATGTTAGCTGTTCTATCTCTTTAGATGTCTCCTGGAAGTCTCCTCATTGAAACTTTTCCTTTAGACTGTCAGAGCTTGAAGACGGAGATTGTATCTTGCATGCCTTTAATCTCCACATGGGACTCATATTTCTTCCCAGATCAAGGGATACTGGAGCCTTGGAATTTCTACGCCCTTAACTAGTAGTTATTCCCCACTCCCCCGACAAGTGTTTGGGGAGAACTAGTGCACTCCATATGGGCAAGAACTATGTCTGGTTTTGCCTATTGCTGTATCTCCAGCACTTAGAACAACAGCGTTTTGCACACCATGGGTGCTCAATTTGTTGAAGGAACTATCTTTTGTTCCTTCAACAGCTGTGTGTCACAGCTTTGCTCTAGGTTTGCAGTCTCCAAATCGATGAAAAGTCAATTTGACTGGCTCAGGACCCACAACATCTCACATAGGATCTATGGGCTAAGGATCGGCTTAGCCCAGAGTAAAGTTCAGAGGTAGGGTTTTTCCTCTTCTCCCTCCATCACTACACATTTTATGCATCTGATTTGATTGAGTGGAATTCTTCCTTTATATATATTTATATATATATATATATATATATATATATATATATATATATACATATTAAAGTTTTTACTTATTTATTTGACAGACAGAGATCACAAGTAGGCAGAGAGACAGGTGGGGGGGAGGGGGGGAAGCAGGCTTCCTGCTGAGCAGAAAGCCTGATGTGGGGCTCAATCCCAGGACCCTGGGATGACCTGAGCCGAAGGCAGAGGCTTTAACCCACTGAGCCACCCAGGCACCCCTGAGTGTGATTCTTCTTAAGTGCATACTGGGATTTGAGTCCTACCATTAAACAGCCCATTTGGCGATGGACCAGATCCCCTGCATACCTCTAGCTTGCTTTCTATTTTCTTCCTAGGGAGTTGGCTTCAGGTCCTGGAAGCCCTACTTTGTCCTGTGTCCTGGCTATCTCTGAACGCACAGTGGTGCCATGATTTTAACAGCAAGTTAAAATCCAGTACCTATTGACTGTTATACTAAGTTCCCTGTCTATTGAAATGGATTCCTTAATACTGATTCCATCCTGGATCAGACATGAATCAATGCCCTCTCAACACATACACATGCACATACACTTTTAGATTTATATTTTAAAATACTGTCTCCACTTTGGGGATTGCTCCTATTACAAATATGCTATCTTAGTCATAGCTCATTCATCTCTCTGCCAGTTCACTGTTGGATTCCCAGCAGATCTGAAGGCCAAGACTATATATGGTTATGAGAAAAGCTCCTCTCTTTGGCAGTGCACAAGGGGGATAAGCAGACTTTATTGCTTCAGTTCACCCTTATCTGTCCACTTCTTCCAAACAGGAATTGTCTTGCTTTCCCTTTCTAAGTCACACAACTTATATATTATTAAAAATAAAAATGAAAGTGCTCCTATAATTTCATTCCATTGGCTAGTAATGTATTTAAAGAGGATCAATGAGTCAACTCTGGCATATGAGATGGGAGTGGAACTGACCTGTGAGGGGTTTCTTTCCTGAAAAACCAGATGAAGACACCAAAGGAAAAAGCTCTTGCCCCCACCCCCTTTAACTGGCTTGAACCAGAGGGGTGGGGGGGCAGTCCAGGACCCGTGGAAGCAGTGCTCCTGCAAGCTTGAAATGACCAGCATGAAGACAAGAGCTGACACGTTAAGCACAGCAGAACAACAGGAGAGCTGAGTCCCTTTTGCACATTTTGCACCTGAACAGATGAGAGCAACAACTTATCTTTGGGCTTGTTTTGTGGGGAAATTTATCTATTATTTGTTTAAGCCTGAAGTTGGGTTTTATTTTACTTGCAAAAGCATGAATTCTAACTTGGAGTTCATTTTCTCTTAGAACATCAGACTGGTCTTATTTCTAGGTATTATCTCATGCGACATGTACTATGACCTCACATTCACGCATTCCTGGCCCATCCGTCTCTTGAAATTTTAATTTTCTTTGTGTCCCAATTGTAGACTTTTCCTTGTCCACCACTGGATGTCCCCCTACACTTTTCTCTAAAAGCTAAATAAGACTATTCTACTCCACGGGCGACTGGGTGGCTCAGTAGGTTAAGCAGCTGCCTTTGGCTCAGATCATGATCTCAGGGTCCTGGAATCCAGTCCCTCATCGGACTCCTTGCTCAGTGGGGAGCCTACATCCCCCCGCCCCCCGCCTGCCTCTCTGCCTACTTGTGATCTCTCTCTCTCTGTCAAATAAATAAATATAATCTTTAAAAAAAAAAAAAGACTATTCTACTCCCACAAAATTATTCTATTTTTTAGATGTAGGAAACAATGATATATGGAGGACCTACCACGTGTCAGGCAGCATACCAGGTATGTTAGAGTGACCAGGTCCCTCATGGACACTTCTAAGAGCTGCATTCGGAAGTGATGAATGCCAAAAGAGTAATGTGCTCTAGCTATTCAAGCAGAAAGGGACTGGTTCCATAGCTTACAGAATTTCCAGGAGTGCTAGGGACCCAGCTTTAGTGCTGCACAGCTTACTATAAATACTGGACCACACTATGGACTGTCTCTACCTAGCCCCACCCACCCCCCCATGCTGCTTGTGTGTGAGAGCCCTGGGCAGCTGGGATACCAGAGCGTGGTCAGTGGAACTTCACACACAGCAGCCCCAGAGGAATTGTGTGCTGGCACCACCAGCGCCCATAGGTCCCAGGGTAGTTGCCTCCTCACAGGACTTTTTTTCCTCTTTCCAAGTCTCCCCAGCTTGCTTGACCAAACCTGGACATGTATGTAACTGAGACTACAAGGCAGTCTAAAAAACTGAGTTCTTAGTTTTCCAGAACTCAAATGTGGGTTAGCAAGCTAGGAAGGGTTGCAACTGGCACTGAATGAGCCAATAGGCGGATCTGACAATGGCTTCCTTAAATAAAGATCTTTCTTTCCAGGGGAGCTATTTAACTGGTTAATTGGCACAAGGCGGAGCCAACAGATGCATTGCAATACAGGACATCTCTAGGAGAGCGGTAGTGTTGGAATGATAGAAGTGGAATTTCAGGAATGAGGGCCATGGTGTAGGAAGGATGCCTCTGCTGGCTGAGGAGGAAATAGTGGCTCCTTGCCATAGGTTAAGGAGTTGTTCCTGAAATTTCTTTTAGGTAACGCCATAAATAAACATTAAAATATTCACATACTTTTTTTTTTTAAGATTTTATTTATTTGACAGACAGAGATCACAGTAGGCAGAGAGGCAGGCAGAGAGACAGAGAGAGGAAGCAGGCTCCCCGCTGAGCAGAGAGCCCGATGTGGGGCTCGATCCCAAGACCCTGAGATCATGACCCAATCGGAAGGCAGAGTCTTAACCCACTGAGCCACCGAGGCGCCCCTTCACATACTTCTTTAAGTAAGATAAGGACCTGCTTTAAATAAATTAAATCCTTGAAGTTTTTGTTTTTACTTGTTTTAATTTTACTTCTGGAGGTAAATGGTCAGATAAAACCTTGCCTCTACTCCCACGTGAGTATACGGTAAAGCCAACCTATGGGGACATCCCTTCTCTGTTGCGGTGATCTTATATGAAATGTTGACTAAAAGCCTTTCTAGTGGCTTACGGAAAGTCTTAATGAACTGAAAGGGTGCAGGAAAGCTTTTTGACTGGTCCTATACTCGTCACCTTAGTAATGGATACATTTTAATATCTTAAAATAAGAAAGCTTCTTCATTGGAGCGCCTGGGTGGCTCACTCGTTTAAGCCACTGCCCTCGGCTCAGGTCGTGATCCCAGGATCTTGGGATTGAGTCCCGCATCAGGCTCCTTGCTCAGCGGCGAGCCTGCTCCTCTCTCTGCCTCTGCCTGCCTGTGCTCTCTCTCTCTCTCTCTCTCTGACAAATAAATAAATAAAATCTTAAAAAAAAAAAAAAAAGAAGAAGAAGAAGAAGAAGAAAATTTCTTCATCGATTATTCTGTTAAGGTTTTTTTGCCTTTCAAGGGCAACGTTCATTAATTTAGTACCGCCAGCTAGCTGCCGGGCTGTCCTACAGGCTGTCAAGGGCATTGACAAATGACAAGGATATTGCTTTTCCTGAAGGATTCCAGGGGGTTTATCGCCCCCCACTCACAGGGTATTGACAGCAGAGAATGTCAGTCCCCTGGCAAAGAGTCTCCAAGTGGCAGATTGAACATTTCCTGCTGCTGCCAGAAACCCAATACCATAGAGTGAAGCTCTTCTCTGCATTCAGCACCCCCGCCCCCATTCATTTTCAGAGCCTGTTTTTCCTTTGACAACACCTCTCAGAACTGTGACAAGTGTACAAATGAACTGTCTATTCCGACTCTGCGGTAGAGCAACATGTCTACTGTCTTAAATCCTCAAACACAGCAACTTCTAGTTCGTTTTCTTGATATATACATTCTGGTAGCTGTACTAGGGATGATCAAATCAAATTTTCATTAGTGCATATCTCAAAAGAGAAGGTTTGTCTCTCTGCAGGATGGCATAGCTTTCATAAGTTTACTATGAAGTTACTTTAAAACGAATCATGCTTTTCTCATTAACATCATCTTACAAATGAGGAATTTCATGCTTATTAAAAAAAACTAGTCTCAATATATAAGTAAAGACACTTGACAGAATATAGCAAATTAAGAAAAAAAACTTAAAGGAAAAGGAACATTATTAATAATTTTAGCGCTTTTCAGCACAGATACCAGATTCAGTGTTTGTTGGATGAAAAATCATATTATTTGAACTTTAATCCTCCTGGGTTATTAGGCCTACTAAACAGGTAAACATAGTGAATAGTAAACCCTTTTAAAATGTCGAGTCTATGGCTTTTAGCCATTTGTTGCAAAAACGTTTTGCTGTTTGCTCATCAGTTTAGTTTCTTTTGCAAAGACTTCTGTTTGACACTAGGTCTCACTTCGATCATCATATCTGATAGACAAGGGCCTCAATTGACTGATGTTTGAGTTTTATCCTATTGTTTGTGAGCCTGGGACTGAATCTTATCTCCAGACCCAAGCCTGCTGCCTGAGAGATAATACATTTGTCAGTATCTGAATGAGTTAACCTTGATGCCCACCTGAGGGGAAAATAATCACTGCCTTTTTTTTTTTTTTTTTAAATTCCTATAAGTTTGTCAGCATAGGAGGTTTTAAGTAAATGGACTAATATGTAGTAATTAACAGTAAAAGATGAGGTGAAAAAAGGAAAATGAAGAAAGCAGATCATTAAGAAGAAAGAAATGGGGACGTCTGGGTGGCTCAGTCATTAAGTATCTGCCGCCAGCTCAGGTCATGATCAAGCCCCACATTGGGCTCCCCTCTTGGCAGAAAGCCTATTTTTCCCTCATCCACTCCCCCTGCTTGTGTTACGTCTCTTACTGTGTCTCTCTGTGTCAAATAAATAACTACAATCTTTGAATAAAGAA